>NW_027362761.1:476341079-476818579 GCF_046119375.1 Phyllobates terribilis
ATCCCTCAACTCTTACAACCAGATCTTATTTCAGGTTTTAGACTTAACCAGAATTTCAAAAATGCTTCTTCCTTTGCTGCTCACATCCTGATTGCCTGAACTATGACACTTCAGTGCCATAAATATACAACTTCAGGAGCTGCACGGCTGTAATCATAATATGCTACAACACAATCAATTTACAGCATACTGTCAGGAAACTTGACATGTGATAGTGACATGTCAGAAGTTTTAATCAGTGATTCTCTGGGGTTGAAATCCCATCAATAACTGAATGAAAGGGACTGAATCACTTAACTGAGCCATGAACCCTTTTGGATGTGTAGTCCCTGTTTGAGCTCCTCAGACAGGCAGGGTTAGTCGTGTATATGTGGCACCCCAGGGGTCTGGTTTCCACAGTAATGTAATGTTATGTCTGAGAGCAGGTGGGAGGTCCTTTGGTCAGGGATCCTGTGCATGCCACACCTCCTGCCCAGTCTTGGGAGGGGAAGAACTTCCCCTATATAAACCCAGGGCTGAGGCAGGGTTAGGAGTCAAGGAGAGTAGAGACGAGAAACAGTGATAGGAAGAAACAACAGGAGCTCTGTGGGAGCAATACTACTACGAGTCAGGGGCTGGCAGCTGCAGAGCTCGCCCTGACTGAGAAGCTTTCTTACCGGACCCGGCGTCCGAGGCTGTGGGGACTAACTCTTACCCAGCAGCAGAAGCCGACCGGCAGGGGATTTCAGGTCTTCAGGCCCAGAAACCCGAAGGCAAGGTCACACGCGTGGGACCAGCACCGCCATCGTGGAGCGGAAGCCATTAGAAGGCCCCGAGTCACCGGCCATACGGGTGAGCACCACACGGCACACTCAGGGACGTGGGCTACTTATATCCGCTTCTAGCAAGGTAGCCAGAAGAGTACAGTCAGTTTGGGAGGCCTACAACTCCGCCTGGCCAGGGGAGATCCCATCTGCTCAAGGACTGACCAGGCCCCGTTCGCTAGCAAGTACTCCGGGAGGGTCTATCGTTGTTACCAGTAAAGACCCTGAATTACACCGCACCGTCTCTGAGTGGTTCCTGCTACCCCCATCTTCCACGTCGGCTGCCCTGAGGCCATACCCCTCCCGTTGGGGGTTATACTATCACGCTGCACAATTCCACACCGGCCTCAGCGGTCTGCCCTGCAGCGGCAGCTCCATAGCTGCAAATCAACGGGTGGCGTAGTCGACACTCAAATAACACCTATCAAGACTGCCACACACTGAGTTTGACTCCCTGGGCACGGACCGGGTCCCCGCCACTCGGAGACTACAACCCTCATCTGATCCGGTTCCGGGTAAGCCCCCGTGCGCGAGACGCTGCGCGACACAGCAGGCCCAGGGGCGCGTCAACTTTGGCGTAGTCGGCAGGATTTCGTGCCCGCAACCACCGGGTACTGCGTGCCTGAAAAGCAAGGACTGTTCAAACTTACCAGTGGTGAGGTTTCCCGCCATCCGGCGCCATCTTCTGCCTTCTTCCCGCCATCCGCGAAGTTTTCCCGCCATCCGGCGCCATCTTCGGCCTTCTTCCCGCCATCCGTGGAGTTTTCCCGCCATTGGACACCATCTTGAGGACGCCGCGCGGGAAGAAGAGGGGCGTGGACTCCGAAAGCGCGCGAGAACTGAAGCCCCGCCTCACGTCCGGACGTTGCGTAAGGTCCTGGAAGGAGCCCAGCAGACGCCGACGTCACCGGAGCGCGACGGAAGGTCCTCAACCCTGACGATCTACTGCGGAGCCGCGGCCTACGGAACAGGATCATCGCAAGGTAGGCCACGGTCCACTAGGGGGGAGGAAGATGTCGGATGCGGAGGAGAGCTTCACTGCCTCAACCCCCGCCAGCGCCACCGCTGCTGCAGTTATGCCCTTCACCATGCCCTATATCCCGGGAGCAGCTTGGCTACCCCAGTACTCAGGGGAGTCACATACCCTGCATGACTTTAGAGAAAAGCTGGATAGCCTCTTCCAGGTGTACCCCCTCACAGAAGAGCAAAAAGTGAGCATCCTGGTGGCCCAACTAACCGGGGCAGCCAAAAGGGAAGTAAAATCCTGGCCACCTGGGAGGAAGACTGTCGCAGGGATACTAACCCGGCTGAAGGATACCTTTGATACCCGCACCTCAGCCGAGATTAAGCTTAGATTCTACGGGTGCAAGCAGCGAGCGCATGAGAGTATAAGGGACTATGCACTAAACCTACAAGAGGCCCTGAGGGCCATTAAGCAGACCGACCCTGATGGAGTGGGAAACGAGGACAGGCTGTTGACCGAACAATTTATAGAGGGACTATATTGTAATGCCCACCGAACCCAGTTGCGGGCGATGGCCTTACAGGATCCCCATCTGGGCTTTGCACAGTTCAAGGACAGAGCCATCCGGGTGCTCCGAGAACCGGCACCGGGTGGCGTTGTGACCCACAGGCGCCCAGCTATCACTTACCACCAGGAGGCGGCGCCCTTGTCGGCAGGGCCTGTGGGAGCTGATGCGCAGGCTTTGGACAATGACCCGGCTCCAGACCTACACCATCAGGTCCAAGAGCTAGCTAAGAGCGTTGCTGCGCTAACCCGAACTGTGCAGTCTTTACAGGTTTCCACCCCAGGGAAGATCCAGCTGGCATCCGGACCGGAGGACATCCCGTGGCGTCGACCAAGGAGGACCCCACCGGCCAGAGGAAGACCCAGTGACCGATACAGCGAAGACGGACGACCCATCTGCCGCCGCTGCAATCAACCCGGACATATGGCAAGGTACTGTTCTTTAAACGGGCACAACCTGGGGTAGAGGGCCAACCCCCAGGAAAAAGATCACCAGGCCCATCGAACTGGCGCGACAGATATGTGGGAGGACGTCCAGTCTTGCCTGTGGTACTGGATGGCATTCCCATGAGTGCCCTACTGGACACCGGGTCACAGGTCACCACCATCCCGTACGTGCTCTTTAAGCAGTACTGGAATGACTCGGATATTACCCGCTACCCTGACGACGACTTGAGTATCATCGCCAGCAATGGTCAGCCCGTGCCACAGATCGGATTTAAAGAGGTGACCATGAAAATCGGTAGAGTCGAACTGGCAGCACAGGGACTGATCATTGTAGATATTGACAAAAATGAGAGTCACCCAAAGATAACTCTAGGAACTAATGTAATTGAAAATTGTCTTGCAGAGGTGATTTTCCTTTTACAGCAGGTTGCCAAGAACGCCAGCTCCGGCGAGCAGCGGGTGCTCCAGAAAGAGATCCGGGCACTGATGCGACGGCAACAGGTGGAACTCTCCGGCGGTGAGATTGGTAGCGTAAGAATGTGTGACCCTTTTCCTATTGCCATGCCCCCAAAAAGTGAAATGATGATTTGGTGCGGGGCAGCTATTGGTCTGAGAGGTAGGGATTACCAGGCAATGGTAGAACCAGTTTACTCGGACAGTAGGCCCACCATTTTGACAGCACGGGGGGTGGTTGATGTACGCCATGGGAGGGTGCCCGTTCGCATAATAAATATCGGGGAGAGGGAAGTGTACCTGCCCCGGTATGCCACGCTAGCCAAATTATATACCATTAACCAAAATTCTATACAATCTGTGGAACCCTTGCCTCCATCTCACCCGGAGGAAGGTAACGGCTCTAAGAAAAACATGGAGGACTGGTGTCAGCAACTACATCTGGGTACTGACTCCACTCCCGCACACCAGAAACAAGGAGTCTATCGGGTGGTTCAAGAGTACGAGAGAGTGTTCAGTAAACACCCGTTAGACTTCGGGCGAGTCAAGGGGGTAGAACACCACATCCCCACGGGAGACCATCCTCCTATAAAAGAGAGGTATCGACCCGTACCCCCTGCCCACTACCAACACGCCAAGGGGATGCTTAGAGACATGAAGGAGGCTGGGGTGATCAGGGATAGCTGTAGCCCCTGGGCAGCTCCACTAGTCTTAGTCAGAAAAAAAGACAACACCATGAGGATGTGTGTAGATTACCGGAAAATCAACCGTATCACACACAAGGATGCGTACCCCTTACCAAGGATAGAGGAGTCATTGGCTGTTTTAAGATCTGCTAACTTCTTCTCTACCTTGGATCTCACTAGCGGGTACTGGCAGGTTCCTGTAGCAGAGGCGGACCGGGAGAAGACCGCATTCACCACCCCGATGGGACTTAGCGAGTTCACCTGCATGCCGTTCGGCATCTGCAACGCACCAGGAACCTTCCAACGACTAATGGAGTGTTGTCTGGGCCACAGAAACTTCGAGACGGTCCTGTTGTACCTGGACGATGTCATCGTATATTCCAAGACGTATGAGGACCACCTGAAACACCTGGCGGAAGTGTTCGAAGCTCTGGCGAGTTACGGCCTAAAGGTGAAACCCTCCAAGTGTCACCTCCTGAAACCAAAGGTGCAGTACCTGGGACACGTGGTGAGCGCTGACGGAGTGGCTCCCGACCCTGATAAGATCACCGCAATTAAGGAATGGCCAAGCCCCTCCAGCGTAAAAGAAGTGCGGCAGTTCCTCGGGTTGGTAGGCTACTGCCGAAGGTTTATTCCCGGTTTCACCAAAAAGGCAGCACCTATGCAGGACCTCCTGATAGGCCAGTCCCGGAAGGCCAAGAACCAGAAGCCGCCCTTCAAATGGGAGGAGCTGGAAGAAGAGTCCTTCCGCCAGCTGAAGATGGCCCTCACGGGGGACGAAATCCTGGCGTACCCGGATTATAGCCAGCCCTTTATCCTCTACACCGACGCCAGTAACATCGGGCTAGGAGCCGTACTGTCCCAGATCCAGCAGGGGAAGGAACGAGTAATCGCCTACGCCAGCCGAAAGCTGCGACCCACCGAAAGGAACCCCGAGAATTACAGCTCATTTAAGCTAGAGTTCCTGGCCGTAGTATGGGCAGTCACCGAGCGCTTTAAGCATTACCTCGCTTCTTCCCGGTTCACCGTGTACACGGATAACAACCCGTTGACACACCTGGACACGGCAAGACTCGGTGCCCTGGAACAGAGGTGGATGGCCCGTCTGTCCAACTACGAGTTCACAATCAAATACCGGGCCGGACGCTCCAATACCAACGCGGACGCCCTGTCCCGGATGCCCAACCTGCCGGACGAAGGAGAAGATCCGGAGGGACTGGAAGAAGTTGAACTCCCTGCGTTCCACCGTCATGGGACTATCCAGTATTCCCACCGGGTAAGGAGTAAGCAGGCTGCTACGTTGAACCCCTTACCTCACTACAACTGGGCGGAAACGCAAGACAGCGACCCTGCCGTCCGACTGGTGAAGGAGATGCTGACTCGCCCGGAGGCTTGCCTCGAACCAGACGCTACGGAGGAAGCCAAACAACTATGGGCAGAGAGGAGTCGACTGTTCCTTTACAAGGGGAAGTTGTGCCGCAGAATGGTTAACTCCCGGACGCATGAACTACTCTGGCAAATAGTGGTGCCACGAAGAGACGCAGCCATGGTGATGGAGGCATACCACGACGGAGCTGGACACTTCGGGTGGAAGAAGCTGGAGTTCCTGCTGCGCGAGCGATTCCACTGGGTAGGCATGAGGGGAACCATTGAGAAGTGGTGCAGAGACTGTGGCCCGTGCAACCTGAGAAGGAAGGACCGTGCCAGCCAGAAGACTCCCCTGCAGTCCATCGTCACCCGGCAACCGTTGGAACTGGTAGCCTTGGATCATGTAAAACTGACCCCAAGCAGAAGTGGCTACGTCTACGCGTTAACCATCGTGGATCATTACTCCCGGTTCTTGGTTGTCGTCCCCGTCAAGGACTTAACGGCTCAAACAGCAGCTAGAGCCTTCCAGCAGCACTTCTGCCGTCCACACGGGTACCCGGACCAAGTGCTGACAGACCAGGGACCTGCCTTTGAAGCGGAGGTCTTCCAGGAATTCTGCAATCTGTATGGCTGCCGGAAGATAAGGACGACACCCTACCATCCGCAAACTAATGGACTTTGTGAGAAAATGAACCAGGTGGTAATGGATCTTCTAAAAACGTTGCCCCTGGAAGAACGCAGTCTGTGGCCTGAGAAGTTGCCCGATCTGGTGGACCTATACAACCACATCCCGGTAGGTTCCACCAACTGTACCCCGGCTTACCTAATGAGGGCAAGACCTGGTAAGTTACCTGTTGACCTGGAAATGGGAGTCCTGACACCCGAGGACACTTCACCAGAAGCAGACTGGGACACAGAGAGGCAGCAGCAGTACCGGAGAGTACAGGAGACCGTGGAGCGAAGTCTCTGTCAGGCTAGGGAAAGACAAGAGAAAACTTACAACCAGTATGCTCCCGCTGTTCCCCTGGTACCCGGAGAGCAGGTCTTGAAGAGGAAGAGACGGCTCCACGAGTTGGACGACCAGTGGGAGAAGGACCCGTACACCGTACTGCCCTCAAGCCACGAGAACCCGAAGGTTTGTACCATCAGTAAAGACGGAGGGGAAACCACAGCCATTGTATCCCGGGACCACCTGAAGAAGTGTCCCGAACAACTGAGGAACCCTGAAGAGGAACAAGAAGACCATCGACCCGTAGAGGAAAGGGAAGATATGGTTAGTACTGTGCTCGGGGACTTCCCTCGGTCTTGGACTCAAGTCAATGGTGCAGTTGTGGTACCCGTACTCACCTTCCTCCAACCAGCATCCCAAGCACCTACGGAGCAACAGGTAGAGCTGGAAGAACAGCCAGTCCAGGAGGCAGAAGACCCCACACCCGCAGACCAGGAGGATCAACCCTCTGCTTGCAGTGAGCCTGCCATATCCCTAGTGAGCCAAAGAGCCGGTAGACAGCTGCCCAGTTTACCCTTGACAGCTCCTACACCCTGTAGTTCAGGGCTAGACAGTCAGCTCCGTAGGTCCACTAGGGCCACTAGAGGCCAGTTACCCGCACGTTGGAGGATTTGAAGTGTATAAATTGTTTTATTTATGTTTACCTGTGTATTGTTGCTTGTGTATAATTTTGTGTTTCTAGTTATTTGTAGGAGTCCTTGGTGGATTTACCGGGAATCCTTTGTACATAGTTGGAGCGTAACCCAGGACGGACTAAAGACTGTTAAGGACTCGGGGCAGGACAAACCCCTACCTGGTTACGTCTCCCTGTTTTGGTGAAATGGACACCTTGCTTTTCTTCAAAGACTGCACCCGGTTACGGACATGCCGTGACCACCTTTATGTGTTTCTTCTTATTGTATTATTATTGTTGTTATATCTTGTTATGTTTTTCTAAAATATGTTTAGTCCCGGAGTACTAAATTTCACTAGGGGGGAATGTGGCACCCCAGGGGTCTGGTTTCCACAGTAATGTAATGTTATGTCTGAGAGCAGGTGGGAGGTCCTTTGGTCAGGGATCCTGTGCATGCCACACCTCCTGCCCAGTCTTGGGAGGGGAAGAACTTCCCCTATATAAACCCAGGGCTGAGGCAGGGTTAGGAGTCAAGGAGAGTAGAGACGAGAAACAGTGATAGGAAGAAACAACAGGAGCTCTGTGGGAGCAATACTACTACGAGTCAGGGGCTGGCAGCTGCAGAGCTCGCCCTGACTGAGAAGCTTTCTTACCGGACCCGGCGTCCGAGGCTGTGGGGACTAACTCTTACCCAGCAGCAGAAGCCGACCGGCAGGGGATTTCAGGTTTTCAGGCCCAGAAACCCGAAGGCAAGGTCACACGCGTGGGACCAGCACCGCCATCGTGGAGCGGAAGCCATTAGAAGGCCCCGAGTCACCGGCCATACGGGTGAGCACCACACGGCACACTCAGGGACGTGGGCTACTTATATCCGCTTCTAGCAAGGTAGCCAGAAGAGTACAGTCAGTTTGGGAGGCCTACAACTCCGCCTGGCCAGGGGAGATCCCATCTGCTCAAGGACTGACCAGGCCCCGTTCGCTAGCAAGTACTCCGGGAGGGTCTATCGTTGTTACCAGTAAAGACCCTGAATTACACCGCACCGTCTCTGAGTGGTTCCTGCTACCCCCATCTTCCACGTCGGCTGCCCTGAGGCCATACCCCTCCCGTTGGGGGTTATACTATCACGCTGCACAATTCCACACCGGCCTCAGCGGTCTGCCCTGCAGCGGCAGCTCCATAGCTGCAAATCAACGGGTGGCGTAGTCGACACTCAAATAACACCTATCAAGACTGCCACACACTGAGTTTGACTCCCTGGGCACGGACCGGGTCCCCGCCACTCGGAGACTACAACCCTCATCTGATCCGGTTCCGGGTAAGCCCCCGTGCGCGAGACGCTGCGCGACACAGCAGGCCCAGGGGCGCGTCATATAGAACTGAGTCGAGCGTAACATAGCTAAGGGGGCAGACCACTTAGCTAAGCGCATTTACCCCTCTTTTCTGCTATTAGTGGCATAGTCTCACACTCACATCCGCTCTAACTCTCTATGACATGTCAAAACTTTCCTAAAACTGGAATTACACTGTAACATTTTACTCATTTGTTGCATTCTGTCTTCAAAGCAAAAGTAACAAAATGATTAAATAGAATTTTTGACATTTTTTTAGTTATTTCATTGGAAAAAAAAAGAGAGCAACTATAAAACACAACGTATTACAGCTATTTAGACTGAAAAACAAAAAGGTTATGAGCACTGGTGTGAAAAAAAAGAGAAAATAGTGCAGCCCTGAAACGAAACTTGAAATTAGATGCATCCTTACGGGCTAGAACTTTCAGTGCACAGCAGAAGCTACAGAACCACTGCAGGAAAATATGTTCTTATGGAGAAATATTTTCTGGCCATGTGTTTCATTGAAGAGTCGTGAATAGCTTTACTTTTCTTCAGGTGTCTTTTTCTCATTGCATTAAACCTGGAGGCAAATGTTCATGCCGTTCTACTGAGCCAGGAAGTCAGAAAATAAGCTGATTATTGTATTTCACCAGAAACATGACTCACAGGAAAGAATGAAAAAAGAAAAGTTTGAAATGTCAACTAATAGTCATGCAAGTACCAATGAGTAATAGGATTTTAAGAAATGAAGGTAGATATCTTCAACATTAATTGTATACAAGTTTTGGCAATAGGAACTTAAAACTTGTAATAATCATTTCAATATCAACTCCCTACAGACATGTCCACCTATATCCATTCTTAAAGGGGTTGTACACTACTATTTAAAATATGCCAAAGCATTTTTATGATGAAAAGCAACTTCTTTAAAATTACCTCCGTCTTCCTTTTCTGCCTGTGAGCGGCGCTATCACTGGCTGCTCACACGCAGCATGTGACCCCCCGCTAATGTCCCGTCTATTGAGGCATGACTCAGCGCTGGAGTCCCCGCGGTGGCTGCTGGGTTGTGGGCATGGTTACCCCACCGCGTCACACCCAGCATCCACCGGGTGCTTTTCCAATGAATGGGGAGAGGGAGAGCGCGCGGTGGATGCTGGATATCACACGCCCAACCCAACAGCCACCATGGAACGCGGAAGAGAGAGACCCCCGGCTGCTGCCTGGACTTGTTGTGATGTCAGCGGAATCAGCGCTGGCTGCAGCCAGGGGTCACGTGATGCCTGTGAGCGGCCAGTAATAGCGCCGCTCACAGGCAGAAAAGGCAAAGGGAGGTAACTACAAAGAAGCTGCTTTTCATCATAAAAACTCTTTGGCATATTTTAAATAGTAGTGGACTACCCCTTTAAATCAGACTCGGACTGGCCTACATGGGAACAGGTAAGTTCTCTGGTGGGCCCGCCACCCTCCTATCTGAGCAGTAATTTTTACAATACATTGATTTACTCTGTACAGACAAGGGCCGCGTGTCATCATTCATTTAACAAACTACCCAGTTCAGTTCATTATTATATAAATTTATGAATGAGAGTAATGTAATATTTGCATGTAGCTGACAAGTGGGCCCCCGAGAAACACCCCAGTCCATCACTGGCTAAGAGACATCGGTTTCACCTCTAGTGCTCATTCAGATGTCCAATTTTCACATACGAGTGCTATCTGTGTTTTTGATGGACAAATCACATTTCCATGTATTTTTACAGACCGAAAGGTCAGTGGAAAATCATGGAGACATATCTGATTTTGATGTAAGGGTCAAAATCTACAATGCAAGTGAATGTGTCTGTGAAAAAAATCAGGATTTTCACGGACTGTCAGAATGGAGAAGGTGATAGAAGAAATTCTGATGACACTCAGACCACACTCTGATCAATTAACTACCACCAAACCAAATAATTAAAGTACAAGGCAAAAAAAATTCAAAATATATCAAACCTTCATTATAAACATTCAATTATACACAAAAGCAAAAACCCATTAAAAAAAAAACATAAAACCCACTTAAAAGGAAAAATTGGACAGTGTGGACAAAATGGTAAGTAGCATAATTACATTTACGTATATCTGGAACGTAGAGGCATAGGAAAATATATAATAATAATAATAATAATAATAAACAGTACACAAAGACATGATTTTATATGTCCTATATATACAATATCATTATAACAAGTTTGATATCATAGAGAGTGCTAAAGCCAAAAGTAACTGATTATATGACCATTATATTGCCAGTTAGACCAATGGAAACCTATCAAATCCCCTGCAATAACACTACTATCAGCCAAATAAAAAAAAGCCTGTACCAAGCATATGCCCCCTGACGAAGCTGCATGCGAAACGCGCGTCAGGGTACCGGGCAGTGTGGTCTGACTCACATTGGCATATTCCAGACATATGGAAATGTAATTATGCTAATGACCATTTTGTCCACACTGCCCAATTTTTCCTTTGTTTTTATGTTTTTTTATAGTTTTTTCCTTTTGTGTAGAATTGAATGTTTATAACAAAACTTTGATATATTTTGTCATTTTTTTATCTTGTACTTTAATTATTTGGTTTAGTGGTAGTTATATGAATATGTATTTAACTCCGTAAACTAACTTTCCCCTGTTCCCTCCTTCTAAATATTATTCAGAATCTGCTCCCTCCTATTCTTCTGTCTCCATACCCTCCATGCACACTATAACTGCACTCGATACTTGATTATTGCACTTAAGCATACTGGCTGATGACCGGATCATGCAGCCTTATATGAAAATCCCTATTTATTATAATTGCTAGACTTGAAATAACAAGCACTTTTCACCTATTGTGTCCCCCCATTTCCTTGTAGATTGTAAGCTTGCGAGCCGGACCCTCACTCCTAATGTAACTGTTTAAACTGTCTCATCTTGTATTGAATTTATTGTCTGTACATGTCCCCGCTTAATTGTAAAGTGCTGTGGAATATGTTGGCGCTATATAAATAAAAATTATTATTATCATTATTGGGTTTTTTTTGGTACCTCCAAAAACTAATTTAATAGAATTTAGTCTTACTTTATTATGGGCTTATTTTTCCAGTTTTTGGTTATAAATTTTGATCAAAGTCTGATCGGCCTAATTGGTCCGTTTTTCTCATACATGGAAAAATCGGATATGTGAATGAGGCCTTACTTTGCAATGGGTCAAGCCTGTGGACCCATTCATTTGCGTTTTACAGTGGGCAAAGTAATCCAGCCTAAGTGGGTTATTATTAAAGAGTCATTTTCAGCCTATTCATACTGTCATATTAGACCAACTGGTAATGTCTGCTCTCTATGGGCACCATTCCTGGCCTTTGCTGTTTCATGAATGTTTGCATAAACTTTCTGAATTCCTCTTATACATTTTTTTGTTTCATGGATCCCTGCAGCGCTAGTTGCTAATCATGTCCAGACTCGGCCAGATATAAACAGAGCCAAGAAGGACGTTCGGTTGTTCTGCAGATTTGGAGGTATGGAACATGCTGGAGTTATATTTTGGCTGTGTGCTAGACATAATGATAAAATTCACATTTTCCTGGAGTATTCTTACAGTTATGTAACTGGCCTCCAGTCTCACAGTTTCAGATTATAACCTCCTTCAGACAAGATTCATTCCTTTCTGTCAGGCACACTGCAGTTGAGCTGGATAAAAAAAAATAACAAGAAATAATTGTTCGGCATTGACTTTTTTCTAACATGTCGCTGAGGATAATTCTGAACGAAGCGCAGTAATTATGGAAAAGGTTATTGCTCAGAGCGTTGCTTTTCAATCTCCCATGCTTAGTGATACCCTTAGATGATTTTTTTTTAAATACATTCAACACTCTCATGCCTAAATGCCATGCAATTTAATATCAGTCCTGTCTTAATTAGAGACTGCACAGGATTTTATGTTTATTTAACTGTTGAAAAACTGCAAATAAGAAGCATATTGTGCTATATGCTTTTATATTGTATGTTTCATATTTAATAAATAAAGAAATATATCAATAGTTTATTCATTACTATTAAACAGTAATTCATGCTGTATTCTATACTCTTTTTTACAATTCTCACCAGTCTGATATGCCACCAGAATTGTCTAAATTTTAATATGAGGTTGTATCATAGACTAAAATATATTTTATAGGCACCAATGATCATTTTGGTCACAAATTCCAGAAATCGTTAGTATTCAAGAACAGGGGCATCCAGGATGAGAAGTGTGAAAAGGAAGAGGATATAATAATGGAACTAAACATAGGGAATGCCAGAGGAACAGATGAGACATGAAGCGGTGGGGGGGAGCTGTAGAGTAGACCACCTATCAAGTTATGGAGGACCTCTGTGTCTGTAAAATAAGTTTTAAGCAAGAAAAATAGCTGGTGAAGAAAACCTGTCCCCTTGAAAATATGGAGATATTAGAATATGGAATGAAGTGGCAAATAAAAGTCTCATTCAGAATGAACCTGAAATCACATCCTGAATATATAAGGAGGTCACATCTGCTGACTAACAAGGAGGCACCATGAGACCCCAAAAATAACACATTAAAACCTAAAGCCAGCGTTCGTTTTTTTTATTTCTGGCCACCAGAAACTGGAAACGCGGACCAGTATTGTGCCGTAGCGGTCAAAGATTGTTTGTGATTTGAGTTTTCAGCCAATTTTGACAGTTTTGTGATTTAAGTTTTTAGCCACGTTGAAAAAGAAACCATATTAAAAATTTCAGGCACATTCAGAAATGTGTCATCCTATGTGATAGCCGATCGCAGACTGTAGTGGACAGAACTCTGGAGTAGGAGCCTGGTATGAAATAGGCCCAGGGAGTCACGGGGTATCTTCCTTTTTTTTTTCAAATATGCTGCTAGTCCGCACGGAAATTGACAACAAGACCAATTTTGCATGGATCTGCCACTTACAGATCAGCTAATCCGCAATGTGTAAACTTGCTCATAAGGCAGGTGCTGACGGCCGTATGTTCTCCATCTGAGAAAAACGGTCTGATGATGCTAATCACACTCTGATCAGGGTTTGAGCAGAGTAGGATCCTATTTTCTTGGATGTGGAGAAGAAAACAAAAATTTTCTCCATCTTCTCCATTCTGTCAATCTGTAAAAATTGGACTGCACTTGGATGTTATCTGTGTGATTTTTTTCCACGGACCCATAGACATGAAAAGCCGACTATGATCCGGATACAACTCGGGGAAGCTGCGTTTTTTTTTCTCCTCGGACCAAATCAGTCCAAAGAAAAAATCGGACAAGTGTACGGCAAATCGGACAAGTGTACGGTCCCATAGAATAACATGGGGACGAGTACTATCTGTAAAAATCGGACAAGTGCTATCCGTCGTTTTGACAGTCATGTGCACGAGCCCGTAGTCCACTATTAACACATGATAGAACTACAAATAAATGTCCAATTTGTAATGAAATAATGCCCAGTAGCAATTACAAAAATTTTAGATTGGAAGCTCTTACGAGAGACTCCACTATACTTTTATCCCCTTTGTTGATGTTCATTTATTTTCATTAATTGTCATTTTATATATTTGATTCTGCCTCTGATTGTAAAGCAATACAGAAATTTTGGGGCTGTATTTATTATTATTATTATTATTATTATAATTATTATTATTGTAATAAACCTGATACATTGTAAAAGATCATTTGCATACCAATAAATTGATCTGAAAATGTATGACTCCTCTTTGAAGAAATAACAAAAATAAATAATTAAATCTTCCATTGAAGGTGTTATCTTGAAATGTCACTGTTGTGTATTTCTGCCTAGTAAGATGCATGTGTATTGGCAACTGATGGGCAGGCAAACTCTAATTTCCCGACATTTACTTTAATTATTATTTTGGTAGATCCCCCTCATTTAACACTGACTGCCTGGAGAAATGGAAATTGATTTCGTCATGTTGGCAGGTGAAGATCTAGTAGATGCCAATCTCGCTCTTGGAAGCAGCATTTTCTAGTGGTGTCAGAAACATTATGAAGCGCATGCTGTATTATGACAATCAACCCACAGCATTGTATAGTGTGTTGCCAACCTCCTCCTGGCACTTTTCTGTTGGTGGAGGCTGTCGAATGTCACATTTTCCATCAAGCTGGTATTATTAAATGGCACCAATTCATGTGTGTCTAAAGGAGAGATTAATTCTAATTGTTCTTTAATTAAGAGGTAGTGCAGAAATAGTTAACTTCACACCTTTTTGTACCTTTAAGTTAGGAAATATTAGCTATTATTGTAATAGTAACTAGAGATGAGCGTTGTTCTACTCGAACTGTTCGCCAATCTCAAATTCGAGCTGTTTTGGGCGGTGTTCGAGCCGGTCGGCGAACACGAACAATTTGAGAAAAATTCGGCTGTTCGAGGTTATGTTCGATAACTGTTCGTGCATCAAAATCATAACTGGATTTTTTCTCAGTAATGATGAAAATTAATGTTAATACGCAGTTTGAGTGTACAGCGGGGTGGGGGGAGGGGCAGGGGATGGATCTCTGCAGGAACAATGAAGATCTCCATTTTTTTTTCTCTTTCCCGCATTTACAGTGGGGAGGTGCAATCTGTCAGCCTATCAGCAGCGCACACACGGAGCGAAGTGCTTTTTTTCACACAAGCAAGGGCATGTGTCATTGGCAGTGTATGTCACATGTCCTTGCCCTATAAGACCAAGCCATTTTCCCCGTCGCCACCATTTTCTCACTGCTGCAGCTGCGTGTTAGACGGCACCGCTGTTGCTGTGTGCGCTATACCTTGTTAATTTCAAGCCAATTTTCGCACAAATCTACAGATAGCTTGGGAGTAGGGAATAGTTGTGATTGCAGTCCTTTTAAGGACTAGGTTACAGCATTTTCTATGACTTTTATCAGGCAGGTCTGTGCTCTTAAATAGATAGGTTGTGGGAGTAAAGACTAATTGTAATTGGAGTCCTTTTCAGGACTAGGTTACATCAGTTCCTATCAGTTTTTGCCAGGCAGGTCTGTGCCACTGCTGTGCAAGTTTTTTTCACAGCATTTGGCTGAATCTAGCAAAGCTAATCCTTTTTGGCCTATTGCAGAGTGTGTTAGTCAGTGGAGTAGCCTATCTGTGTTGCAAGATATACCACCTGTGTATAGAATACCAATTTTTTTACTGCACCTAGTGAAGTAAAATCTTTTGGGCATAGCATCATTCTATTAGTCCATCTATACTGACCTCCATCAGGTTGCAAATTGAATATAATTTTTTTCTGCATCTAACTCTGAAAAAATATTTGGCCTTCTAGCTGTGTGTGGGACTTGTTGCATTAGTCCATCTATACTGACCTCCATCAGGTTGCATACTGAATATATTTTTTTCTGCATCTACCTCTGAAAAAATATTGGGCTTCTAGCTGTGTGTGGGACTTGTTCTATTAATCCATCTATACAGACCTCCATCAGGTTGCAAACTGAATATATTTTTTCTGCATCTACCTCTGAAAAAATATTGGGCTTCTAGCTGTGTGTGGGACTTGTTGTATTAGTCCATCTATACTGACCTCCATCAGGTTGCAAACTGAATATATTTTTTTCTGCATCTACCTCTGAAAAAATATTGGGCTTCTAGCTGTGTGTGGGACTTGTTCTATTAATCCATCTATACAGACCTCCATCAGGTTGCAAACTGAATATATTTTTTTCTGCATCTACCTCTGAAAAAATATTGGGCTTCTAGCTGTGTGTGGGACTTGTTGTATTAGTCCATCTATACTGACCTCCATCAGGTTGCAAACTGAATATATTTTTTTCTGCATCTACCTCTGAAAAAATATTGGGCTTCTAGCTGTGTGTGGGACTTGTTCTATTAATCCATCTATACAGACCTCCATCACGTTGCAAACTGAATATATTTTTTTCTGCATCTACCTCTGAAAAAATATGTGGCCTTCTAGCAGTGTGTGGGACTTTCTCTATTAGTCCATCTATACTGACCTCCATCAGGTTGCAAACTGAATATAATTTTTTTCTGCATCTAGCTCTGAAAAAATATTTGGCCTTCTAGCAGTGTGTGGGACTTTCTCTATTAGTCCATCTATACTGACCTCCATCAGGTTGCAAATTAAAAATAATTTTTATCTGCATCTACAGTACCTCTGAAAAAATATTTGGGCTTCTAGCTGTGTGTGGGACTTGTTCTATTAGTCCATCTATACTGACCTCCATCAGGTTGCAAATTGAATATAATTTTTATCTTCATCTAGCTCTGAAAAAATATTTGGCCTTCTAGCAGTGTGTGGGACTTTCTCTATTAGTCCATCTATACTGACCTCCATCAGGTTGCAAATTGAATATAATTTTTATCTGCATCTAGCTCTGAAAAAATATTTGGCCTTCTAGCAGTGTGTGAGACTTTCTCTATTAGTCCATCTATACTGACCTCCATCAGGTTGCAAATTAAAAATAATTTTTATCTGCATCTACAGTACCTCTGAAAAAATATTTGGGCTTCTAGCTGTGTGTGGGACTTGTTCTATTAGTCCATCTATACTGACCTCCATCAGGTTGCAAATTAAAAATAATTTTTATCTGCATCTAGCTCTGAAAAAATATTTGGCCTTCTAGCAGTGTGTGGGACTTTCTCTATTAGTCCATCTATACTGACCTCCATCAGGTTGCAAATTAAAAATAATTTTTATCTGCATCTACCTCTGAAAAAATATTTGGGCTTCTAGCTGTGTGTGGGACTTGTTCTATTAATCAATCTATGCAGACCTCCATCAGGTTGCAAACTGAATATATTTTTTTCTGCATCTACCTCTGAAAAAATATGTGGCCTTCTAGCAGTGTGTGGGACTTTCTCTATTAGTCCATCTATACTGACCTCCATCAGGTTGCAAACTGAATATAATTTTTTTCTGCATCTAGCTCTGAAAAAATATTTGGCCTTCTAGCAGTGTGTGGGACTTTCTCTATTAGTCCATCTATACTGACCTCCATCAGGTTGCAAATTAAAAATAATTTTTATCTGCATCTACAGTACCTCTGAAAAAATATTTGGGCTTCTAGCTGTGTGTGGGACTTGTTCTATTAGTCCATCTATACTGACCTCCATCAGGTTGCAAATTGAATATAATTTTTATCTGCATCTAGCTCTGAAAAAATATTTGGCCTTCTAGCAGTGTGTGGGACTTTCTCTATTAGTCCATCTATACTGACCTCCATCAGGTTGCAAATTGAATATAATTTTTATCTGCATCTAGCTCTGAAAAAATATTTGGCCTTCTAGCAGTGTGTGGGACTTTCTCTATTAGTCCATCTATACTGACCTCCATCAGGTTGCAAATTAAAAATAATTTTTATCTGCATCTACAGTACCTCTGAAAAAATATTTGGGCTTCTAGCTGTGTGTGGGACTTGTTCTATTAGTCCATCTATACTGACCTCTATCAGGTTGCAAATTAAAAATAATTTTTATCTGCATCTAGCTCTGAAAAAATATTTGGCCTTCTAGCAGTGTGTGGGACTTTCTCTATTAGTCCATCTATACTGACCTCCATCAGGTTGCAAATTAAAATAATTTTTATCTCCATCTACCTCTGAAAAAATATTTGGGCTTCTAGCTGTGAGTGGGAATTGTTCTATTAATCCATCTATACAGACCTCCATCAGGTTGTAAACTGAATATAATTTTTTTCTGCATCTAGCTCTGAAAAAATATTTGGCCTTCTAGCAGTGTGTGGGACTTGTTCTATTAGTCCACCTATACTGACCTCCATCAGGTTGCAAATTCAAAATAATTTTTTGTCTGCATCTAGCTCTGAAAAAATATTTGGCCTTCTAGCAGTGTGTGGGACTTTCTCTATTAGTCCATCTATACTGACCTCCATCAGGTTGCAAACTGAATATATTTTTTTTCTGCATCTACCTCTGAAAAAATATTGGGCTTGTAGCTGTGTGTGGGACTTGTTCTATTAATCCATCTATACAGACCTCCATCAGGTTGCAAACTGAATAAAAAATTTTTCTGCATCTACCTCTGAAAAAATATTTGGGCTTCTAGCTGTGTGTGGGACTTGTTCTATTAGTCCATCTATACTGACCTCCATCAGGTTGCAAATTGAATATAATTTTTATCTGCATCTAGCTCTGAAAAAATATTTGGCCTTCTAGCAGTGTGTGGGACTTTCTCTATTAGTCCATCTATACTGACCTCCATCAGGTTGCAAATTAAAAATAATTTTTATCTGCATCTACAGTACCTCTGAAAAAATATTTGGGCTTCTAGCTGTGTGTGGGACTTGTTCTAGTAATCCATCTATACAGACCTCCATCAGGTTGCAAACTGAATATATTTTTTTCTGCATCTACCTCTGAAAAAATATTGGGCTTCTAGCTGTGTGTGGGACTTGTTCTATTAATCCATCTATACTGACCTCCATCAGGTTGCATACTGAATATATTTTTTTCTGCATCTACCTCTGAAAAAATATTGGGCTTCTAGCTGTGTGTGGGACTTGTTCTATTAATCCATCTATACAGACCTCCATCAGGTTGCAAACTGAATATATTTTTTCTGCATCTACCTCTGAAAAAATATTGGGCTTCTAGCTGTGTGTGGGACTTGTTGTATTAGTCCATCTATACTGACCTCCATCAGGTTGCAAACTGAATATATTTTTTTCTGCATCTACCTCTGAAAAAATATTGGGCTTCTAGCTGTGTGTGGGACTTGTTCTATTAATCCATCTATACAGACCTCCATCAGGTTGCAAACTGAATATATTTTTTTCTGCATCTACCTCTGAAAAAATATTGGGCTTCTAGCTGTGTGTGGGACTTGTTGTATTAGTCCATCTATACTGACCTCCATCAGGTTGCAAACTGAATATATTTTTTTCTGCATCTACCTCTGAAAAAATATTGGGCTTCTAGCTGTGTGTGGGACTTGTTCTATTAATCCATCTATACAGACCTCCATCAGGTTGCAAATTGAATATAATTTTTTTCTGCATCTAACCCAGCCAATAGTTTTGGCCTAATACCACAGTTTGGCCACTCAGCTCTGCTCGGTTCCCATCCATTGTTTTTTTGTGCAAACAACTCCAGAGTTGTGAATTAGTTAACCACCAAAATGAGTGGAAAAAGGCCTGCTGCTGGTGGAAAGGGGAATAGGCGTGTTGGGAAGGGGAAAAAAGGTTGTGTCCGTGGGGTAGGTGTTAAAGCAACAGTAACATCTGCAGAAGAAAGACCATCTTCCAGCCAAACTAAAATGTCTACTTCTTTTAGCGGACAATGTGATAAGATCCCTTTCTTACGGCCACGCCAATCGCTGCAAATTCCAGATGAGGCACAAAAACAGCAGGTGCTTCAACGGATATCAAGTGCTCCTTTAAGTGGGCTCTCCTCCACATCAACTTCAACATCACAAATACTCCAGTCCTCAAAGGTGTCACCCCAATCGCACTTGCTTCCTCACAGCTCCCAAATCTCCAGCTGCCCGTCTGAGTATGAGGTAGAACAGATGGTTGAGTCTGCAGAGCTGTTTACTCATACTATAGCCTGGGAATCAGAGGTCGACTCCAGCGCTTCTGTGAATCCAGACGAGGAAATGATCTGCACTGATGCCCAGAATCTTTATGAGTCGGATCCAGGACCAGACGCAGAAGGTTCTGACCATAATGTAGACCCTCATTCCCAAACTGTAACTCATGTTGGTGGAGACAATGAGGAAGACGATGATAAGACTCAAATACCTGATTGGAGCGACAACTTTAGTTTTTTGTCAGGGCAGGAACAGGTTGGCTCTGAGGACGACGGGTGTGATAACGCACAGGGTGATGATGATGAGGTTGGAGATCCCACTTACTGTCAACCCACAGTCAGCCAAGAGATGAGGTCAGCAGAGGAGGTGGAGGAAGATGCTAGTGACGACGAGGTCAGGTTGCGCCTTCCTGGACAGAGACGTAGTACTGGAAGCACGTCAACAACTGCATCCTCAAACACAACTCTGCCTCTCACCACAAGTCGTGGTGGCTCTTCAGGTCGCATGGGTGCTAAGCCTTGCATAGCCTGGGCATTTTTTCAGATCGATAAAGATGACCCAACTCGTGTTATCTGTAACATTTGTCAGCAAAAGCTAAGTAGAGGCCAAAAAATACATAGTTTGAGTACTTCATGCATGAACCGGCACATGGACATGAAGCATAAGTTGCAGTGGGAAGCTCAGTGTGCTACAATGCGGCCTAGCCGGCCGGGCCAACCACCGTCTGCCATATCTTGTGCATCCGCGGCCTCTTCATCCTCTGTGACTGGGGGGACAGCAGTCACACCTGTTTTGGGGCGCAGACCTGCCACCTCTTTACCCGCAACAGCCAGCGTGATTGGCAGGTCATCATTTTCTTTGGAGGTGGTAACACCAGCTGGTGTTGAGCGCTGTCCGACATCGATAGCACCACCTTTGGATCAAGGCAACCTAACATGTCCGCCTGCATCTTCCTCACAGACCGGCAGTTTGCCGGGGACACCGTTATCAACCCCGTCTAAGCACAATAGCCAGCCCTTGGTCCCTCAGATGTGGACAAGTAAAAGACCATTTCCTCCTAGCCATGAGAAAGCTAAGAGGTTGAATTTCACCATCTGCAAGCTCTTGGCTACAGAAATGCTGCCTTTCCGCCTGGTGGACACAGAGGATTTTCGAGACCTTATGTCCGTCGCAGTGCCCCAGTACCAGATGCCCAGTCGGCACTACTTCTCAAAGAAAGGTGTGCCTGCGCTCCACCAGCATGTCGCACACAACATCACCGCTTCTTTGAGAAACTCTGTGTGTGACAGGGTGCATTTCACCACAGACACTTGGACGAGTAGGCATGGACAGGGGCGTTACATGTCGCTGACTGGGCACTGGGTAACTATGGTGACAGCAGGACAAGGGGCTGCTGTCCAAGTCTTGCCGTCCCCACGAGTTGTGCGTCAATCCTCTTTATGTCAAAGTTCCTCCACTGCTTCTGCCTCCTCAACCTCCTCTCGGTCTTCCACCTGCACCCAAAGCCTGTCTGGTCATGCCACAAGCTTTCTAACTGCGCAGAAGGGATCCTGCACACCTCCTTACTATGCTGGCAGTAGGGCTCAACGTCATCAGGCGGTTTTTACATTGAAATGTCTGGGAAATGTGAGTCACACAGCTGACGAGTTGTGGTCAGCTCTGGAGAACCAATTTCATGAATGGTTGTCTCCACTGGACCTGAAACCAGGGAAGGCCGTGTGCGACAATGCTGCAAACCTGGGTGCAGCCCTTCGCCGGGGCAATGTCACACACGTGCCTTGTATGGCTCACGTGTTGAACCTGGTTGTCCAGCAATTTTTAGCCCACTATCCCAGACTATATGGCCTTCTGCAGAGGGCACGGTCGCTGTGTGCTCACTTCCGCCGTTCGCATCCGCAGCTCAGCGACTTACATCTCTACAGAAGTCGTTGGGCCTGCCACTTCACCGGCTAAAATGCGATGTGCCTACCCGGTGGAATTCAACTCTGCACATGTTGCAGCGACTGTGGCAGCACCGATAAGCCCTGGTGCAATACGTTCTGACGTATAGCCTGGGCCAACGAGATCCAGAGGTGGGGCAAATCCAGAGATCCAGAGGAGTGGTCTCAGATCAGGGACCTATGCACCCTTCTGCACAGTTTTGAAATGGCGACGAAGATGTTTAGTGCTGACGATGCCATTATCAGCATGACTATTCCGGTGATTAACATGCTGGAGCACATGTTAAACAGAATTCGGAGTCAGGTGGTGGCACAAGAGGAGGTGGAGGAAGTAGAGGAGGAGGAGTTGTATGCGGAAGGGCTAACATCTGCAAGGTCCAGACGGTCGGCAGCACCAAGGCGGCAGGCATGTGAGGGTGGGGGAGATGGTTTTACCAGGGCGCATGGTAGCAGCCAAACTAGTGAGGAAGGTGCAGGAGCCCAGGAAGAAGTGGAGGACGAACTGATGAAAGACTCATCAGATGAGGGAGACCTTGATCACATTTCTGTTGTGCGAGGTTGGGGGGAGAGGACAGAGGAAGGAAGCATGATTGTTACCTCGCCACCAACACAACAGGGACTTGGTGCTCCTGGATGCGCAACACACATGAGTGCCTTCTTGCTGCACTACCTGCAACATGACCCTCGAATTGTGAGAATTAGAAATAATCCTGACTACTGGGTTGCCACACTGTTAGATCCCCGGTACAAAAGTAAATTTGCAGAAATTATTCCTGCCATAGAAAGGGATGCACGCATGCAGGAGTATCAGCAGAGACTGTTGCAGAATCTTACATGTGCTTTTCCACAAAATACCAGTGGTGCACGTAGTGAATCTCACAGTTCCAACTTGCCAACCGTGGGACCGTCAAGTGTTCAGCACTCAAACCGTAACAGAACCACAGTATCTGCTGGTAACATCAATTTTGCGGAATCATTTCACCACTTTTTTAGCCCACACTTTGCAAGGCCACAGGAGACAAGAAGTCTGACACATAGTCAACGCCTAGAGACGATGGTACAGGAGTATCTCCAAGTAAACATTGAAGCCATGACTGTGTCACTGGACCCTTGCTCTTTTTGGGCTTCCAATCTGGATAAATGGCCGGAGCTAGCCACTTACGCCTTGGAGATCTTGTCATGCCCCGCAGCCAGCGTTCTGTCTGAACGTGTGTTCAGCGCTGCTGGTGGTGTGCTGACAGATAAGCGCACGCGGCTCTCCACTGATAATGTAGACAGACTCACGTTCATAAAGATGAACAAATCATGGATCCGAAACGACTTTTCTACCCCTGTGTCATCCTGGGGAGAGTAAAAGCTTGATGATTGGTTAAAATCACCCTACCAACCGTTTTAAGCTTTCAAATTACTAATCATGTTTATCTGTATCTTGGCTGGAAAATAATTTGGGCTTTGTAGCAGTGTGCAGCACTGATTCTGTTAGGCCATCTATAATAAGCTTCACCAGATTTAAAATTACTAATCATGTTTATCTGTATCTTGACTGGAAAATAATTTGGGCTTTGTAGCAGTGTGCAGCACTGATCCTATTAGGCCATCTATACTAAAGCTTCACCAGATTTAAAATTAATAATAATTTTTAGCTGCATCTAGCCCGGAAAATAATTTTGGGGCTCCGAGATGCGCAAGACACATAAGTGCCTTCTTGCTGCACTACCTGCAGCATGACCATCATATTGTCAGAATTCGAAGTAATCATGACTACTGGGTTGCCACACTCTTAGATCCCCCAAACTTTTCGATCAACCTTTTCATTTTAATAAAGACCAAAAAAATGGTCATTTTTGAAATTATAAGCATTAGCAGGTTGTTAGAAACTGAAATCAAACAGTTTTCAACTCAAAACTTTATTCTAGGTGATGTTACATTTTCACATAGGACCCCTTGTTCGAAAGGAGCTTCTGAACTCTCTCGTCCATTGAATTTGTCAGGTTTTGGATGGTTTCTGCTTCAATTGTTTTGCATGAGGACAGAATACCCTCCCAGAGCTGTTGCTTAGATGTGAACTGCCTCCCGCCATCATAGACACTCCTTTTAATGATGCTCCAAAGGTTCTGAATGGGGTAGAGGTCAGGGGAGCATGGGGGTCACACCATAAGTTTGTCCCCTTTTATGCCCATATCAGCCAGAGATGCAGATGTTTTATGTGCAGCATGAGATGGTGCATTATCATGCAAAAAAATGATCTTGCTGTGAAATACATGGTTCTTCTTCTTGAACCATGGCAGGAAGTGCTGTTTGAGAAAATCCACATACATTATGGAGTTCATCTTTAGCGCCTTCAGGGATCCTAAAGGGGCCGACAATCTCTCTCCCCATGATTCCAGCCCAAAACATTACTCCACCTCCTCCTTGTTGGCGCTGTAGCCGTGTTTGCGTGGGGTGTCCATCAACCAGCCATCCTCCACTCCATCCATCTGGATCATCGAGCGCTGCACGGCACTCATCCGTGAACAAAACAGTTTTGAAATCAGTCTTCATGTAATGTTTGGCCCACTGGAGCCGTTTCTGCTTGTGTGAAGTGGATAGAGGAGGTCGACAGGATGGCGTATGCACAGCTGCAAACCTCTGAAGGACCCTGCATCTTGTTCTTCGGGGGACGTTGGAGGCACCAGCAGCTTCAAAAACTTGTCTGCTGCTATGACAAGGCTTTTTTGCCGCTGCTCTTTCAACCTGACGTAATTGCCTGTAGGAAAGAGTCCTCAATTTGCCCTTATCAGCACGCACACGTGTGTACTGTGAATCAGCTACATACTTCTTGATTGCCAAGACACTTCATCCTGATCATCACACAATGTTGATTGTAGTCATGCCTTGACCTAAACACTCCACAATTTGTTGCTTCTCAGCAGCCGACACATCCTTTTTCTTTCCCATTTTGGCAGAAAATGTAGGCTGCTTAATAATGTGAGACAGCCTTCTTAAGTAGTCTTGACTTTCATTGGACACACCTGCCAAACTAATTAGCACAGGTGTCTGCAATTGCTTACAGTGATATAAAGAGCCCTGACACACATCACCATCAATGAGTTTAACTGACAAACAAACAAATTCTTCCCTTATCACTCCTAAACACTTTTTGCATAATAATTTGGAACACAGTGTACATGTGCTTTTCCACAAAACACCAGTGGTTCACGTAGTGAATCTTACAGTTCTAACTTGCCAACCGTGGTCTGTATGGAGTTGTTCAATAAAGGGCCCAAAATTAAGATAACATAGATGGGAGAGGTCTCTATGAATAGGAATTCCTAAGTATTTGATACCCTGTGAGGGCCAGGCAAAGGGAAAGTTGGACTGGATGGAATCCTATATGGATTTGGGGAGGGAGACATCGAGGGCCTCAGACTTCGCTGCATTGATTTTAAAATTTGACCATGTAACAAAGTGATCTATTTCAGCCATAACAGCATGGATGGATATATGTGATTGAGTGATATATACTAGGACATCATCAGCAAATAGAGAGCACTTGTACTCGGTGCCTCCCACCTCAATCCACCTAATATTGGGGTTATGGCGAATTGATGAGAGCAGGTGCTCCGTCACTAGGATGTATAAGAGAGGGGACAGAGAACATCCCTGCCTTGTCCCATTGGTGATTGTGAAAGGTGATGAAAATGTTCTGACGCGCCCCCTGGGCCTTGGGACACCCGGAGCCGGACCCTTTTTGGTGGATGCTGGTGGTTGTAGTCTCCGTGGCGGCGACCCGGTTCCGTGGCTCAGGGCGGTCAAACCAGTGGTGGAACTATTTATGTGGTTTTGATGTTTAAATGTCCGACTACGCCACCCGTGGATTGCGGTCAGAGTGAACCGCCGCTCCAGGGCAGACCGCTGAGGCTGGTGTTGTGGGTGCAGCAGAGCGTAGCATAACTCCCCACGGGAGGAGTATAGCCTCAGGGCAGTGTATGCGGAGGATGGGGGTGATGGTGCAGGGCAGCAGCAGTAACGACACGGAGTCAGTGATGCAGTCCAGGACCTTTACTCACAGTTCTTATTATCCAGACCACGTCTGCAGGTAACGGCTGCCCACGTCGTACTGTGCTCACCAGGTGAGGGGCTCAGACAACTCCCAGATAACTTTGGAGCGCTTCACAGGACCCCCTTTGTGTGTCCTTTGTCTGGCCTTTCTTACCAACCCTTCTGTCCGGCTGCCTCGGGCCTCCTCTTGGTAAACTTGGCGCCAGTTTCCCTGACCCTATGTGGTGCCTTCCTAGCGGGTGTAGCGAGGGGCTGCGCCACATAAAATGTCACAGCCTCCTGTTTCTAGCTGAGGGTCGTTTCCTGCCTTCACTAGTTTCGGGGACCGGTCTCCCCCTTTGGCCTGACCCCTCCACGCAGGTGGATTCGGGCGTGCGGTGGCGACTCGCCCGTCCGCACCCCTGGGATCCCTTCGTTCCTCGTTCCTGGAGCCTTCTCCGCTCCTCTTCCTTCCTTCTCCCTCTTCCAGGCCTGGGCCTCTGTTACTAGGCCCGCCTCCGGAGCAGAGCTCATGCAGAGCCCCTGCTCCCTGCCACTTCTGCTCAGACTTCTCTGCACTGAACTAAGATGGTGCCCACCTTTTATACTCCCTTCTCAATGCACCCAGGAACTGCTTCCTCCCTGCTCCTGCACTACAGGGTTCCCCTTCCTCAGTGTTCCCTCCCCCCACTCCAGCCAGGGACAGGGACTGTCGTGCCCATCTCAGGGGCATATTGGTCGCCCTGCCCCACGGCAATGTGGTGTAATGCATGATGGTGTCGGGTCCTGATCCACACTACATCCTTACCTGAGAGTGAGATATCACACCTCTGGGTGAGGTGCAATACCTCTGTAGCAACCGAGCCCTCAGGGTGCTACAGTTCCATTTATCTGCAGCCTAGGTGACGTATTGTGATACAGGGCCGTGATTTTGGCTATAAAAGGGTCCCCTAGACCCCTACCCCAAGCTTTTTAAGAGAATCATATATGGTGTGCCAGGAGACTCTATGGAATGCTTTCTCAGCATCCAACGAGAGTATCTAATTACAAATTTTTAACTGCATCTAGCCCAGGAAATACTTTGTGCCTAGTAGCAGTGTCTGCTAGTCAGCGGATTATCCCGGCTGTTAAGCAAGCTACACCACCTGTAGTTTGGACACTTAATTTTTTCAAAGGAAATGCTTCGGGACCACGGGATACTCAGTGAAGAGCATCAGGAGGCACCCCAAGGCATAGGGGCTGGGACTGGCAGTAGGATGCCTTGCGGTGGACAGCCGAGCTCGATCCTTATAAAAGCTTTTTAACTGCAGCAGCTTTAGTGGACGCTACTGGAGCTGGAATTACGCGGCTGCTGGCATGAGACTTGCCCTCCAATAGATCCTTGTAAATGGATTTAAAGTGTATTCATTCAAATTAGAGAGACAATTTAAATTAAAAAGCTTAGAGCTGCCTCCACCACAGGGGGGCTCGCTCGACCCACCAGCGGACAGGCACCAGTATTGGGAGAGGGGGGCTGGCCGTCAGGGTTCACCGCGGCTCTGGCACAAACCCGGCGACGCGGAGGTGGCACGGGCAGGAGCGGACTGAACGTGTCGGCTTCTCACTTTTTGGATTTTAGAAGGGCATGACATGCCTATATCTGTGTCTCCCCCTCCTTTTACTCCTCCACCTCTTTTCTTTTCGCATGACTATATGTACTTGTCACTTTTCCATGTGTTAGTTGTGTCTTCTGAGCAGTTTGTCAGCTTTTGGACACCTTTGAAGGTGTTTTCTATGTGTTTCTATGTGTTTTTGTTTGCCTGCCATTGGTTTTAACGGTGTTCGAAGGTGTTCGACGAACAGTTCGACGAACACACGGGTGTTCGACGAACCGAACCGAACTCGAACACTACGGGGGTGGCTCAACACTAATATTAACTCTTATTGTTACATTATATTCTTGTTTGTGTTCACAAAAATTCTATTAGAGTTTTCATGTTACAAAATGTCACAGAGGTATTTTATTGAGTGTTAAATAAATTAGTCTTGCTTATATACATTAGCATTTAATCCCACACATTTCTAATGAATACTGTTATGAATTGTGAAGGTGTCTCAGCGTGTGTAACTGGAACACATAATAATGTACATAGTTTGTTATGTAGAGGGATTCTGTTAAATGATAAGTGCTACGGATAATCAACTATGTGGTAGGATTTAGTAGGAAAAGGCTAAATTGTGTAGATCGTACATCTGGTTAAAATATATCAGGTTAAAACATAAACACGATATTATAGGATTTTATGAAGTCTTGACCTGGTGTGCTAACCTTTTCTGTTCTGAAGACCACACTGTTAGGTCACACCACTCCCAAGAATCATATTTAACCATTGGGTATTCCCACCAAGACATTCATGAAATATAATATATACAACCAGAGGATGCTAAGATGTATCTTCCAGAGACCTGCACTGTTATCTAGGGCCGGCTCCAGGTTTTTGTGGCCCCGGGCGAAAGAGTCTCAGTGGGCCCCTTTAACACATACTACGATTCATGATGCACAGATACCGCAGAGAAATATATATTTCCCCTACAAAAACAACACCTTGAGTCATACGGAACCAAAGAATAACTCAAATGTGTCTAATCAAGTCATCATTTTATTGAATAACAAACATACATTAATAGACAGAACATTTAAAAAACACCATCATGCACATTAGCATAAGTGTATAAGGAAAATTCCTTTTAATTTATATAGAGGTATCAGCAATAGTTCACAACAAGAAAGAAAGGGACATGGAAAGATGATGTAAAGCACCTAAAGTGATTTCTACGGCGTTGATCAGGTGCAGCATATAAAGATTCAACATTCAATCACTGTGTAATTTGTCATAGGTCAAACAATCAAAATAATGTGACTAAAAATCTTATCCTGGACGCAATGTGAAAAATGATTCATTGGTCAGCTAGTCATAGCTAATATTTATTCGCTGTACCAAAATTACTAGTACCTATATAATGAATCCCACAGAGCGTATCAAGATTCAATGCACAAGTCCCTGCATCCGCATGTATTAGGTCATTTACTCATAGTGTTTGGAACAAACAGTGTCCTATTATAGAAAATGAGGATGCTTAAGGTATAACTCAGGGACTGGTGCAATAATCACATGATCAGAATTCACAGCATTATAACTAGTACTATCAACACAATATGAGTTCAAAGATTAATTGTCTGCTGCACCAAATTAGTACAATGGTTACCTTAACGGCGCACTTTCCTGTCCACTTCAGTGCCCCTACGCACGTTTCGGTGCCTCCTGCACCTTTTTCAAGGGGAAAATGTCTTGTCTGCTGTCTGTCAGATACCGCAGAGAAATATATATATAGTACAATGCAAAGATTTCACTTCTTACATTACATGACAGATATCTATTGTAAATTCCACAATAGGTCAGAAACCGGCGAATCGCTCCATACAGAATACTGGCCTCCATATAATGCTCCATACAGGATACTGGCCCCCATATAACACTCCATATAGGATACTGGCCCCCATATAACACTCCATACAGAATACTGGCCCCTATATAACGCTCCATTCAGGATACTGGCCCCCATATAACGCTCCAAACAGGATACTGGCCCCCATATAACGTTCCATACAGGATACTGGTACCCATATAATGCTCCATACAGGATACTGGCCCCCTTATAATGCTCCATACAGGATACTGGCCCCCATATAACGCTCCATGCAGGATACTGGCCCCCATATAATGCTCCATGCAGGCTGTGCCCCCACATAATGCTCCATGCAGGCTGTTCCCCCTACATAATACCTCATGCAGGCTGTTCCCCCCTTATAATGCCCCATTCATGCTGTTCCCCCCATATAATGCCCCATGCAGGATTTCACCCCCCTTATAATACCCCATGCAGGATGTCACCTCCCCCTTATAATGCCCCATGTAGGATGTCACTTCTCCCCCCCATATAATGCCCCATGCAGGATGTCACTCCCCCCCCTTTTAATGCCCCATGCAGGATGTCACCTCTCCACCCCTTCCTTATAATGCCCCATGCAAGATATCACCCCCCCTCTTTTAATGCCCCATGCAGGATGTCACACCCCCCCTCCCTAATAATGCCCCATGCAGTATGTCACTCCCCCTCCTCCCTTTTGATGCCCCATGCAGGATGTCACTCCCCCCCCTTATAATGCCCCATGCAGGATGTCACCCCCCCTTATAATGCCCCATGCAGGATGTCATCCCCCCTCCCTTATAATGCCCCATGCAGGATTTCACCCCCCCTCCCTTATAATACCCCATGCAATATGTCACTCCCCCTTCCTTATAATGCCCCATGCAGTATGTCACACACCCCTCCCTTATAATGCCCCATGCCTCCATACATAAGAAAAAAAAAATCAAATACTCACCTCACTTCTCACCTGCTGCCGCTGCACTGGACTCCTCAGCATCGCCGGCGTCTTCCCGCTCTGTGCTGTGACACCTCAGCAGAGAGCACGGTGTAAAGACGTCACCGCACCCTCTGACCTGAGACGTCACAGTCAGAGGACGCGGAAGAGACCGGAGCTGCTGCGGAGGAACAGGGAGAGGTAAGTATTGTACCGGATGCCGGGGCCCTGAGCAAGCGGGGGGGGGAGCGGGCGCTGGTACCGCTCTCCTCCACTCTCCTCCACTCACGGGTCCCATAACGCGGCGGGGTGCCCGACGGCGAGTGGGCCCCCCGCCTGGTCAGGGCCCCCCCGCACTTGCCCAGGTGCGCCGGGTGCTGGCGCCGGCCCTGCTGTTATCTATAGTCATTGCCCATGCGAGAAGCCGTTCTGTTTATCAGGTCCCAGGGGAACCCTGACCTTCACTCTATAATCTCTATATAGGGATCTAGACTCAGGAAGGGCCTACTGGGGTATGTCCACAGAGTGGCTGCTGGCCAGTGGAGTGGGCTGGCAGTGAAAAGGGTTGTCAGGCTGGGTCGTTTCCAGGAGGAGGCAGATCTCCCAGCCTGGATGGTACCAAAGTCCTCAAAATCACTTAACAGAACTGTTCTTGTGTTGCCACACGTCATTTCCAGTGAAAATGCGGCACCATCTAGCAACAGAAGCAGAGGTAGTAGGGGCGAGTTTAGATATGGAAGTTACAGATTGTGCAGAGAATGACATGGCGGGCCTGCAGGTTGTGTACTCTTAATCTAGATTGAGGATGTACAATCGTTGTCATGGCCAAATTGTTGGATTGTACCACTTACTAGGACAACAATGAAACTGGTATTTCAGCCTGATAGTATATACCTTGAATATCTGATGAGGGGGTTCATTTCTAGAACTTTCACCTATCCAGAGAATGGGAGTTACTTGCTTAGTGGGCACTAAAGAGAAAAGGCTTTTAGTTGGAGGTATTTTAACATATAAAAGTTTTGAACTAGCCATACATTTCAATTCACTCATAAATTACAATGTAGAGAGCCAAATTCATGAACAATCATCTTTTCCTGTCTTAAGTACTGAACAGAGAGATGCTCCAAATAAGAGGGTGTCACAGATGTCTGGGGGTCTCACAGAATGTATTGCAGGTTGAATATGGCCCCCGGACCTTAGATTGTGGCCCCTGAGCTGAGTAGAACGTCTCATCAGCCACGGGTCCTAAAAACATTGCGAAACGGCATTCCTCAGCATGGTATGACAGCTTAAATTTTGTGTCAAAATTGTGCACTTAAATACTGTATGCTACAGATTGGGGCACTTAAATACTGGCTATACCCATTATAAAACTAAGATAATATATAGTTATATAATAACTAGTGTTGAGCCACCCCCGTAGTGTTTGAGTTCGGTTCGGTTCGTCGAACACCCGTGTGTTCGTCGAACTGTTCGTCGAACATCTTCGAACACCGTTAAAACCAATGGCAGGCAAACAAAAACACATAGAAAACACCTTCAAAGGTGTCCAAAAGCTGAAAAACTGCTCAGAAGACATAACTAACACATGGAAAAGTGACAAGTACATATAGTCATGCGAAAATAAAAGAGGTGGAGGAGTAAAAGGAGGGGGAGACACAGATATAGGCATGTCATGCCCTTCTAAAATCCAAAAAGTGAGAAGCCGACACGGCCAGTCCGCTCCTGCCCGTGCCACCTCCGTGTCGCCGGGTTTGTGCCAGAGCCGCGGTGAACCCTGATGGCCAGCCCCCCTCTCCCAATACTGGTGCCTGTCCGCTGGTGGGTCGAGCGAGCCCCCCTGTGGTGGAGGCAGCTCTAAGCTTTTTAATTTAAATTGTCTCTCTAATTTGAATGAATACACTTTAAATCCATTTACAAGGATCTATTGGAGGGCAAGTCTCATGCCAGCAGCCGCGTAATTCCAGCTCCAGTAGCGTCCACTAAAGCTGCTGCAGTGAAAAAGCTTTTATAAGGATCGAGCTCGGCTGTCCACCGCAAGGCATCCTACTGCCAGTCCCAGCCCCTATGCCTTGGGGTGCCTCCTGATGCTCTTCACTGAGTATCCCATGGTCCCGAAGCATTTCCTTTGAAAAAATTAAGTGTCTAAACTACAGGTGGTGTAGCTTGCTTAACAGCCGGGATAATCCGCTGACTAGCAGACACTGCTACTAGGCACAAAGTATTTCCTGGGCTAGATGCAGTTAAAAATTTGTAATTAGATACTCTCGTTGGATGCTGAGAAAGCATTCCATAGAGTCTCCTGGCACGCCATATATGATTCTCTTAAAAAGCTTGGGGTAGGGGTCTAGGGGACCCTTTTATAGCCAAAATCGCGGCCCTGTATCACAATACGTCACCTAGGCTGAAGATAAATGGAACTGTAGCACCCTGAGGGCTCGGTTGCTACAGAGGTATTGCACCTCACCCAGAGGTGTGATATCTCACTCTCAGGTAAGGATGGAGTGTGGATCAGGACCCGACACCATCATGCATTACACCACATTGCCATGGGGCAGGGCGACCAATATGCCTCTGAGATGGGCATGACAGTCCCTGTCCCTGGCTGGAGTGGGGGGAGGGAACACTGAGGAAGGGGAACCCTGTAGTGCAGGAGCAGGGAGGAAGCAGTTCCTGGGTGCATTGAGAAGGGAGTATAAAAGGTGGGCACCATCTTAGTTCAGTGCAGAGAAGTCTGAGCAGAAGTGGCAGGGAGCAGGGGCTCTGCATGAGCTCTGCTCCGGAGGCGGGCCTAGTAACAGAGGCCCAGGCCTGGAAGAGGGAGAAGGAAGGAAGAGGAGCGGAGAAGGCTCCAGGAACGAGGAATGAAGGGATCCCAGGGGTGCGGACGGGCGAGTCGCCACCGCACGCCCGAATCCACCTGCGTGGAGGGGTCAGGCCAAAGGGGGAGACCGGTCCCCGAAACTAGTGGAGGCAGGAAACGACCCTCAGCTAGAAACCGGAGGCTGTGACATTTTATGTGGCGCAGCCCCTCGCTACACCCGCTAGGAAGGCACCACATAGGGTCAGGGAAACTGGCGCCAAGTTTACCAAGAGGAGGCCCGAGGCAGCCGGACAGAAGGGTTGGTAAGAAAGGCCAGACAAAGGACACACAAAGGGGGTCCTGTGAAGCGCTCCAAAGTTATCTGGGAGTTGTCTGAGCCCCTCACCTGGTGAGCACAGTACGACGTGGGCAGCCGTTACCTGCAGACGTGGTCTGGATAATAAGAACTGTGAGTAAAGGCCCTGGACTGCATCACTGACTCCGTGTCGTTACTGCTGCTGCCCTGCACCATCACCCCCATCCTCCGCATACACTGCCCTGAGGCTATACTCCTCCCGTGGGGAGTTATGCTACGCTCTGCTGCACCCACAACACCAGCCTCAGCGGTCTGCCCTGCAGCGGCGGTTCACTCTGACCGCAATCCACGGGTGGCGTAGTCGGACATTTAAACATCAAAACCACATAAATAGTTCCGCCACTGGTTTGACCACCCTGAGCCACGGAACCGGGTCGCCGCCACGAAGACTACAACCACCAGCATCCACCAAAAAGGGTCCGGCTCCGGGTGTCCCAAGGCCCAGGGGGTGCATCAGAACATTTTCATCACCTTTCACAATCACCAATGGGACAAGGCAGGGATGTCCTCTGTCCCCTCTCTTATACATCCTAGTGACGGAGCACCTGCTCTCATCAATTCGCCATAACCCCAATATTAGGTGGATTGAGGTGGGAGGCACCGAGTACAAGTGCTCTCTATTTGCTGATGATGTCCTAGTATATATCACTCAATCACATATATCCATCCATGCTGTTATGGCTGAAATAGATCACTTTGTTACATGGTCAAATTTTAAAATCAATGCAGCGAAGTCTGAGGCCCTCGATGTCTCCCTCCCCAAATCCATATAGGATTCCATCCAGTCCAACTTTCCCTTTGCCTGGCCCTCACAGGGTATCAAATACTTAGGAATTCCTATTCATAGAGACCTCTCCCATCTATGTTATCTTAATTTTGGGCCCTTTATTGAACAACTCCATACAGACCACGGTTGGCAAGTTAGAACTGTAAGATTCACTACGTGAACCACTGGTGTTTTGTGGAAAAGCACATGTACACTGCGTTCCAAATTATTATGCAAAAAGTGTTTAGGAGTGATAAGGGAAGAATTTGTTTGTTTGTCAGTTAAACTCATTGATGGTGATGTGTGTCAGGGCTCTTTATATCACTGTAAGCAATTGCAGACACCTGTGCTAATTAGTTTGGCAGGTGTGTCCAATGAAAGGCAAGACTACTTAAGAAGGCTGTCTCACATTATTAAGCAGCCTACATTTTCTGCCAAAATGGGAAAGAAAAAGGATGTGTCGGCTGCTGAGAAGCAACAAATTGTGGAGTGTTTAGGTCAAGGCATGACTACAATCAACATTGTGCGATGATCAGGATGAAGTGTCTTGGCAATCAAGAAGTATGTAGCTGATTCACAGTACACACGTGTGCGTGCTGATAAGGGCAAATTGAGGACTCTTTCCTACAGGCAATTACGTCAGGTTGAAAGAGCAGCGGCAAAAAAGCCTTGTCATAGCAGCAGACAAGTTTTTGAAGCTGCTTGTGCCTCCAACGTCCCCCGAACAACAAGATGCAGGGTCCTTCAGAGGTTTGCAGCTGTGCATACGCCATCCTGTCGACCTCCTCTATCCACTTCACACAAGCAGAAATGGCTCCAGTGGGCCAAACATTACATGAAGACTGATTTCAAAACTGTTTTGTTCACGGATGAGTGCCGTGCAGCGCTCGATGGTCCAGATGGATGGAGTGGAGGATGGCTGGTTGATGGACACCCCACGCAAACACAGCTACAGCGCCAACAAGGAGGAGGTGGAGTAATGTTTTGGGCTGGGATCATGGGGAGAGAGATTGTCGGCCCCTTTAGGATCCCTGAAGGCGCTAAAGATGAACTCCATAATGTATGTGGATTTTCTCAAACAGCACTTCCTGCCATGGTTCAAGAAGAAGAACCGTGTATTTCACAGCAAGATCATTTTTCTGCATGATAATGCACCATCTCATGCTGCACATAAAACATCTGCATCTCTGGCTGATATGGGCATAAAAGGGGACAAACTTATGGTGTGACCCCCATGCTCCCCTGACCTCTACCTCATTCAGAACCTTTGGAGCATCATTAAAAGGAGTGTCTATGATGGCGGGAGGCAGTTCACATCTAAACAGCTCTGGGAGGGTATTCTGTCCTCATGCAAAACAATTGAAGCAGAAACCATCCAAAACCTGACAAATTCAATGGACGAGAGAGTTCAGAAGCTCCTTTCGAACAAGGGGTCCTATGTGAAAATGTAACATCACCTAGAATAAAGTTTTGAGTTGAAAACTGTTTGATTTCAGTTTCTAACAACCTGCTAATGCTTATAATTTCAAAAATGACCATTTTTTTGGTCTTTATTAAAATGAAAAGGTTGATCGAAAAGTTTGGGGGATCTAAGAGTGTGGCAACCCAGTAGTCATGATTACTTCGAATTCTGACAATATGAGGGTCATGCTGCAGGTAGTGCAGCAAGAAGGCACTTATGTGTCTTGCGCATCTCGGAGCCCCAAAATTATTTTCCGGGCTAGATGCAGCTAAAAATTATTATTAATTTTAAATCTGGTGAAGCTTTAGTATAGATGGCCTAATAGGATCAGTGCTGCACACTGCTACAAAGCCCAAATTATTTTCCAGCCAAGATACAGATAAACATGATTAGTAATTTGAAAGCTTAAAACGGTTGGTAGGGTGATTTTAACCAATCATCAAGCTTTTACTCTCCCCAGGATGACACAGGGGTAGAAAAGTCGTTTCGGATCCATGATTTGTTCATCTTTATGAACGTGAGTCTGTCTACATTATCAGTGGAGAGCCGCGTGCGCTTATCTGTCAGCACACCACCAGCAGCGCTGAACACACGTTCAGACAGAACGCTGGCTGCGGGGCATGACAAGATCTCCAAGGCGTAAGTGGCTAGCTCCGGCCATTTATCCAGATTGGAAGCCCAAAAAGAGCAAGGGTCCAGTGACACAGTCGTGGCTTCAATGTTTACTTGGAGATACTCCTGTACCATCGTCTCTAGGCGTTGACTATGTGTCAGACTTCTTGTCTCCTGTGGCCTTGCAAAGGATGGGCTAAAAAAGTGGTGAAATGATTCCGCAAAATTGATGTTACCAGCAGATACTGTGGTTCTGTTACGGTTTGAGTGCTGAACACTTGACGGTCCCACGGTTGGCAAGTTGGAACTGTGAGATTCACTACGTGCACCACTGGTATTTTGTGGAAAAGCACATGTAAGATTCTGCAACAGTCTCTGCTGATACTCCTGCATGCGTGCATCCCTTTCTATGGCAGGAATAATTTCTGCAAATTTACTTTTGTACCGGGGATCTAACAGTGTGGCAACCCAGTAGTCAGGATTATTTCTAATTCTCACAATTCGAGGGTCATGTTGCAGGTAGTGCAGTAAGAAGGCACTCATGTGTGTTGCGCATCCAGGAGCACCAAGTCCCTGTTGTGTTGGTGGCGAGGTAACAATCATGCTTCCTTCCTCTGTCCTCTCCCCCCAACCTCGCACAACAGAAATGTGATCAAGGTCTCCCTCATCTGATGAGTCTTCCATCAGTTCGTCCTCCACTTCTTCCTGGGCTCCTGCACCTTCCTCACTAGTTTGGCTGCTACCATGCGCCCTGGTAAAACCATCTCCCCCACCCTCACATGCCTGCCGCCTTGGTGCTGCCGACCGTCTGGACCTTGCAGATGTTAGCCCTTCCGCATACAACTCCTCCTCCTCTACTTCCTCCACCTCCTCTTGTGCCACCACCTGACTCCGAATTCTGTTTAACATGTGCTCCAGCATGTAAATCACCGGAATAGTCATGCTGATAATGGCATCGTCAGCACTAAACATCTTCGTCGCCATTTCAAAACTGTGCAGAAGGGTGCATAGGTCCCTGATCTGAGACCACTCCTCTGGATCTCTGGATTTGCCCCACCTCTGGATCTCGTTGGCCCAGGCTATACGTCAGAACGTATTGCACCAGGGCTTGTCGGTGCTGCCACAGTCGCTGCAACATGTGCAGAGTTGAATTCCACCGGGTAGGCACATCGCATTTTAGCCGGTGAAGTGGCAGGCCCAACGACTTCTGTAGAGATGTAAGTCGCTGAGCTGCGAGATGCGAACGGCGGAAGTGAGCACACAACGACCGTGCCCTCTGCAGAAGGCCATCTAGTCTGGGATAGTGGGCTAAAAATTGCTGGACAACCAGGTTCAACACGTGAGCCATACAAGGCACGTGTGTAACATTGCCCCGGCGAAGGGCCGCACCCAGGTTTGCAGCATTGTCGCACACGGCCTTCCCTGGTTTCAGGTCCAGTGGAGACAACCATTCATGAAATTGGTTCTCCAGAGCTGACCACAACTCCTCAGCTGTGTGACTCACATTTCCCAGACATTTCAATGTAAAAACCGCCTGATGACGTTGAGCCCTACTGCCAGCATAGTAAGGAGGTGTGCAGGATCCCTTCTGCGCAGTTAGAAAGCTTGTGGCATGACCAGACAGGCTTTGGGTGCAGGTGGAAGACCGAGAGGAGGTTGAGGAGGCAGAAGCAGTGGAGGAACTTTGACATAAAGAGGATTGACGCACAACTCGTGGGGACGGCAAGACTTGGACAGCAGCCCCTTGTCCTGCTGTCACCATAGTTACCCAGTGCCCAGTCAGCGACATGTAACGCCCCTGTCCATGCCTACTCGTCCAAGTGTCTGTGGTGAAATGCACCCTGTCACACACAGAGTTTCTCAAAGAAGCGGTGATGTTGTGTGCGACATGCTGGTGGAGCGCAGGCACACCTTTCTTTGAGAAGTAGTGCCGACTGGGCATCTGGTACTGGGGCACTGCGACGGACATAAGGTCTCGAAAATCCTCTGTGTCCACCAGGCGGAAAGGCAGCATTTCTGTAGCCAAGAGCTTGCAGATGGTGAAATTCAACCTCTTAGCTTTCTCATGGCTAGGAGGAAATGGTCTTTTACTTGTCCACATCTGAGGGACCGAGGGCTGGCTATTGTGCTTAGACGGGGTTGATAAGGGTGTCCCCGGCAAACTGCCGGTCTGTGAGGAAGATGCAGGCGGACATGTTAGGTTGCCTTGATCCAAAGGTGGTGCTATCGATGTCGGACAGCGCTCAACACCAGCTGGTGTTACCACCTCCAAAGAAAATGATGACCTGCCAATCACGCTGGCTGTTGCGGGTAAAGGGGTGGCAGGTCTGCGCCCCAAAACAGGTGTGACTGCTGTCCCCCCAGTCACAGAGGATGAAGAGGCCGCGGATGCACAAGATATGGCAGACGGTGGTTGGCCCGGCCGGCTAGGCCGCATTGTAGCACACTGAGCTTCCCACTGCAACTTATGCTTCATGTCCATGTGCCGGTTCATGCATGAAGTACTCAAACTATGTATTTTTTGGCCTCTACTTAGCTTTTGCTGACAAATGTTACAGATAACACGAGTTGGGTCATCTTTATCGATCTGAAAAAATGCCCAGGCTATGCAAGGCTTAGCACCCATGCGACCTGAAGAGCCACCACGACTTGTGGTGAGAGGCAGAGTTGTGTTTGAGGATGCAGTTGTTGACGTGCTTCCAGTACTACGTCTCTGTCCAGGAAGGCGCAACCTGACCTCGTCGTCACTAGCATCTTCCTCCACCTCCTCTGCTGACCTCATCTCTTGGCTGACTGTGGGTTGACAGTAAGTGGGATCTCCAACCTCATCATCATCACCCTGTGCGTTATCACACCCATCGTCCTCAGAGCCAACCTGTTCCTACCCTGACAAAAAACTAAAGTTGTCGCTCCAATCAGGTATTTGAGTCTTATCATCGTCTTCCTCATTGTCTCCACCAACAGGAGTTACAGTTTGGGAATGAGGGTCTACATTATGGTCAGAACCTTCTGCGTCTGGTCCTGGATCCGACTCATAAAGATTCTGGGCATCAGTGCAGATCATTTCCTCGTCTGGATTCACAGAAGCGCTGGAGTCGACCTCTGATTCCCAGGCTATAGTATGAGTAAACAGCTCTGCAGACTCAACCATATGTTCTACCTCATACTCAGACGGGCAGCTGGAGATTTGGGAGCTGTGAGGAAGCAAGTGCGATTGGGGTGACACCTTTGAGGACTGGAGTATTTGTGATGTTGAAGTTGATGTGGAGGAGAGCCCACTTAAAGGAGCACTTGATATCCGTTGAAGCACCTGCTGTTTTTGTGCCTCATCTGGAATTTGTAGCGATTGGCGTGGCCGTAAGAAAGGGATCTTATCACATTGTCCGCTAAAAGAAGTAGACATTTTAGTTTGGCTGGAAGATGGTCTTTCTTCTGCAGATGTTACTGTTGCTTTAACACCTACCCCACGGACACAACCTTTTTTCCCCTTCCCAACACGCCTATTCCCCTTTCCACCAGCAGCAGGCCTTTTTCCACTCATTTTGGTGGTTAACTAATTCACAACTCTGGAGTTGTTTGCACAAAAAAATAATGGATGGGAACCGAGCAGAGCTGAGTGGCCAAACTGTGGTATTAGGCCAAAACTATTGGCTGGGTTAGATGCAGAAAAAAATTATATTCAATTTGCAACCTGATGGAGGTCTGTATAGATGGATTAATAGAACAAGTCCCACACACAGCTAGAAGCCCAATATTTTTTCAGAGGTAGATGCAGAAAAAAATATATTCAGTTTGCAACCTGATGGAGGTCAGTATAGATGGACTAATACAACAAGTCCCACACACCGCTAGAAGCCCAATATTTTTTCAGAGGTAGATGCAGAAAAAAATATATTCAGTTTGCAACCTGATGGAGGTCTGTATAGATGGATTAATAGAACAAGTCCCACACACAGCTAGAAGCCCAATATTTTTTCAGAGGTAGATGCAGAAAAAAATATATTCAGTTTGCAACCTGATGGAGGTCAGTATAGATGGACTAATACAACAAGTCCCACACACAGCTAGAATCCCAATATTTTTTCAGAGGTAGATGCAGAAAAAATATATTCAGTTTGCAACCTGATGGAGGTCTGTATAGATGGATTAATAGAACAAGTCCCACACACAGCTAGAAGCCCAATATTTTTTCAGAGGTAGATGCAGAAAAAAATATATTCAGTATGCAACCTGATGGAGGTCAGTATAGATGGATTAATAGAACAAGTCCCACACACAGCTAGAAGCCCAAAATTTTTTCAGAGGTAGATGCAGAAAAAAATATATTCAGTTTGCAACCTGATGGAGGTCTGTATAGATGGATTACTAGAACAAGTCCCACAAACAGCTAGAAGCCCAATATTTTTTCAGAGGTAGATGCAGAAAAAAATATATTCAGTTTGCAACCTGATGGAGGTCTGTATAGATGGATTAATAGAACAAGTCCCACACACAGCTAGAAGCCCAATATTTTTTCAGAGGTAGATGCAGAAAAAAATATATTCAGTTTGCAACCTGATGGAGGTCTGTATAGATGGATTAATAGAACAAGTCCCACACACAGCTAGAAGCCCAATATTTTTTCAGAGCTAGATGCAGAAAAAAATATATTCAGTTTGCAACCTGATGGAGGTCTGTATAGATGGATTAATAGAACAAGTCCCACACACAGCTAGAAGCCCAATATTTTTTCAGAGCTAGATGCAGAAAAAAATATATTCAGTTTGCAACCTGATGGAGGTCTGTATAGATGGATTAATAGAACAAGTCCCACACACAGCTAGAAGCCCAATATTTTTTCAGAGGTAGATGCAGAAAAAAATATATTCAGTTTGCAACCTGATGGAGGTCAGTATAGATGGACTAATACAACAAGTCCCACACACAGCTAGAAGCCCAATATTTTTTCAGAGGTAGATGCAGAAAAAAATATATTCAGTTTGCAACCTGATGGAGGTCTGTATAGATGGATTAATAGAACAAGTCCCACACAAAGCTAGAAGCCCAATATTTTTTCAGAGCTAGATGCAGAAAAAAATATATTCAGTTTGCAACCTGATGGAGGTCTGTATAGATGGATTAATAGAACAAGTCCCACACACAGCTAGAAGCCCAATATTTTTTCAGAGCTAGATGCAGAAAAAAATATATTCAGTTTGCAACCTGATGGAGGTCTGTATAGATGGATTAATAGAACAAGTCCCACACACAGCTAGAAGCCCAATATTTTTTCAGAGGTATATGCAGAAAAAAATATATTCAGTTTGCAACCTGATGGAGGTCAGTATAGATGGACTAATACAACAAGTCCCACACACAGCTAGAATCCCAATATTTTTTCAGAGGTAGATGCAGAAAAAAATATATTCAGTTTGCAACCTGATGGAGGTCAGTATAGATGGACTAATACAACAAGTCCCACACACAGCTAGAAGCCCAATATTTTTTTAAGAGGTAGATGCAGAAAAAAATATATTCAGTTTGCAACCTGATGGAGGTCTGTATAGATATATTAATAGAACAAGTCCCACACACAGCTAGAAGCCCAATATTTTTTCAGAGGTAGATGCAGAAAAAAATATATTCAGTTTGCAACCTGATGGAGGTCTGTATAGATGGATTAATAGAACAAGTCCCACACACAGCTAGAAGCCCAATATTTTTTCAGAGGTAGATGCAGAAAAAAATATATTCAGTTTGCAACCTGATGGAGGTCTGTATAGATGGATTAATAGAACAAGTCCCACACACAGCTAGAAGCCCAATATTTTTTTAGAGGTAGATGCAGGAAAAAATATATTCAGTTTGCAACCTGATGGAGGTCTGTATAGATGGATTAATAGAACAAGTCCCACACACAGCTAGAAGCCCAATATTTTTTCAGAGGTAGATGCAGAAAAAAATATATTCAGTTTGCAACCTGATGGAGGTCAGTATAGATGGACTAATACAACAAGTCCCACACACAGCTAGAAGCCCAATATTTTTTCAGAGGTAGATGCAGAAAAAAATATATTCAGTTTGCAACCTGATGGAGGTCTGTATAGATGGTTTAATAGAACAAGTCCCACACACAGCTAGAAGCCCAATATTTTTTCAGAGGTAGATGCAGAAAAAAATATATTCAGTTTGCAACCTGATGGAGGTCTGTATAGATGGATTAATAGAACAAGTCCCACACACAGCTAGAAGCCCAATATTTTTTCAGAGGTAGATGCAGAAAAAAATATATTCAGTTTGCAACCTGATGGAGGTCTGTATAGATGGATTAATAGAACAAGTCCCACACACAGCTAGAAGCCCAATATTTTTTCAGAGGTAGATGCAGAAAAAAATATATTCAGTTTGCAACCTGATGGAGGTCAGTATAGATGGACTAATACAACAAGTCCCACACACAGCTAGAAGCCCAATATTTTTTCAGAGGTAGATGCAGAAAAAAATATATTCAGTTTGCAACCTGATGGAGGTCTGTATAGATGGATTAATAGAACAAGTCCCACACACAGCTAGAAGCCCAATATTTTTTCAGAGGTAGATGCAGAAAAAAATATATTCAGTTTGCAACCTGATGGAGGTCTGTATAGATGGATTAATAGAACAAGTCCCACACACAGCTAGAAGCCCAATATTTTTTCAGAGGTAGATGCAGAAAAAAATTTATTCAGTTTGCAACCTGATGGAGGTCTGTATAGATGGATTAATAGAACAAGTCCCACACACAGCTAGAAGCCCAATATTTTTTCAGAGGTAGATGCAGAAAAAAATATATTCAATTTGCAACCTGATGGAGGTCTGTATAGATGGATTAATAGAACACGTCCCACACACAGCTAGAAGCCCAATATTTTTTCAGAGGTAGATGCAGAAAAAAATATATTCAGTTTGCAACCTGATGGAGGTCTGTATAGATGGATTAATAGAACAAGTCCCACACACAGCTAGAAGCCCAATATTTTTTCAGAGCTAGATGCAGAAAAAAATTATATTCAATTTGCAACCTGATGGAGGTCAGTATAGATGGACTAATAGAATGATGTTATGCCCAAAAGATTTTACTTCACTAGGTGCAGTAAAAAAATTGGTATTCTATACACAGGTGATATATCTTGCAACACAGATAGGCTACTCCACTGACTAACACACTCTGCAATAGGCCAAAAAGGATTAGCTTTGCTAGATTCAGCCAAATGCTGTGAAAAAAACTTGCACAGCACTGGCACAGACCTGCCTGGCAAAAACTGATAGGAACTGATGTAACCTAGTCCTGAAAAGGACTCCAATTACAATTAGTCTTTACTCCCACAATCTATCTATTTAAGAGCACAGACCTGCCTGATAAAAGTCGTAGGAAATGCTGTAACCTAGTCCTTAAAAGGACTGCAATCACAACTATTCCCTACTCCCAAGCTATCTGTAGATTTGTGCGAAAATTCCCTTGAAATTAACAAGGTATAGCGCACACAGCAACAGCGGTGCCGTCTAACACGCAGCTGCAGCAGTGAGAAAATGGTGGCGACGGGGAAAATGGCTGGGTCTTATAGGGCAAGGACATGTGACATACACTGCCAATGACACATGCCCTTGCTTGTGTGAAAAAAAGCACTTCGCTCCGTGTGTGCGCTGCTGATAGGCTGACAGATTGCACCTCCCCACTGCAAATGCGGGAAAGAGAAAAAAAAATGGAGATCTTCATTGTTCCTGCAGAGATCCATCCCCTGCCCCTCTCCCCACCCCGCTGTACACTCAAACTGCGTATTAACATTAATTTTCATCATTACTGAGAAAAAATCCAGTTATGATTTTGGTGCACGAACAGTTATCGAACATAACCTCGAACAGCCGAATTTTTCTCAAATCGTTCGTGTTCGCCGAACGGCTCGAACACCGCCCAAAACAGCTCGAATTTGAGATTGGCGAACAGTTCGAGTAGAACAACGCTCATCTCTAATAATAACACAACCATCAGATGAAGACAACATAATATTGTCTATGGAACGTGACGCGCCCCCTGGGCCATGTTCAAGGGATACCCGGAGCCGGATCTGGATAGGGGTAGTAGTCCTTGTGGCGGTGACCCGGTCCGTGCCCAGGGTGTCAAACTAAGTGTGTGGCAGTCTTGGTAGGTGTTGTTTCAGTGTCGACTACGCCACCCGTTGATTGGCGGTCACAAGGCCGCCGCTGCAGAACAGTCCGCTGAGGCCGGTGGTATGTGTGCAGCAATGGTGGTATAGCCCCCAACGGGAGGGGTATGGCCTCAGGGCAGTTGATGCGGATGATGAGGGTAGTGATAGTGTAGAAAGGAGAGTCAGAGACGTGAGATGCAGTTTCAGGGTTTTTACTCACTGCTGTTGCTTTAGTCACTCTGGCCTTGAGTGACCACCCGAGCCGTGCTGCGTCCACCAGGTGCGGGACTCGGCTAACCCCCAGGCAGTTCCGGAGCGTGGTCCTGAGCTTCCCTCTCACTCTCTTTCTCCTGGCCGTCCCCACCAGGGATCCACCTTTGTCCGGTTCCCTTGGGCCTTCTGATGGTAAAACCTTCTCTGGCTTTCCTGACCCTACTCTTGGTGTACCTTCCTGGTGGATGTGGTGAGGGTCGTGGCAAAACTTGCCCACGACCTCCGGCTCCTGGTTAAGGGTTACTTTTGCCTCCGCCAGCTTGGGATCCGGTGCCCTCTTCTGCCAACCCTTCACCCTTTTTGGTCTGATTCTGGGATCTTAGGGTTCCCTCTTTTCTGCGTCTCTGGGCCTTCCTTCTTCCTCTCCTCTACAAGCCTGGCCCTGGAGCTGGGCCCAGCCGGAGCCACAGCTCCCAGTCAGCCCTCCTGGCTGAGCTCCTGTGCTCTGCTTCTCCTCAGGCTGAACTCGACCCTATTCTAAGATGGTGCCCACCATATATACTCCCTCTATGTGTGAGCCCAGGTGACCAGCACCCAATGGGCTCCTAGCTTTACCCAGAGTACTCCCCCTATCTGCCCCTACACTACTGGGATGTTCCACCCCCCCTCCCACTCCAGCCAGGGACAGACGCTGTCGTACCTGCACATCTACTTGGTGGGAGTACCGTAGTTCTGTCCCCCGGAAATGGGATGTATGTAGTGCATGCAGCCTACTGAGCTCAGTCCCACACTCCATCCTTACCCGGGAGTGGAATACCACACCTCTGGAGTGAGGTGCAATACCCCTGTAGCAGCCGAGCCCTCAGGGTGCTACATTCCCCCCTGGTAAATCACAGTACGTCCTCGGGCTGTAAAAGAGCAAAACAATATAAAACATACAATTTTTTTTCAAAACATACACCAACATATAAAACATAATAAACATTATTAGCAAATATAACATTACGGGTAACTTCTTATATTATAAGACTTTTTGATATAAAACTCTTCTCATAAAATGTTCTTGAGTTTCTGGCCACTGTGCACTTGTGACCAGGTAAAAGTGCAACAGTCACAAAAAACAGTTCCTTATAAAACCGGTAGGGGGCGCTTTAGAAAGCGCAACTATATACAGGATATGGCCGCTCTCAGTCCTCGGCCAGTGGGGAAAAAGGGATGGCTGCTCACAGTCCTCAGCCTGTTAAGGGATAGGGACACACGGGTAACAGTTTGCTGGTCCCAACGGGGACTATACTTTACTGGTAACAGTTCTTGTACCCTTACGGGTTACTATTTACAACTTCACTGTACCGTACTTTAATAACGGCATCCTCCTGCTCCTCCTTGAGGGTAATCTTCAGACCCGTCCGGGTCCTCTTGACTTTCTTCAAACCGCAGCTCTTCCTCGGTCAATCTGTGCACATGGAGAGCATATGGACCTTTGGCACATTGATGCCGGGTGAAGGTGACCTCATCACCCAGGTAAAGATCACGTCCTCTGTGTCCCTCCGGCAGATGGCTCTTGACGTCCCTGCGGGTGACAAAGACATCGCCAGGGGTTCTGTGGTCCCGGATAAAACCCCACCCGTGCTGCAGTTGAAACTTGATTACGGTCCCGGTGGCGCGGGGACCATGGGCTGCACGGGGGTTTCGTCTGGTCCGGCTCTCCTGTTCCGCGCTCTGTACTTGCAGCCGCTCCTCGCGGACCCGCCTTTCTCGCCGTTCCCGGTCGAAGACCTCCAGCTGTTGCCGGCAGCACTCTGCTCTCTGGGCTGCGGCCGCCCGGGTCTCTTGAGTGAAGCCGATAAGGTTTTCTCCAGTGGGGTCCCATTCGAATTGGGCCTCCTCCAACGGGAGCGGGACGATCTTGGCGGGCGCCGGAGCCGGAATCAGGGGCTCACACAGAGGCCTTTCCTTCCGGAGTCGGGGATGGAGGTACTCCGGTGGCCACTCAAAGGGCTGCCCATCCGGGCAAGTGTGCTGGGCGAACAGGTCTTCACCCAAGGGTAGCACGGTGGAGGTTGAGGGCGCGATGGTGGTAGCGGCGCCCGGATTCACCAGGCCTTGCGACCAGGCCGGTGGCACCCTGAAGGTAAAGGGCACTGTGGAGACGGCGGCGCCCGGGGGTACTCGGCCCTGCGACCAGGCCGGTGGCGTCTCCTGCTTGGCCGCGCTCGGGGTTGAGGCGCGTGACGTCACAGGGGGCGTGGTCGCGGCTCCTGCCGCTTGAGGCCTAGTTTGGAGCGGTGGCGGTGCAGCGACGGGCACGGGAGGGGAAATTTTGGGCTCTGCGATGGGGAACTGGGGCAGGCTCACGGTTTCTAGGCTTGGGGTAGTGACGTCCCCTTTACCTGCCTCCGTCTCTTCAGCTCCTTCCACGGCGTCGTCTCCGGCCTTCATTCCTCCTGCACCATCCTCAGAGGCGGTCAGACTCCTCGTCTCGGGTGGCGTGCTCCGCTGGCGGGTTCCAGCCTGCTGGGCCATCTCCCTACTCCACTCAGTCAGCGTTTCTCGCTGCACCTGGGCCATCCTCCGTGCGAGGCCCTCCAGCGCGGTCTGTGCACGCTCCCGGTCTCGGGGGAGCTGTGCCAGGATCTCCACCAGGCCTTGTGGGGTGGTGGCTTGCAACAGGCTCCTGACCACAGGGTCGGTGCTGCCTGACTCTCCCTCCATCTCCGGGTGCGACTTCTCCAGACCCCTCCAGGCTGCACCCATCCTCACTCTTTTGTTCTTGATCCGCCCACTTTCTGGGTGGTCCCAGGGCCACTTGGTGATTGTCAGTTCCAGGGGCAGTCCCCCCACGCTGATGGACATCTCTATCATTGCAGTCTCTGCTGGTGGGGGCGGTCTTTGCTTTTGGCGCTCTTTTGGGACCAGGCCCACGATGGGAGGTAGTCTCTTGCCACCCTCTGGCACGCCCATAATGGCGTCCGCTCTGCCAGGGCGGGAAATCTTCTCAGATGGCGGGAACCGTCTCCCAATGGCGGGAAACTCCGTGGACGGCGGGAAAAGACTGCAGATGGCGGGCAAACGGCGGGAAACGATCCGAGATGGCGTCCGATGGCGGGGACCCTCCGGAACCGGCGGGAGACTTCTTTTTGAGGTAAATGTGAACTTTTCTTCAGGCACGCAGTACCCGGTAGTTGCGGGCACGTAATCCTGCCGACTACGCCAAAGTTGACGCGCCCCCTGGGCCATGTTCAAGGGATACCCGGAGCCGGATCTGGATAGGGGTAGTAGTCCTTGTGGCGGTGACCCAGTCCGTGCCCAGGGTGTCAAACTAAGTGTGTGGCAGTCTTGGTAGGTGTTGTTTCAGTGTCGACTACGCCACCCGTTGATTGGCGGTCACAAGGCCGCCGCTGCAGAACAGTCCGCTGAGGCCGGTGGTATGTGTGCAGCAATGGTGGTATAGCCCCCAACGGGAGGGGTATGGCCTCAGGGCAGTTGGTGCGGATGATGGGGGTAGTGATAGTGTAGAAAGGAGAGTCAGAGACGTGAGATGCAGTTTCAGGGTTTTTACTCACTGCTGTTGCTTTAGTCACTCTGGCCTTGAGTGACCACCCGAGCCGTGCTGCGTCCACCAGGTGCGGGACTCGGCTAACCCCCAGGCAGTTCCGGAGCGTGGTCCTGAGCTTCCCTCTCACTCTCTTTCTCCTGGCCGTCCCCACCAGGGATCCACCTTTGTCCGGTTCCCTTGGGCCTTCTGATGGTAAAACCTTCTCTGGCTTTCCTGACCCTACTCTTGGTGTACCTTCCTGGTGGATGTGGTGAGGGTCGTGGCAAAACTTGCCCACGACCTCCGGTTCCTGGTTAAGGGTTACTTTTGCCTCCGCCAGCTTGGGATCCGGTGCCCTCTTCTGCCAACCCTTCACCCTTTTTGGTCTGATTCTGGGATCTTAGGGTTCCCTCTTTTCTGCGTCTCTGGGCCTTCCTTCTTCCTCTCCTCTACAAGCCTGGCCCTGGAGCTGGGCCCAGCCGGAGCCACAGCTCCCAGTCAGCCCTCCTGGCTGAGCTCCTGTGCTCTGCTTCTCCTCAGGCTGAACTCGACCCTATTCTAAGATGGTGCCCACCATATATACTCCCTCTATGTGTGAGCCCAGGTGACCAGCACCCAATGGGCTCCTAGCTTTACCCAGAGTACTCCCCCTATCTGCCCCTACACTACTGGGATGTTCCACCCCCCCTCCCACTCCAGCCAGGGACAGACGCTGTCGTACCTGCACATCTACTTGGTGGGAGTACCGTAGTTCTGTCCCCCGGAAATGGGATGTATGTAGTGCATGCAGCCTACTGAGCTCAGTCCCACACTCCATCCTTACCCGGGAGTGGAATACCACACCTCTGGAGTGAGGTGCAATACCCCTGTAGCAGCCGAGCCCTCAGGGTGCTACAAACGTATCAGTGTAAAATGCCAACAGTACAAGACAGATGTTCTATACTGCAGCTCACTCCTCATTAATAACAGTAGATCTCCTACAGATATATAAATATAGTGGGTATAAACAGGGCCAAGTTCAGGTATATGCAGATCCTTGGGTGACAGAATCAAAGTGGATGACCTCTCTAACCCATCCATTGCTTGCAAACATGAAGCATCTTTACCACCATGGTAAGTGGATCATTATGCCTAGTGGTCCCTGGCATCTGCTCAGGTTTGTCTAGTGCTAATGCCAGCCCTAATTATAAAGAATCCAGGGGATATAATACTACACAAGCATCCAGGGTAAAGTGACGCATATACTGGATAGATATAGATACTCTTATGTACACAATAATACGTAGTGACAAGAATTGGGAAATTGTAGCACCCTGTCATTTATTACTATGAGCTATATCACATCTGGATCTCAAAGGATCAACATTAAGAAGTCTTTGTTTGACAGAAGGAAAACTAACTTCCCATTTAAAATAACTTAGTGTCTTGAAATATTTTAGTGTTAACATTTCTTCTCAGCTCAGTGTCTTCTAGAATCGGAGGTTTCCGGACAAGCTAAAAGCTAAAACCAAAGACTAAAGGAAGTGAAACAACAAAACTGTATGAAACATGGGAAGAAATGACCGCTATAACATTTATTTCATTCAACTTCTTCTAACATCCATTTTCTATTTTTGGCCACTTAATATTTATTCATAATCAGTCCCGATTCATCTGTGGGAAAATAGTCGTAGAAAGTTTTTAACCCTCTCATAGCTAGCCATCGCCCTCTTAACCATGACACCAAATTTTAACGTTTATTAAACTATAATCCCAACAGTGACAAAGTTACCAAGTTGTGAACAATGGGTCTGCATACTAAAACAAAACCATTAACCAGAATAAAGGGGGCAAAAGAACCCCAAATGCTCACATCAGAACATGGATCTCCATTGAAAACAACGTGAAACATCTCTATTGCATTTCAAAAGTTTTGCATGTCATAATCCATTTGGATTAAAGTACAGTACTTGAGTGAAGTATTTAACTCACTAGCTTTGACTTGATTGTTTCTCTATCCATAGGTCTTTTTTTTTTTCAATTTTTCCATGGACCTTTGTGGGGCTCTAAAACAGGTCATCTTCAACGCAGTCTGGACAGTAATCCCCCATATTAATATGGCTCCTTCTTTATGTAAAAGGGTCATCGAGGTTAATTTACTGAGAGTGGAGAATACACTGGCTGATAATTCTGTGAGAATTGATTACTTTACCTGCTATTGGACCAGGTGGATTTGGTTCAAGAATGGTGATGATCTTCCCAGTAGGTTAGGTGGAGCCTCTTAAATTGTGGTTCTTGCCACATGAAACAACTAATTAGTCTTCATTATTTTTTTCCCACCCTGTCTTCTTTTTATCTTTTTTTGTCATAATTAAGGGATTATTTCCAAGATAGTAAATAATCCCTATCCATAAAATAGGGGTTAATTTAGTATTCACTGGCGATCCAACCACTTGGACCCCTAACAATCCCAGCAGTCTCATAGACAATGATTGGAGTGGAGGTTGAGTATGTAATCCTCTGCTCCATTCAGGGATCTCTGTGGGTCCATGTATTCGGGCCCCCAGTGATCATTAAGTTATTTCCTATTCCATGGATAGGGGATAACCTACTGTATTGGGAATAACCATTTCATTTTCTACATCTCTTTTACTTTCCTTAGATTTTAGTCTATTCAACAGTACCATTCAAAAGTTTGAACACACCTATTTAAGCAATGGTTTCCTTGTTCTTATTGGAATGTGCACATTGTATATTCAGAATTAAGGCAGCAAAACCTCAAAGGAGCTCATATGGATACAAAGAGTAAAGAAACACATGTGAAACTAATCAAACTGTGTTAAATCTTAAACTCCTTAAAGTACCCCCCTTTCTCTCCGATGACAACTTTACATCCCCCTGGCATTCTCTTAGGCATTTTCATCAGGTAGTTAGTTACATAGATTTACTTATCACCAGGCTTCAAGTTGCTTGAGTGTTGAGCATTTGTAAGCTGCTTTGTCTGCGGTCAAACTCATCCTAAACTATCTCACTTGTGGAGGCCATGTCATCTGATGCAGCTCTCGATATATCTCATTCTTGGTCATGTAGCCCTTACATAGCTTGGAGTTGTGTGTTGGGTCTTTGTCCTGTTGCAGCTTCCCACCAAGTGCAAACCAGATGGCATGGGATATTGTTGCAGAATGCTGTGGTAGCCATTCTGGCTATGTGTGCCTTGAATTTGGAATACATCACTAACAGTGTAAACAGCACAGCACAACCACACCCTCACACCTCTTCCACCATACTTCACAGTGGGTTCCACACATGTAGAAACCATCCACTTACCTTTTCTGTGTCTCACAAAGTACCAGAAATCTAGAGTTTTTACTCATTAGACCACAGCACAGATTTTCACAGATCAGTCCTTGGGTTGCTTGGCTCAAACAAGTCTCTTCTTCTCATATGGGGTCCGCAATAGTGGCTTCTTTGCAGCAATGTCCATGAAAGCTTGCTTCTACCAGTCTCCGCTAGACAGTTGATGGTGAGATGTGACTGCTACTTGATGTCTGTGATGTCTGTGCATCATCTATGAGAGCTGTTATCTGAGGTGTTGTCAGTTTGCTGTATCTGAGAATGGTTATTCTGATGCACATTCTGATGCACCTATTGTTATGTCTCTATTAGAGCCTTTAAAACACAGCTATTGATGGTTTTCTTTACTTGAAGATACCTTCATGGTCCTTGCAATTTTCCAGAGTGACTGACCTTCATGTTTTAAAGTAATGATGGACTGTAATTTCCCTGTACTCATTTGAATGGTCTTGTTGGTCGCAAAGAGTTTATGAATGCCAGTGATTCCACAAATAAACTCTTGATGAGGCATTCCTGTTCATTGGAAGTCATTCCGGGTGACTACTTGATGAAGCTGCTTGAGAGAATGCCATGCGTGTGTAAAGCTGCTATCAGAGTAAGACCCCCTTCACATGTCCGCTTAAAAACGTACGCGTGAGATGGTCCGTTTTTACTATCCGTGTGGTTTTCTGTTGGACGTCCATGTATGTGTGTAACTATTCATGAGCCATCCGTGTATACGTGTATATTGTCCGTGTGCCATCCATGTGCCCAGGGCCGGCCCCTGTTTTTTGTGGGCCCTGGGCGAAAGAGTCTCAGTGGGCCCCTTTAACACATACCACGATTCATGATGCACAGATACAGCAGAGAAATATATATGTATCGTACAAGGACAAAGATTTCACTTCTTACATTACATGAGTGATATCTATTGTAAATTCTACAATAGCTCCACAGTGCAGACCGGACAGTATAGTCCTCCATACAGTATTATGGGCCCCATATATTGCTCCATGCAGAATACTGGTCCCCATATAACGCTCCATACAGAATACTGGTCCCCATATAACGCTCCATGCAGAATACTGGTCCCCATACATAATGCTCCATACAGGATACTGGTCCCCATATAGTGCCCCGTGCAGGATGTCACTTCCCTCCCATATAATGTCCCATGCAGGATGTCACTTCCCCCCCCCATATAATGCCCCATGCAGGATGTCACTCCCCCCCCATATAATGCCCCATGCAGGATGTCACCCCCCATATAATGCCCCATGCAGGATGTCACTTCCCCCCCATATAATGCCCCGTGCTTGATGTCACTTACCCCCCATATAATGCCCCATGCAGGATGTCACTCCCCTATATAATGCCCCATGCAGGATGTCACCCCCCACCATATAATGCCCCATGCAGGATGTCACCCCCCACATATAATGCCCCATGCAGGATGTCACTTCCCCCCATATAATGCCCCATGCAGGATGTCACCCCCCATATAATGCCCAATGCAGGATATCACTTTCCCCCCCATATAATGCCTGATGCAGGATATCACTTTCCCCCCATATAATGCCCCATGCAGGATGTCACTTCAACCCCATATAATGCCCCATGCAGGATGTCACCTCCCCCCCCCCCATATAATGTCTCATCCAGGATGTCAGCTCCCCCCCATATAATGCCCCTTGCAGGATGTCACCTCTCCCCCCATATAATGCCCCATGCAGGATGTTACCCCCCCATATAATGCCCAGATGTCACCTCTCCCCCCATATAATGTCCTATGCAGGATGTCACCTCTACCCCCCCATATAATGTCTTATGCAAGATGTCACCTCTCTCACCCCAATATAATGTCCTATGCAGGATGTCACCCCCCCATATAATCCCCCGCGCAGGATGTCACTTCCCCCCCATATAATGCCGAATGCAGGATGTCACTCCCCCATATAATGCCCCATGCAGGATGTCACCCCCCCGCCATATAATGGCCCATGCAGGATGTCACCACCCACATATAATGCCCCATGCAGGATGTCACTTCTCCCCATATAATGCCCCATGCAGGATGTCACCCCCCCATATAATGCCCCATGCAGGATATCACTTCCCCCCCATATAATGCCCCATGCAGGATGTCACTTCCCTCCCATATAATGCCCCATGCAGAATGTCACCTCCTCCCCCCATATAATGCCTCATGCAGGATGTTACCTCTCCCCCCATATAATGCCCCATGCAGGATGTCACCTCTCCCCCCATATTATGCCCCATGCAGGATGTTACCCCCCCATATAATGCCCGGATGTCACCTCTCCCCCTTATATAATGTCCTATGCAGGATGTCACCTCCCCCCCATATATATACGGTTATTTGGGGATCATTTAGGAATAAGCAGCCCATTATACTACCATAGTATAATATTTCTAATAGTGAACTGCTACAGGAAGTAATACATAGGCACTTAAGGCCCAATTCATTATTCCATTTCCGCCTGTTTTTTACAAGTTTTTACTGTTTTGCTCCTTTGTGTTAGAACCCTCCTGTTTGTTTTTTCCATCTTGTGTTTTGCGGTCACATGACCATCTGCCTTTATATTCCAGCTCCACCCTATTGGCTGTGCTGGACTTCAGTGTTGTTTGACTGTTTTGCTAGCCAGGTGCTTCTGTGCCTTTCTCTGTCAGTTCGCTTGGTCCTTTTGGGACCTCTAGTACCTTTTTGTCAGTTTATCTTTTTGTGTTCTGCAACAATTTCTCTGTTTAGGAGGTGTCCCATTTTTGTTCCAGTCCTTAGTTCTTTTAGGGACCGGGATTTAGGGAATTTTAGGGAATTTGCTCTTAACAATCATACATCCTCCTCAGCTGGGTGTTCTCTTTTTTTTTGTTGTACAGGGAGACATCCGTCTTTTGGTTCCTTCTCCAAATTGGGGTCAGCGGTGCCGGAGGAGGAGAATTTTTCCGGTGATTTGGAGAGAGTTTGGACTAATGTACATTGCAACCTTCAAGAGAAGTCCAAGAAGTATTTTGACAGGAAACGTAAGGTTTTGTTTACTGAGGGTGACAGGGTTTGGTTGTCCTCAAGGAACTTGCGGTTGAGGATTCCCTCTAAAAACTGGGTCCTAAGTTTGTAGGTCCATTTAAAGTGCTTCAGGTTATTAACCCGTCTGCGGTTAGGTTGGATGTCCCTACTTTCTGGAAGATTAATCCTGTGTTTCATGTTTCCTTGTTGAAAAAAGCTGATGTATCTGATAGGGATGCCACTGTCACAGTTCCTCCTGTGGTGGAAGATGATGAATATGAAATTTCTTGAATTCTAGATGGCATAGAGGGAGATTACAGTATCTCGTGTCCTGGAAGGGTTTCAGTCCCGAAGATAACTCCTGGGTAAGGGCGGATGATGTCTCTGCTCCTAGGCTTGTTAGAGCTTTCCACAAGAGGTTTCCGGATAGGCCTGGGCCTGGAGGATCCGGAGGATTCTCATAAAAGAGGAGGTACTGTTAGAACCCTCCTGTTCGTTTTTTCCATCTTGCGTTTTGCGGTCACGTGACCATCTGCCTTTATATTCCAGCTCCACTCTTTTGGCTGTGCTGGACTTCAGTGTTGTTTGACTGTTTTGCTAGCCAGGTACTTCTGTGCCTTTCTCTGTCAGTTCGCTTGGTCCTTCTGGGACCTCTAGTACCTTTTTGTCAGTTTATCTTTTTGTGTTCCGTGACAACTTCTCTGTTTAAGAGGTGTCCCATTGTTGTTCCAGTCCTTCGTTCTTTTAGGGACCCCTCCCCTTATGCTTTAGGTCTTCGTTCAGACTAGCCGAGGACTAAGGCGGGTCTGTTCGCTAGGAACATGCAGCCCGCTACATCGTAGGGATTCAGATTAGTCTTACTGTAGGGATAGCTTTCCCCTCTCTTTCCTTAGTACTTGTTGCAGATCATAACACTTTGCTTTTGGTTACGTCATATTCATCTTTCCATTTATGCCTTTTTAAATTTCCTTTTTATGTCTTTATCTGTTTTTTTTTTGTTTGCTGCTTTAAGTGGAGTTTAGGGTTTCCAGATGTTTTCACCTGATTCATCATCTGCAATTTTTTGAAAAGTCACAAATTTGGCGCAAATCTACTCCAGTTCTTCCTTGCAGTGATTTTATATATGCCTGAAATTTTGCTACAATTTTTGAGACATTTTAGCAGAACATACAACTTTTTGCACTAATAAGTCGCAAAACAAATTAAAGATGGAAATATAAAGCATTTTTTTTATTTTGTGCAAAATTTGTTACCATGTGCACCATTTTGATGAATTTAGAGCTAAAAACATCAGCGAATATCACAAGAAAAAATTACTCAACATCTATCAACACCTTTATATCTTCTGTCTGTTGCTACAGTCCCAAATCAATAACATTTTAATCCTTATGCAAATGAGGAATTAAGTGCTCTGGGTGTGGCAGAGTATTTTGGAGCCACTGCCTTGATTGATAGCTCACTGCCTGCGTGACATCAGGCTCCAGGCAAGGAAATCAGACAGTGAGCTATCAATCAAGCTAAAGAGGCTGGTGCTGGGTGGGGAAACAAGCTAATGACACAGAGGTATGTTACATTTTCTGCCATACCCTGATCACTTAATGCTTTATTTGTATTAAAACTTTAATTACTCAGGAATGCAACAACAAGATATAGAGGTGTCAATGGATTTGCACCTTAAAAACCTTCAAGCCCAAATATAGGGTTTGGTGGATTGGTATCATTGACAAATTCCCTTTGAGATGCAACGATTTTGAGTGAAAAAATTTTTTTTGCAAATGGGTTTCATTAAAATTTTTGCTCTGTTAGGCTTTTATAAGCAGATTCTTTCCCTGCATATTTCTGGCTGAATGAGTTAACTGGGAATCTATCAGAGAGAAATTTGTAACTTTTTTATCTGACTTTGAACTCCTCTTTGCTGATATATGACTATAGACCTGTAACATCTGTGCCGTTTCTTGTCTCTGCTGTTTCCGCTTTGGCCACTGGGCAGCGGTGCACCTATATTGCTGGCGACGCATGACAGCACTCCTTCTTGAGAGCCCTGGACAGGGCTGTCAGGTATTTGAACCCCTGAAATTCTGACTTCCACTGCCAGTCAATAGCTCTAATTTCCTGGTTTAAGCTCTGTTCTGTACAGCTGTTGTTTCATCCTCATTTATCCCTTTCTTTGACCTCAGCTTGAAATTTGACAACCCACTTGCTTTATGATTTTGTCCCTGCACTGATTTTCGGGTTCTAACCTGGCTGACGAACCATTCTTCTAGCCAGCTCGCACCACTGAATTGCAGCTAACTCTGTGACCCCAGCCTAGGGGTCCATTAAGTCCAGATCTCTGTATAGGGGTTAAAGGGTGAAGGCCAGAGTAACTCCTGGCATCTGGAAAATGGAGTAGCTAGCACCAAGCCTGTTCATGATAGCCATCTTCAGAGATGCCAGGTGACCACGAACAGTGCCTGCCTCACAAGACCAAATGAAAGTTGAATTGATCTTTGATGTGGTCATAAATCAGCTGAACAGTGTATAGTGACTGGCTGACCTTCATTTCTTAAAGTAATGATGGCCACTCATTTTTCTTTACATAGCTGTTTTTTTCTTGCCATAATACAATTTTTAACAATCTATTCAGTAGGACTATCAGCTGTGTATCCACCTGACTTCTGCACAACACAACTGATGGTCCCAACCCCATTTATAAGGCAAGAAATCCCACTTATTAAACCTGACAGGGCACACCTGTGAAGTGAAGACCATTTCCGGTGACTACCTCTTGAAGCTCATCAAGATAATGCCAAGAGTGTGCAAAGCAGTCATCAAAGCAAAAGGTGGCTACTTTGAAGAACCTAGAATATAAGACATATTTTCAGTTGTTTCACACTTTTTTGTTAAGTATATAATTCCACATGTGTTAATTCATAGTTTTGAGGCCTTCAGTGTGAATGTACAATTTTCAAAGTCATGAAAATACAGTAAAATCTTTAAATGAGAAGGTGTGTCCAAACTTTTGGTCTGTACTGTGTATAGTCAAATATTTTTTAATGTCTCTTTATGCTCTTGAAAGAAAAGAAAATAAGAAACACGCAAAACAGATGTATTTTCTTTGTGTTTTGCCACAATATCAGCAAAAATAAAATACAAATAAATATATACCACATAACATAAAAAGTAATACACGACAAGTAACCCAGTGATTGGCTGCAGCGGTCATTTGATGTTGGTGTTACATAACTGTAGTAACCACATTAACAGAGACTGGAGACAGTGAAAGGGAGCAGCAATTGCTAAGTACAGCTGTACTTGTTATTTTTCTTAAAGCTAACAAGCTAAAATAAATTAAAACCTAGACAACAGACAACTCTCATCAGTTTAATCTCCAATTCTTGTTTTATCTGCTCTTTGTTCTTTTTTTGCCTATAAAAAAATCATTCTCGGTGGCAATTGTTACTCTTTCTTGTGAAAATATCATAACTAATGTTGTTAATTGTTACCACTGAATCATTTTCCCCAAAAAAATATACAAAACTTTTTTTTGTTGTAAAATTAGTAATTTATAATATTCATTATCCCAATACAAAATGTTATGTCTGAGATTCATTCCGACTAGAACCCTTGTATTAAAGAGGTAGATTCAGTAAACTTAGCATAAAGAAGTGAATGTGCGGCATGCACCAGTATAATAAAACTCAGTCCTTTATTCCATGATTTTAAAACGCCCGTTTCATGTACTTGCACACGTCTGGTGAACAGCAAAATCATGCAAAATGGCAGTCACCTGTATTTACTTCTTGCTGCATTTCTTGTGTGAGAAGCGCTAATGTTTTATTTCATGGAATAAAGGACTGAGTTTTTAATGATGTTGGTGAGTGCCAGACATTCACTTCTTTAAACTGCTTCATCTGGAATTGTTTAAAGAGTAAGGTGCACCGCCATATACACCATGTGCACAATTATCAGGCAGTTTGTATTTTTGATGATTATTTTTTTATTGAATAACTTCAGTTCTGTTTGTCAGTCCGGAATGTTAATAAAACTGATACCTGAATGTTTAAAAAAATGAAGAGAGTTTTGTTTTTCTTAGGAGAATATCTATTTGTGCAGAATTATTATGTAACTAAATGAAAAACGTAAATTCTCGTATTTTAATGGAAACTCAAAATGTAGAAAACAACTTAAAATGTACAAAAATCCATTTTTGACATTTCAAAGAACATATCAGTGACAAATATGGCCTCCTTCCTTTCAGTAACAGCCATAAGATTTCCATCCATGGAGTCTGTCAGTTTCTTAATCTGTTGATTGTCAACCTTCTGGGCAGCACCAACCACAGATCCCAGACACTGATCAGAGAGGTGACGGTTTTCCTTCGCCGTAAATCACTCATTTAAGAAGGGACAATAGAGTTTAGGTCAGGTGAGGAAGGGGCCATGTCCTTATTCTTTCATCTCTAAGGCCTTTACTGGGAGCCGAGCAGTGGAGACTTCAATGCTGCCATGGAGCATTGTCCTGCACAAAAGTTTGGTCTTTTTGAAAGATGCAAACTTTTTCCTGTACCACTGTTTGAAGAAAGTGTCTTCTAAAAGCTGGCAGGCGCGCATGACACACATGATATAAATTATGATTGATGTGTTCTTTAATATTAAATTACTTGGTCAATTCAGAATTTGAAAGTGACTTAGATGAATCAGTTAATTGTGGGTAAGTTATGTAACGGGTCTGGGAGGTGGAACCTCTGTGCAACTATACAAGGGGGCAGTCCATGTAAGGAAGCGGGTGGCTCCCAGGGAAGACGGGCAGGTAGTCACGGCAAGTGACAGGGACAGTCTCTGGGTAGAGGGGCAGGTAGTCACGGCAAGTGACAGGGACAGTCTCTGGGTAAAAGGACGGGTACTCATGGCAAGTGACAGGGACAGTCTCTGGGTAGAAGGACAGCAGGCAGGTGGCTGGTGAGCGCTCCCAGGTGAGCGGGTGAGAGTCTCTGGATGGGCAGGTGGTCACGGCAAGTGACGGCAGAGCCTCCAGGTAGGCTAGCAGACAGGTAGCAGGTGAGCGCTCCCAGGTGAGCAGGCGAGAGTCTCTGGACAGGCAGGTGGTCACGGCAAGTGACGGCGGAGCCTCCAGGTAGGCTAGCAGGCAGGTAGCAGATGAGCGCTCCCAGGTGAGCAAGCAGGCTGGTCCATAGACAGACTGACAGGTGTCGGAAAGCAGACCGTCGGACCGCAGGCTTGCAAGCAGGTAAACGGATATCAGGAAGGTATCAAGCAGGAATCAGGCAGGTAACTGGCAGGTAACAAGCAGGAATCTGGCAGGTGACTGGCAGGTAACTGGTAACGGGACCTGAGGGCTGAAGCAGAGTGAAGGCTTTGCAACAACATTGCTCGGGCACCTCCATTTTGGAGGAGGTGCCTTAAATATGGGAGGTCCTCCGGCAATTGGCCCGGGGACTCCTTAGGACGGCGCGCGCGGTCCCTTTAAGAGAGGGGGAGCGCGCACGCGCACGCCCTAAGCACACTGCCAGGGAAGGAGCGCGTGCCGGAAGCAGCAGGGAGAGAAGCGCTGGAGGACGCCGCGCCAGGAGCGGGGAGGTGAGAGGGACGGTGTCTCTGCCTACTACGGGGCAGAGACGCCGATGCTACAAGTTACAACGTTCAAAATGTTTTCAGAGACGTGTATGAATATTAGAAAATTCATAATTGAAAGTCACAGTTCCTATTGCCACTGGTTAACTACACAACCGGAATGGTTTAAATTTGAGCAGGATGCCCATCTTTAGCTTGCAGAATGTCACTTCCTATTTCATGTGGTGTTTTCTGGAGCAGATCACGTCTCCATCATTAGTAAACAAAGTAATATAAAAACCAAAAACCTGAGCCGGACTATAAGCTAGTACACGTGCAAAGTGTAAGAGCACGTTCACACTGTGGCCATATCATAGACAAAACCCAAGAAAAACACAAACAAAACGAGCATAGACCCTACAATAAGTAAAAGAGTAAATAGTAATGGTACATGCAAATAACATAGGGTGCTTACTTAACGCTATTTTGATCAAAAAAGCATAAAAGCCATCCCACCTTGTCACGGTGTACCCAACAGGATGGTACTAAGCTGTCTAGTATTAAAACCTTACTTTGTGTAATACAGTGTCAATGTGAATAAGGGCAGAGCAGGATAGAGCCCCGAATAATACACCCATCCATGGGAAGCTATGCAACTATCCTATTACGCTATCTCTTAATAGCACTATCATAGACAGTTTTGCACCAGTCACTCCGATTGGCATTCTCTTGTTAAAGTTTTAGCGTACTCCCTTTCATCCCTTTTCATGGCTCTGGCCTTTATTGCAAAGGTCCCTTGGTTATGTCCACAGAGTTGAGCAAGCTGGCATTGGGATTATTAACAAGCTGGGTTAAACCCAGATGATAAAAAACAATAACAGATTTGAACAACGAGCAAGGTCAGAAGGATAGTTGAGGTCAGAACTAGAGAGTCAGAACCAATGACAGAATCAGCCACCAATACAAGGGCTAAAAGTCGAGGGTCAAGTCCAAGTAATCATCAAGGGTTAAAGAGCAGAGTAGAAGTAAAAAATTAGCTGGGTCAGGTTAAACTTCACTGTGGGTCACAGGGGACATTAAATGGTGCATTGTGCACTCTCATTTACTGCCAAACCTGTCCTGTCATTGGATTGCTGATGGACCCCAACTATTGACCATTCAGCAAAACGTCATATACAAAGATTAAACTAAACTGAAATTATTCGAAAGTAAACACCCCACCACACAGGAGTAGTTTATGGAGTTTAGCTGGGCGACGTACACAGTCCAAAGAAGGAGAAGAGAACACTTCCTGAGTCATTGGGTCAGTTCCCAACAGCTGACAAGCAAAGATATGGGAGTATGTGACATATGGATTGTTGTCAACGTTATCCAGAAACATTGATATAGCAGATTTATCCCCACTTCCCATCAATAGGAGATCATCATTAAATCTTCATACCAGTACATAAAATCCATAAATGGATTGGGATTGCTGTGTTACTATCTTCTTCCACCATGACATTACTACATTCGCAAGCAAAGGAGAATATTTTGCCCCTATTGATATGACTTGAATTTGGAGCTCTGTATTGACTCTTTATATTAGCTGTAAAAGAAAAATAAAGTAAATCTACTTTGTGCCGTCTGGTAGTATATACTGATACTGATATACACTCACACAACTCAACTATGTATAAGGTTCATACCATGTCTTAGGATTTACAAAGAATATTTCCTGTATCTCCACTCTGGCTGTGCAGAAAATAATAGGAGGCAATGTATCCATCCACACAGCCTCTCGCCCAAAGAGTCAATACTAGAGACAATGGGTCTAAAATAGATATAATTTTAGGTGTTTTCAACCTATGGTTTTTTATTTGACACAAGCACCCACAATTTGATATAGGGTTGTCCAGTCAAGCCAATATAAAACAGCGACAACGTAAAAACTTTAAAAGACCAAGTTTCAGGCTTCGCAATGGCGCCAGTATGTGCCATCTCACTTATACACAAAGCGAGCTTTTGAAGCGTTGATTGATGTATGTAATTGGACTTTCTTCTAATTTTCTCTGGATTTAGTATCTGTTTTCCTTTAATTTGTGTTAACTTGAAATCATAATAAACGTCGAAAAATAAAAATATAAGTTTTAAGCAGTAGCTTAGTTCTGTGAGTGAGCCAAGTGAATGTTAAGTCATGGCTGTATAATAAGCCTTTCAGGAGCCCTAAGCCATGGCACTTACCATCTAAGCACTAGATTTCAGCATGCATGTACATTTTGGCTCCTCGGCACTACTCTAGTTCACCTGAGAGACTTCTTAAAAGCTGTGATAATTACATCTATCATGAACACTTGTTAGTCTGTTGGAATCGTGCAACTAGCAAATAAATAGAACTTAGATTACCTCTGCTACAACATAGGCTTATTTTGCTTTCATCAATACTGCCAACATCCCAGCACTGAATGAAGCAATAGTGGATGCAAGAAGGCGATAAATGCTAGGAACTGCAGATGGCACCGATAAGACAACGAGCCAAAAGAAGGAAAACATGATGTATTTTTCTATACATGGAAATACATATTGAAAATAACAAACCATGGTCATAGAGGGGTTAAATTATTCTGCTGAAATCTTCTTTAAAGGAAAACTTCTCTAAAAATGGATTCAAAGTTATTTATGAATGTAGGAATTGGCAAAAGATAAGAGCTACAGAATTCCAGAGGTGGGGGCTTTAAAGTGCCTGAAGACCTAGAAAGAGTAGCGCTATTCTAAAGAAGTAATACCAGGATGGGGTCATTCAGTTCAATTTAAAATTATATTTCTTTCTCTTAAAATAATTTTGAATAAAACACTGTACTGTTGCTTTAAATACGACATTTACTAATGTTGTCTGAGGATACATCCACACTGGATGATGCAGGAGTTTTGAAGTTGCAAATCCAGACAGAAAATCTGCCACATATACACCCCATGTGCACATATATTACAAATATGTTGACGCAAAGTTTTTTTTTCTAAGTTGAACTGCTCCAAACTCCACATAAAATGTTTAAAATACACTTTAAATCTTCTTCCTATTGATTTTAATGGAATATCTACTTTGCTGTTCCTACGACCAGTGTTTTTTTTTCCTATAATATTTTGAAAATGATGCCACATTAAAAAAAAGTAGTAACGTGTACACTTCTTTTATGTGAATTCCTAGTAGATTCAGCTCCAAACGTGACAATAATAAATCAAGAGGCTGAAAAAAAACCCCGCTAAAATAGATGTTTCAAATGCTTTTTCATAACCTGGTCCAAACCACTTTAAAAAATGCTTAAAAATGAAATATGCAAATTGCCTCTTTAGAGAGAAAGAGTACTTGAACTCTATTGCCACCTCTTGGAAGTAGCAATCCTAAAAGTCAATATTGACCCTTTAATGAGCCTTGCATTATGACTTAGAATAAAAGTCAGATTCTGGGTTGGCATTTATCGTAAGTCATGTGGCAAGGCTCATTTAAGGGATTGATATTGCGTTTTAGGATTGCTACTTCCAATAGGTGGCACTAAAGTTCAAGTCCTCTTCCTCTTTGAATAGGCAATTTGAATACTTAATTTCCCAGAGGAGCATGCATGGCGTATATGTCTCCCCACTCTGACATGCCAGGCCTGACATGTCACTCTCTACAAGGAGAAACGTTACCCTTTAGATCCTAAAAAAAAAAAAAAAAAAAAAAGAAAGAAAAGTAGTGGATTCTACCTGAAAACCACATCATATTTGTCTGCCATAAAAACTGAACTTATTTTGCAGCAAAATGTTGGCACACTCTTCTAATAAAAATTTTGCCAAAAATCTGACATTACTTCGCCACTTCCAATTTCAAGCTTAAAAATTGTTGCGCACAATGCACATGGCTATCCTTTTTAGAATTAATCATTGATAGAGTCTGTCTAAAAAACTTTCACCAAAATGTTGCTACAAAGTACACCAGTTCACAGTGAGTCTGTTATGACTGAGCCTATAAACTCTCATGAGTAACGTACAAACCAGGAGAGACACAACACCTGCACTCAACAGGTCACTGTTTAGACTAGAAAAGTCTCTGATCTGACCCTGATTTGTCCCTGCCTGCCTGACCGCGGAGGTTGGCACACTAAGATTACGAAATGGCGCCCCCACTCAACATCGACTAACCCTGAATGTCCTTAACTGCACCCTCATTATAGATAATGTGGAGCACCAAAGCAATAATAGCTATAGAAAGCAATATATTTCCGAAGAAAATGGAACAGCACAGAAATCCACGGGTGGGTGCAAATCCTTCCCAGACAATGATTTCGTTGTCTTAATGTAATATACCTCCAAAGAAAAAAAGGCATCACTCCATATATAGTGGAAAAAATAGGACTTTATTAGCCCATCAAAATGGTGGCAACGTTTCGGCTGAGCACAGCTTTTCTCAAGCCAGAGAAAGGCTGGGCTAATAAAGTCTTATTTTTTCCACTATATATGGAGTGCTGCCTTTTTTTTCTTTGGAGGTATAGAAAGAAATACACATAAATTAGAGGTTGATGCACAGGCCTATGAATGTGTTCGCACAGTCACACAGGAAAGACGGAAGAAAATAAGCTGAACAAAAAAAACAAACAGAAGATGTAGAAACCTCCCAGACCGAAAATGAAGAAGAAGAGACAAGGGGGGAAGACTTACAGACCGTAGGAAAGCAACTGAGATTACTAAAACAAAATAAGCACTATCAACCTTGAAGTATAGCCAGCAAAGTAGACAGGTGCAAGGTGAAAAGTTTTGAGTTTTTGAAGAGGAGTTTAGAGAGTTTTTGCTCTGGAACCCAACAAAAAGACTCAGTGTTAGCAAACAAAATGTGGGTTAATTACCTTTATAATGTAATCTTTGCATTTTAGGTCACTTTTTGATGTCACTTCTGGGACTATACAATCCATATTGAGCTGTTGCAATTATATTCTTAAAGGTTTATTCCCATCAATCAAAACGACCATTTATCACTAGTTGTGGCCAAATGGTTTGAGACTAACACAGATTTTTGTTTTCACAAAGTTTGTTTTGGTTTTAGTCAGATGTTTCTATAATGACTTGAATACAATTATAAAAATGTCATAAGTTTTTACACTTTCATTGACAAAATACATCAAGTTTATGCAAAGACTCCAAATTTATAGTGTTGACCCTTATTTTTCAAGAATTTTGCAATTTTTCCTGACAGATGAATATTAGCTTAGAATGGGGGGCCTTCATTATTGAAAACAACTTTACCTCATTCCTCTGTAGTCCAGTCCCTGTACTTAATATTTTTTTCTGATGAAGCTCCATTCAGACTATTTGGGACATCTAGAAGAATGATTGTCTGGAGAAGAGGTAAGCGCTACCATGAGTCCTGTGTCATGCCAACAGTAAAACATCCTGAGACCATTCATATGTGAAGGCTTCATATCTAGGGGAGGGGGCTCACTCATAATTTTGCCTAAGAAAACTGCCATGATTAAATAATGGGATCTACACAACCTCCAAGAGCAACTTCTCGCAATGATCCAAGAGCAATTTGGTGATGAACAATTCTTTTTCCAGCATGATGGAAACCAAGTAACAAGGCAAAAGTGATAACTAAATGGCTCAGTGAACAAAACATTGAAATGTTGGATCACTGGCCAGGAAACTCCCCAGATCTCAATCCCATTGAGTACCTGAGGTCAGTCCTCAAAAAGCAGGTGGACAATCAATCACAGAAATCGTAATAAGCTCCAAGAGCTGATTAGACAAGAATGTGTTGCCATCAGTAAGGATTTGGCCCAGAAGCTAATATTCAGCATGATGGGGCGAATTGTATAAGTCTTGAAAAATAAGGGTCACCTCTGTAAATATTGAGTCTTAGTGAGTGATAAACTTGATGCATGTGTGAGTTAAAGTTTAAAAATTTATAAAATGCCTATAATTGTACTTCAGTAACTATGAAACTCCCGAGTAAAAGATCTAAAAGCACTGAAGTAGAAAACTTTGTGAAAATCTAAATTTCTGCCAGTCTCAAAACTTTTTGCCAAGACTAATATGGAAAAAATAAGCAACTCACCCATTGTATGTGTTACAGACAGCGTTGCATGTTAATTGTGCATCAGGTGATCTTTCTATGCGATCATTCAGCTATTATTCTACTGTACTGTGCTCTTAGACTTTGTTGAAGATCAAGTTTTAGTACTTGAAAATCAATAACATTAACCCTAATTGATGTGATCAGAATACCACTTTATAATTATGACTAACGGCTCATTCAGGTGTCAGTTTTTTGACATAATAGAAAAACGGACCAAGTTTTATTAGAGTGTCTTCACAGTTTCACCAGTTTGGTCAGAGTTTGGTCAGTTTTTTTCACAGATGAGATAAAAAAACAACTTTTTCCGCCTTCTCCTAACTATCAGTCAGTGAAAAAAATGGACGGCATACAGAGGACATCTGGGTTTTGATTGTTTTCACAAACCCATAGACTAGCATTGCCGAGTTTAATCCGACACTCAGATCAATATTGGACATGTCTCATTGATTTTGCGCCAACCACTCCATCCGCAAAAAAACACTGATGTGTGAACAACATCATAGACTATGACAGATACAAGTGCTAGCCATGAAAACCATGGATAGCACTCGTACATGAAAAAGTGACATGTGAATAAGCCCTAGAGCAGCACAGCCATGTGCATGAAGCTTTTTTTTTGGTGGCACAGAGGCCATAGGGCTGCCTACATAAAAAGTAATACAACCTCCATGAGCTGCAACATTAGCTTTGTAAGATGTCATATGTATGGAGGTACCGTGTTTTGTTTTTACGGCCTTCTAAGACATTATTCAAAATTGGGCCGAATTATCAATGCCATGTAAATGAAGCCTAAGTCATTTTATTTGTTACTTGTCTAGTCTATAGGATAAAAAACATATTATATAGACATTTTGCAAAGCACCATCTAGAACATTTCTAGAAAAACAGCATATGTTTTCCGTCATGACTCATGTTATCCACTATGCAACAATCTGCTTTATTCATCTTACTTATTTACCAGTTGAAGTCCAGCAATAATCTAAAGAAACAGAAAAAATAGTAAATGTACGAAAAAATTAAAAAAAAAACCCCAGCTATTCCTCCTTTAAAGGGAACCTGTCACCAGGAAAATTCCGTCCAATCTGCAGCCATCATGTTATAGAGCAGAGGAGCTGAGCAAATTGATATATAGTTTAGCGAGAAAAGAACGGACATGTGCATAGCAGCATAGGTTATAATGGGTACTTCTGGTATTTGTGAAAAAAACGGATACCACACATACTGGAAACATGGACATGTGAAGGAGGCCTAACTCGTATGGTAAATGCCATAACGCCAAACAAATTGAAATGCCGGAATTGCCCTTTTTGGTTGTCACACTTCCCACAATAAAAAGTGATCCAAACATTGTATACACATCAAAACGGTATCAATTAAAAACGTCAGCTCTCCACTTAAAAACCAACAAGCCATCTCACAGCTCCATTGACAGAAAAATAAAAAAGTTAAGTTACGGGTCTCAGAAAGGGGCGACATAAACCAATTTTTTTCACAAATTTCTGAATTTCTTTTCACTTTTTCACCACATTTGGAATTATTTTAATGTTTTCTAAGTACATTGTATGGTAAAACTATAATCTATTCCATAAAAAACAAGTCATCACATGACTACGTCGATAGAAAAATTTAAAAAAAAGTTGGAAAAGGGGAGGAAAAAACAAGAGCATAAAAACAAAAATTGGCCACAGTAAGATAGTAACATGGTTTTTAAGGTTGAAGGAAGACTAAGTCCATCAAGTTCAACCCATATCCTAACATGTTGATCCAGAGGAAGGCAAAAAAAAAACATGTGGCAAATACTAAGCTCCACATTGGGAAAAAAAATCCTTCCTGTCTCCATACGGCAATCAGACTAGTTCCCTGGATCAACGCCCTATCAAGGAATCTAGTATATATAACCTGTAATGTTATACTTTTCAAGAAAGGCATCCAGGCCCTTCTTAAATTTTAGTAGTGAATCACTCATTACAATATCATATCATGCGGCAGAGAATTCCATAGTCTTACTGCTCTTACAGTAAAGAATCCGTGTCTGTGATTATGATTAAACCTTCTTTCCTCGAGACGTAGAAGATGCCCCCTTGTCCCTGTCTCAGGCCTCAGAGTAAAAAGATCAGTAGAAAGATCTTTGTACTGTCCCCTCAAATACAGTACAGACCAAAAGTTTGGACACACCTTCTCATTTAAAGATTTTTCTGTATTTTCTTGACTATGAAAATTGTACATTCACACTGAAGGCATCAAAACTATGAATTAACACATGTGGAATTATATACTTAACAAAAAAGTGTGAAACAACTGAAAATATGTCTTATATTCTAGATTCTTCAAAGTAGCCACCTTTTGCTTTGATGACTGCTTTGCACACTCTTGGCATTCTCTTGATGAGCTTCAAGAGGTAGTCACCGGAAATGGTTTTCACTTCACAGGTGTGCCCTGTCAGGTTTAATAAATAAATAGGTGGGATTTCTTGCCTTATAAATGGGGTTGGGACCATCAGTTGTGTTGCGCAGTAGTCAGGTGGATACACAGCTGATAGTCTTACTGAATAGACTGTTAGAATTTGTATTATGGCAAGAAAAAAGCAGCTAAGTAAAGAAAAACGAGTGGCCATCATTACTTTAAGAAAGGTCAGTCCGAAAAATTGGGAAAACTTTGAAAATATCCCCAAGTGTAGTTGCAAAAACCATCAAGCGCTACAAAGAAACTGGCTCACATGAGGACCGCCCCAGGAAAAGAAGACCAAGAGTCACCTCTGCTTCTGAGTATAAGTTTATCTGAGTCACCAGCCTCAGAAATCGCAGGTCAACAGCAGCTCAGATTAGAGACCAGGTCAATGCCACACAGAGTTCTAGCAGCAGACACATTTCTTCAACAACTGTTAAGAGGAGACTTTGTGCAGCAGGCCTTCATTGTAAAATAGCTGCTAGGAAACAACTGCTAAGGACAGGCAACAAGCAGAAGAGACTTGTTTGGTCTAAAGAACACAAGGAATGGACATTAGACCAGTGGAAAACTGTGCTTTGGTCTAATGAGTCCAAATTTGAGATCTTTGGTTCCAACCACCGTGTCTTTGTGCGATGCAGAAAAGGTGAACGGATGGACTCTACATTCCTGGTTCCCACCGTTAAGCATGGAGGAGGAGGTGTGATGGTGTGGGGGTGTTTTGCTGGTGACACTGTTGGGGATTTATTCAAAATTGAAGACATACTGAACCAGCATGGCTACCACAGCATCATGCAGCGGCATGCTATTCCATCCAGTTTGCGTTTAGTTGGACCATCATTTATTTTTCAACAGGACAATGATCCCAAACACACCTCCAGGCTGTGTAAGGGCTATTTGACCAAGAAGGAGAGTGATGGGGTGCTACGCCAGATGACCTGGCCTCCACAGTCACCTAACCTGAACCCAATCGAGATGGTTTGGTGTGAGCTGGACCGCAGAGTGAAGGCAAAAGGGCCAACAAGTGCTAAGCATCTCTGGGAACTCCTTCAAGATTGATGGAAGACCATTTCCAGTGACTACCTCTTGAAGCTCATCAAGAGAATGCCAAGAGTGTGCAAAGCAGTCATCAAAGCAAAAGGTGGCTACTTTGAAGAACCTAGAATATAAGACATATTTTCAGTTGTTTCACACTTTTTTGTTAAGTATATAATTCCACATGTGTTAATTCATAGTTTTGATGCCTTCAGTGTGAATGTACAATTTTCATAGTCAAGAAAATACAGAAAAATCTTTAAATGAGAAGGTGTGTCCAAACTTTGGTCTGTACTGTACTTGTAAATAGTAATAAGTGCACCCCTAAGGCTTCGTTTTTCCAAACTAAATAAGCCGAAGTGTAATAACCTGTCTTGGTATTGCAGGCGCCCCAGTCCTCTAATAACCTTGGTCGCTCTTCTCTGCACCCGCTCTAGTTCAGCTATATCTTTCTTATACACCGGAGAGCAGAACTGTACACAGTATTCTTAGTGTGGTCGCACTAGTGACTTGTATAGAGGTAAAATTATGTTCTCCTAATGAGCATCTATGCCTCTTTTAATGCATCCCATTATTTTATTTGCCTTTGCAGCAGCTGCCTGACACTGGCCACCAAACGTGAGCCTGTCGTCCGCCAATACACCCAGGTCCTTTTCAGTGACAGTTTTGCCCAGTGTTTTACAATTAAGCATATAATTATACATTTTATTTCCTCTGCCCAAGTGCATTACCTTACATTTATCCCCATTAAAGCTCATTTGCCATTTATCAGCCCAAGCTTCTAGTTTACATAGATCCTCCTGTAATATAAAATTGTCCTCCTCTGTATTGATTACCCTGCAGAGTTTAGTGTCATCTGCAAATATTGAAATACTACTCTGTATGCCCCCTACAAGGTCATTAATAAATATGTTAAAAAGAAGCGGGCCCAATACTGACTCCAGTGGTACCCCACTGTTAACTGTGACCCAGTCTGAGTGTTTTCCATTAATAACCACCCTTTGTTTCCTACCACTGAGCCAGTTTTTAACCACTTACATATTTTTCCCCTATCCCCATTGTTCTCATTTTATGTATCAACCTTTTGCGTGGAACCGTATCACAAGCTTTTGAAAAGTCCATATACACAACATCCACTGCGTTTCCTTGGTCCACTCCGGAACTTACCTCTTCATAAAAGCTGATCAGATTAGTTTGACAGGAACGGTCCCTCGTAAACCCATGTTGATATTGGGTCATGAGGTTATTCTTCTTCAGATGCTATACTAGAGTATTTCTTAGGAAACCCTCCAGGATTTTACCCACAGTAGTGGTTAAGCTTACCAGCCTATAATTTCTAAGTTCAGTTTTTGTCCCCTTTTTGAATATTGTCATCACATTTGCTATACCCCAGTCCTGTGGTACAGACCCTGTTATTACGGAATCTTTAAAATTAAAAATAATGGTCTATCTATGACGTTACTTAATTCCTGCAGTACTCGCGGGTGTATCCCATCCGGGCCCAGGGATTTGTCAACTTTAGTGATTTTTAGACGCCGCCGTACTTCCTGCTGGGTTAAGCAAGTGACATTTAATGGAGAATTTTTGTCATCACTAATCATATTTTCTGTCATGCGATTTTCTTGTGTAAATACTGTTGAAAAAAAATCATTTAGCATATTGGCTTTTTCCTCCTCCTCATCCACCATTTTACCCATACTATTTTTAAGGGGGCCAACACTATCATTTTTTAGTTTCTTACTATTTATGTAGTTAAAGAATATTTTGGGATTATTATTACTTTCTCTGGCAATGAGTCTCTGTCTCATTCTTTGCTGCCTTGATTTGGTTTTTACAGAGTTTATTTAATTTTCTGTATTTATTTAATGCCTCATCACTACCTACTTGCTTTAGCTCTCTAAATGCTTTCTTTTTGTCACTTATTGCGCCCCTTACAGCTCTATTTAGCCTTAGTGGTTTCCTCCTATTTCTTGCATGTTTATTCCCAGAGGGTATATATTGTGCACAGGTTCTATTCAGGATGCTAACAATGTCTCCCATTTGCTTTGTGTAGTTTTATGTCTCGGGATATCGTCCCAGTTTATTGCACAAAGATAATCTCTCAACCGTTGGAAATTTGCCTTCCTGAAGGTTAGTGTCCTTGTAAGCCCTCTACTACACATCTTATTAAAGGATACATGAAAACTTATTATTTTGTGATCACTATTACCCAAGTGACCCCCAACTCATATATTTGATATGCGGTCTTGTCTGTTGGTTGATATTAGGTCTAGCAGTGCCCCCCTTCTTGTTGGGTCCTGAACCAGTTGTTAAAGGTAATTGTCTCTCATAGTTGTCAAAAACCTATTACCTTTGCTGGAACTACAGGTTTCTGTTCCCCAATGTATTTCAGGGTAGTTAAAGCCCCCATAATAATGAATTCTCTTTGAGTCGCTTCATCTATTTGCTTTATGAGGATATTCTCCGCTGCTTCCATTATTTTTGGAGACTTATAACAAACTCCTATCAGTAATTTATTATTTTTCCCCCCTCCTCTTATCTCCACCAACAGAGACTCTATATTTTCATTAGATTCACATATATTTTCACGCAAGATGGGTTTTAAGGATGATTTTACATATAAACACACACACCCCCCTCGCTTGTTTGTATGGTCATTTTTGAACAGACTATAGCCCTGTAAATTAACTGCCCAGTTATGGCTCTCGTCCAGCCATGTCTCAGATATCCCCACCATGTCATAATTATTTTCCAACAAAATCAATTCTAATTTATCCATTTTGTTGGCGAGGCTTCTGGCATAAGCATACATGCATTTTATGTATCTCTCTGTTCCTCTATTCCTTCTTACTATATTGACTTTTCTAACCCCACCCCCAATTTATTTATTTGTGCCCAGGTCACTATCTGCACTATCTTCCACACCTATAAAATGAATACCCCCCCAATCCCTAGTTTAAACACTCCTACAACCTTCTAGCCATTTTCTCCCCCAGCACAGCTGCACCCTCCCCATTGAGGTGCAGCCCGTCCCTAGCATAAAACCTGTAGCCAACTGAGAAGTCGGCCCAGTTCTCCAGGAACCCAAACCTCTCCTTCCTACACCAATTCCTGAGCCACTTATTTATCTCCCTAATCTCCCATTGCCTCTCTGGCGTGGCACGTGGTACAGGCAGTATTTCAGAGAATACCACCTTGGAGGTCCTTGCTTTAAGCTTGCAATCTAATTCCCTGAAATCATCTTTAAGGACCTTCCACCTACCTCTAACTTTGTCATTTGTGCCAATGTGCACCATGACCGCTGGGTCCTCACCAGCCCCTCGCAGTAATCTGTCAACCCGATCAGCGATGTGCCGCACTCAAGCTCCAGGTAGGCAGCACACTGTTCGACGATCCCTGTCTTTGTGACAGATTGCCCTATCTGTTCCCCTAATAATTGAGTCCCCCACTACCAGCACCTGCCTGGCCTGCCCTGCTCTCCTATTTCCTCCTTTACTGGAGCTGACTCACCTCCGGCTTTCAGACGACATGCCTTGCTGCAGCAGTGCTACCCCTGTACCGACACCCCCCTCATCTGCCAACTTTGCAAACTTATTGGGGTGTGCCAGATCAGGACTAGCCTCCCTGGCACTCTTCCCTCTCCCCCCCCTTCTTATTGTCACCCAGATAGCTGCCTCACTGTCCTGCAGCTCCCTACTACCACCCTCCCCCACATCTACCCCAGTGAGCAGCTGCTTAGTGAGCAGCAGACTCCTTTCCATATTGTGAATGGATCTCTGTGTTGCCAGCTGCTCATTTAGATCCAGTACCTGGGCTTCCAAATGTACAACGTGCACATATCCCGGACAGCAGTATGCACCCACGACCGGCTGTTAAAGGATTGCAAGATGTACACTGGATAGCATTGTCAATAAGGGAGCTCATTTCCTAATGGGGATTGCACTAGACAGAAATGTTAAGTAAACAGAAATGTAAACAATTAATAAAATACAGACAGCAATTCAGTCCAAATTCCTCCCTTCCAAAATCCCTGAATCCAAAGTCACTGGATCACAAGTCACACACTTACTTCCGTTTGCACTTACACTCCAGTCACACTCAGCTCATTCACACTCACTAAGGAAGATGATTTAAAGAGGTTGTTTTTTTTGTTTTTCCCCTCTTTAGCAGCAATCCAACCTACAGCTCAATGCACTTCCAAAGGACTAAAGGCCCCAACCAGCTGCCCCTTATAAAACCTTAATTATGACCCCTCACCCTTAATTAACTCCTTATGAGTATAGCTACACCTCAGGATTTAAGTGCAATGTAGTTAACCCTTAAACACACAGGTAGTACAATAAGAGACTGTAAAACTGTAGAGAGAAAATAGGTTTTAAAAAGCCAAATAAAATGAAATAGGTAGAAAAGCACTCGGCAGTTCACAATTCAGCAACTTACAGCAATTCCCACAGGTATTTTCTGCAGGATTCCCAAATACCTCTTCACTGAATCACAAGTTTTTGTTTTGCTTTTTTTTCCCCCTTTAGCAGTAATCCAACCTACAGCAAAATGCACTTCCAAAGGACGTTCAGTGTGAATGGGTAAAGGGGTTGTCTGACACTAAGTTATTTTTTTTAAAACTTATGGATTGATTAAAACTAATGAACCGATGCATACTCACATTCCAGCGTAATTGGCTGCAGTGGTCAGTGCAGTCTTATTTTTTCATGGATCTATAGACTTGTATTGACAAGATTGATATGACACTCGCATCAATATTGGACAAGTCTCCTTGCTTTTTTGTGGACCACTCAGTCTGAAGAAAATATCGAACATGTGAATAACCCCATAGACTGTCATAGATACAAGGCTTATCCATGAAAAACACTCATATGAGAAAAACTGTTTTTTTACGGATAATTACAATTCTGTAACATAGGAAACTGTAAATGGTCCTGTAAAAGATTAAAGGAGTTGTTGAGTCCAAACAGATCGGTGTGATTGCAGACTTATGAATCGCCCTGCGCGCTGTGGGGATTCTACTGTTGTATGCGTTATACATACTCCTGGCCAGTGGGTGCGGCCTCGCTTCGATACACTTGTATGGAGCAAAGCCGCGCCCTCTAGTTGGCCGTGCCCACTCGCTTAATACAAATATATGGATGGGCTCTGGTCGGGAGTATGCATACCCTCCGGTCACTGGTCAGAAACTGGAGAATCCCAGCAGCGCACAGTGAGCGCGCCGGGGGGATTCATAAGTCTGAAGTCATACATAGTGACTCCAGACTTATCTATTTGGACCGGACAACCCCTTTAATAACTGATGAGTAAAAAAGCGGGTTGGTCAACGGCGACTAGTGAGAAAAAAGTCGTCCCACTTTTCTGGGTGAAAATCGGACCGATTTTTTTATTTTTTATATGCTTGTGTGAACCTAACCTAAAATAAAAACTTCCCAAATAACTGAGTGAATGGAGTGCCCGTGGCAGTCACATTTAACTACCAGAGGACACAAGCAGTGCCTGCGAAATGCTGCTCTTCAGCTGTATATATAATTAGCACAATGTCGCTATAATAATAAATAATAATAATAATAATTTTGATTTCAGAAAGCACCAATTTCACAAATACCAAACATAATGGCAGATGTCACAGGACCCCCATTTTCTTGTAAATGAAGGTTTGAGAAGTGAGACCCTCATCAATCATCCATTTTTGGCATAATCTATAATCTTGGATGTTACAATGCCATTGTTACAGTATGCATTATAAATTGCATTTTATCTATCCTAAAGAAATGACACTTTATTTTATCCTTCATTTATAGGTCATACAATATGTACAGAAAGTCACAAGAAGATTGTTCTTAGCAATCCATATAATCAAAATATAGATTTAAGAGCGGAATTGATTTCCTCCCTGTGAATGAACACGTTGTACGAGTGACACCTAGGAATTGTTATTGGCGATGACTTTAAACTACTTTAATAGTTTATTTTGCTTGTTCAGCTCTTGTATGATAATAATTAGTGTTACATTTACGATCAGATTACGCCCAAACTCGGTCACCTCCCACTGCATTGACGTGCTCTTACACTAATCATTTTCCCGAGCTGCATACAGGTTTGCCATCTAGGTCAAGCAAACATGCTAAGCCACTCCAGGATGTAAATGAGGACAAGTAACTGCTCCCTCTGCCCGCACTGTCTCCAAGTCAGAGCGTACTGCGAAGAATCCTGGCTGCTCATTTCACATACGCACATATGTACAGACATAGCAGTAACAGATTACTCGGTTTATGTGAACTCTACAGCCTTTGATCCAATGCACTGATTATCTACATATTCATTAAAAATTCTGAGTGTTGGGAACAAAGAGCTGAAATGATAGCTGGAGATTGCACTCAAACCTCTCCGAAGGCTAGAGAGTGGAGGCTGTTTAAAGCACATTGCATTGTCCTACTTTCTATGTAAGAGGTGAATGAATAGAATAAACGGGAAGCACGGGATTCCATAGATAGAGAACACTAAAACCAAGGGTGCACAGTGAGAAACTTCAGAGGTCTTCAATTAAAATGTTCAATCAAAATGAGGTATGATGCAACAGTATGGTACTGACTCGCCCCCTGGGCCTGTGCTGTGAACCCGGAACCGGGCCTGTTGTAGGATGCTGGGGGTTGTAGTCTCCGTGTGGCGGTGACCCGGTCCGTGGCTCAGGGTGGTCAAACCAGTGGCAGTCTATTGGTATTGTAATTGTCCGACTACGCCACCCGTGGATTGCGGTCAGTGGGGACCGCCGCTGCGCTGCAGACCGCCGAGGCTGATGTTATATGCGCAGCCAAGAATGGGATGACTCCCCACGGGAGAAGTATTGCCCCAGGGCAGCTAGAGTGAATGATGGTAGTGATGGTGGGAGCGTCCCAGTACTAATGGTGCTGGTGCGGCGATGAAACACAGAGACGTGTGGTTGCAGTTCAGGGTCTTTACTGATGTTATAAGGCAGACCCTCCCGGGAGTACTGGCTAGTATAAGGGGCCTGGTCAGTCTGTGAGCAAGCAGGATCTCCCCTGGCCAGGCGGAGTTGTAGGCCTCCCCGTCTATCTGCACTCTTCCTGGCTACCTTGCTGTAAGCGGTTACAAGTAGCCCACGTCCCTGAGTATACCGTGTGGTGCTCACCCGTATGGCTGGTGACTTGGGGCCTTCTGTTAAGCCTCCGCTCCTGTATGGCGGCGCTGGTCCCTTCTTTGTGACTGAGCCTCCGGGCTTCTATGGCCAGAGGACCTGGAATCCCCTGCCGGCTGGTTTCTGCTGCTGGGTGTATATCAGTCCCCACAGCCTCGGATTCCGGTGTCCGGATACTAAGTTGCTCTGCCAGGGCGAGCTATATCTCTGCTTCCAGCCCCTGGTCTTCTGCCCCTGCTCCTACAGAGCTCCTAGTTCTTGCTTTCCCAGTGTCTGCTGTCCTTCAGACCAGACTGCGTCTCTGTCTGGGACTTCACTCACTAATCCCGCCCCAGACCCAGTTTATAAGGGCAAATTCCTCCCCTCCCAGGTCTGGGCGGGCCGTGTTGCATGCTTAGGGCTCCTGACCAGAGAAACCTCCCACTTGCTCTCAGACATAATATTTCTATTACTGTGGCAACCAGACCCCTGGGGTGCCACATTCCCCCCTAGTAAATTTTAGTACTCCGGGACTAAACACATTTTTAAAACATAATAACAGGGTATAAACAATAATACAATAACATATTTACAAGAAGCTTTAGTCTGTAGAGGTCACGGCGTGTCCGTAACCGGGTGTCCATATCACCCAAGGTGAAGTTTTTGAAACAAGAGGGTGTCCATGTCACCCAAGGTGAAGCTTTAAGCGAAGTAGGGGACCTGTCCACAGCAAACCCCTTGCTTTGGCCTTGGGCGTGGCTGCAAGGCTGGAGCTAGCTACTTTGGGCCACAAGGAGGCCACGCCAGACAGGTTTTCTCTTCCGCGGCCGTCTTCGCAAGAGGCACCAAGGTGCAACTATCTACCGTCCATAACCTGTTAGTCCAAATAAATCTGCAGGGTAACTGAGAAACATAATTAGTAACAGGCAACAACAAAAACCATAAACAGTTAACAGATAAATTCACAGTGCATTAGTTATATTCTCCAGCGAGCGGGCATCTGACCTCTAGTGACTCTAGTGGACCTACGGAGCTCACTAACTGGTCCTGCACTACAGGGTGTAGGAGGTGTTATGGGTAAGCTGGGCAGCTGTCTGCGCACTCTTTGGCTCACTAGGGGCACGGCAGGCTCACTACTAGCAGAGGGTTGATCCTCCTGTGCTGCTGGTGTGGACTCTTCTGCCTCCTGGGCCGGCTGCTCTTCCAGCTCTACCTGGTCTTCTGTAGGCACTTGATGGGCTGGCTGGAGAAAGGTGAGGACGGGCACCACGATAGCGTTGTTTATTTGCGTCCAGGACCGGGGAAAGTCTCAGAGTACGGTGGTGATCATTTCCTCCTTTTCGTCTACGGGTTGAGGGTCTTCCTGATCTTCATCCGTGCTTTGCAACTTCTCGGGGCACTTCTTCAGGTGGTCTCTGGAGACAGTGGCTGTGGTCTCTCCTCCATCCTTACTGATGACGTACACCTTTGGATTATTGTGGCTTGAGGGCAGTACGGTGTACGGGTCCTTTTCCCACTGGTCGTCCAACTTATGGAGCCGCCTTTTTCTTTTTAAGACCTGCTCTCCAGGTACCAGGGGAACAGCGGGAGCATGTTGGTTATAAGTCCTCTCCTGCCTTTCTCTTGATTGACAGACTTCGCTCGACGCTCTCCTGTACTTTCCGGTACTGTTGCTGCCGTTCTGTATCCCAGTCTGCTTCTGGCGAGGTGTCCTCGGGTGTCAGGACTCCCATATCCAAGTCAACAGGCAGCTTACCAGGTCTTGCTCGCATTAGGTAAGCCGGGGTACAGTTGGTGGAAACTACCGGGATGTGGTTATACAAGTCCACCAGATCGGGCAGTTTCTCAGGCCACAGACTGCGTTCTTCCAGGGGCAATGTTTTTAGCAGATCTATCACCACCTGGTTCATCTTCTCGCAGAGTCCATTGGTTTGGGGGTGATAGGGCGTTGTTCTTATCTTCTTGCAGCCATACAGGTTGCAGAACTCCTGGAAGACCTCCGCTTCGAAGGCTGGTCCTTGGTCCGTCAGCACTTGGTCCGGGTACCCGTGTGGGCGGCAGAAGTGCAGCTGGAAGGCTCTAGCTGCTGTTTGTGCTGTTAAGTCTTTGACGGGGACCACCACCAGGAACCGGGAGTAGTGATCCACGATGGTTAGGGCGTAGACATACCCGCTTCTGCTTGGAGCCAGTTTAACATGGTCCAGAGCGACCAGTTCCAGCGGCTGCCTGGTGATGATGGGCTGCAGGGGAGTCCTCTGGCTGGCACGGTCCCTTCTTCTTAGATTGCACGGGCCACAGTCTCTACACCACCTCTCAATGGCTCCTCTCATGCCTATCCAGTAGAACCGTTCACGCAGCAGGAACTCCAGCTTCTTCCATCCGAAGTGCCCTGCCCCATTGTGGTAGGCCTCCAGCACCATAGCTGCGTCCCGTCTTGGTACCACAACCTGCCAGATCAGCTCATGTGTCCGGGAATTGACCATTCTGCGGCACAACTTCTCCTTGTAGAGAAACAGTCTGCTCTTTTCCGTCCACAGTTGCTTGGTCTCTTCCGGAGCGTCTGGGTCCAGGCGGGCGTCAGCCTGGGTCAGCATCTCCTTCACCAGACGGACTGCGGAGTCACTGTCTTGCGTCTCCGCCCAGTTGTAGTGGGGTAAGGGGTTGAACGTAGCAGATCGCTGGCCCCTCACACGGTGGGAATACTGGGTAATCCCATGACGGTGGAACGCAGGGAGTTCGATCTCTTCCAGTTCTTCTGGATCTTCCCCTCCGTCCGGTAGGTTCGGCATCCTGCACAGGGCGTCCGCATTGGTATTGGAGCGTCCTGCCCGGTACTTGATCGTGAACTCACAATTGGACAGGCGGGCCATCCATCTCTGCTCCAGGGCACCCAGTCTTGCAGTGTTCAGGTGTGTCAACGAGTTGTTGCCCGTGTACACAGTGAACCTGGAAGAGGCAAGGTAATGCTTGAAACGTTCGGTTACTGCCCACACCACTGCCAGGAACTCTAGCTTGAACGAGCTGTAATTCTCAGGGTTTCTTTCCGTGGGTCACAGTTTTCGGCTGGCGTAAGCAATTACCCGTTCTCTCCCCTGCTGGATCTGGGACAGTACGGCTCCTAGCCCAATGTTGCTTGCGTCCGTGTGGAGGATAAAGGGCTGGCTGTAATCAGGGTACGCCAGGATTTCATCCCCCGTGAGGGCCATCTTCAGCTGGCGGAAGGACTCCTCTTCCAGCTTTTCCCATTTGAAGGGTGGCTTCTGGTTTTTGGCCTTCCTGGACTGGCCTATCAGGAGGTCCTGCATAGGAGCTGCCTTCTTGGTAAAACCGGGAATGAATCTTCGGTAGTAGCCTACCAACCCGAGGAACTGCCGCACTTCCTTTATGCTGGATGGGCTTGGCCAGTCCTTAATCACGGTGATCTTGTCAGGGTCGGGAGCCACTCCGTCAGCACTCACCACGTGTCCCAGGTACTGTACCTTTGGCTTCAGCAGATGACACTTCGAGGGTTTTACCTTTAGGCCATAGTTTGCCAGGGCTTCAAACACTTCTGCCAGGTGTTCCAGATGGTCCTCATAGGTCTTGGAATAGACGATGACGTCGTCCAGGTATAGTAGGACCGTCTCGAAGTTCCGGTGCCCCAGACAACATTCCATCAACCGTTGGAAGGTTCCTGGTGCATTGCAGAGCCCGAACGGCATACAGTTAAATTCGCTGAGTCCCATCGGGGTGGTGAATGCGGTCTTCTCCCGGTCCGCCTCTGCTACAGGAACCTGCCAGTACCCGCTAGTGAGATCCAAAGTAGAGAAGAAGTTAGCAGATTTTAATGCAGCTAAGGACTCTTCTATCCTTGGTAACGGGTACGCATCTTTGTGTGTGATACGGTTGACCTTCCTGTAGTCTACACACATTCTCATGGTGTTGTCTTTCTTTTTCACTAAGACTAGTGGAGCTGCCCAGGGGCTACAGCTGTCCCTAATTACCCCAGCCTCCTTCATGTCTTTTAGCATCCCCTTGGCGTGGAGATAGTGTGCAGGGGGTACGGGTCGGTATCTCTCCTTTATGGGAGGATGGTCTCCCGTGGGGATGTGATGTTCTACCCCCTTTACTCGCCCGAAGTCCAGCGGGTGTTTACTAAACACTCTCTCGTACTCTTGAACCACCCGATAGACTCCCTGTTTTTGGTGTGAGGGAGTGGAGTCAGTACCCAAATGCAGTTGCTGACACCAGTCCTCCAGTAGTTTCTTAGAGCCGTTACCTTCCTCTGGTTGAGATGGAGGCAAGGGTTCCACGGCCTGTACAGAGTTCTGGTTGATGGTGAACAATTTGGCTAGCGTGGCATACCGGGGCAGGTATACTTCTCTCTCCCCGATATTTATGATGCGGACGGGCACCCTCCCATGGCGTACATCGACCACCCCCCGTGCTGTCAAAATGGTGGGCCTACTGTCTGAGTAGACAGGTTCTACCATTGCTTGGTAGTCTCTACCTCTTAGACCAATAGCTGCCCGGCACCAAATCATCATCTCACTTTTCGGGGGCATGGCAATAGGGAACGGGTCACACTTTATCACGCTACCTATCTCACCACCAGATAGTTCCACCTGTTGCCGTTTCATCAGTGCCCGGATCTCTTTTTGGAGGACACGCTGCTGGCTGGAACTGGCGTTCTTGGCAACCTGTTGCAAAATAAGAATCACCTCTGCAAGACAGTTTTCGATTACATTAGTACCTAGGGTTATTTTTGGATGACTCTCGCGACGGTCAATGTCCACAATGATCAGTCCTTGTGCCAGCAGTTCAACTTTACCGACTTTGATGGTCACCTCTTTAAATCCTATCTGGGGCACGGGCTGACCATTGCTGGCTATAATGCTCAGGTCGTCATCTGGGTAGCGGGTTATGTCCGAGTCATTCCAGTACCGCTTGAAGAGCACGTACTGGATGGTGGTGACCTGTGATCCGGTGTCTAGTAGGGCACTCATAGGAATGCCATCCAGTACCACAGGCAAGACCGGACGTCCCCCTACGTATTTGTCACGCCAGTTCGATGGGCCTGATGATCTTATGCCTGGGGGTTGGCCCTCTACCCCAGGTTGTGCCCGTTTAAATGACAGTACCTTGCCATATGTCCGGGTTGATTGCAACGGCGGCAGATGGGTCGTCCGTCCTCGTTGTATCTGTCGCTGGGTCTTCCTCTGGCCGGTGGGGTCCTCCTCTGTCGATGCCACGGGACGTCCTCCGGTCCGGATGCCAGCTGGATCTTTCCTGGAGAAGAGACCTGCAAAGACTGCACAGTTCTGGTTAGCGCGGCAACGCTCTTAGTCAGCTCTTGGACCTGATGGTGCAGGTCTGTAGCCGGGTTATTGTTCAAAGCCTGCGCATCAGCTCCCACAGGCCCTGCAGACAAGGGCGCCGCGTCCTGGTGATAAGTGATAGCAGGGCGCCTGTGGGTCACAGCGTCACCTGGTGCCGGTTCTCGGAGCACCCGGATGGCTCTGTCCTTGAACTGTGCAAAGTCCAGGTTAGGGTCCTGTAAGGCCATTGCCCGCAACTGGGTTCGGTGGGCATTGCACAGTAGACCCTCAATAAATTGTTCGGTCAACAGCTTGTCTTCATTTCCCACGCTGTCAGGGTCTGCCTGCTTAATGGCTCTCAGGGCCTCTTGTAGGTTTAGAGCATAGTCTTTTATACTTTCATGTGCCCGTTGTTTGCACCCGTAAAATCTGAGCTTTATTTCGGCTGAGGTGCGGGTGTCAAATGTGTCTTTCAGCCGGGCTAGTATTTCTCTGACAGTCCTCTTCTTCCCAGGTGACCAGGACTTTACCTCCCTTTGGGCTGCCCCGATTAACTGGGCCACCAGGATGCTCACTTTTTGCTCTTCTGTGAGGGGGTATACCTGGAAGAGGCTATCCAGTCTTTCCCTAAAGTCACTTAGGGTATGTGACTCCCCTGAGTACTGGGGTAGCCAGGTTGCCCCCGGGATATAGGGCATGGTGAAGGGCATGACCGCAGCAGCGGTTGCGCTGGCGGTGGCGGTGGCAGTGGAGCTCCCCTCGGTGTCCGACATCCTCCTTCCCCCCTAGTGGACCGTGGCCTACCTTGCGATGCTCTTCTTCCGTAGGCCGCGGCTCCGCAGTCAATCGTCAGGGTAGAGGACCTGGCGTCGCTCTCCGATGACGTCAGCGTCGCTCTTCCTCCCTTCCAGGACCTTACGCAGCGTTAGTGCGTGGGGCGGAGCTTCGGATCTCGCACGCTTTCGGCGTCCACGCCCCTCTTCTTCCTGCGCGGCGTCCCGAAGATGGCGTCCGATGGCGGGAAACAGCTGCGGATGGCGGGAAGACGGCAGAAGATGGCGGGAAACGACCCAAGATGGCGTCCGATGGCGGGAAACGGCTCCGGACGGCGGGAAACTTCGCCACAGGTAAGTATAAAAGTATTTTTCAGGCACGCAGTACCCGGTGGTTGCGGGCACGAAATCCTGCCGACTACGCCAAAGTTGACCCGCCACCTGGGCCTGTGCTGGGAACCCGGAACCGGGCCTGTTGTAGGATGCTGGGGGTTGTAGTCTCCGTGTGGCGGTGACCCGGTCCGTGTCTCAGGGTGGTCAAACCAGTGGCAGTCTATTGGTATTGTAATTGTCCGACTACGCCACCCGTGGATTGCGGTCAGTGGGGACCGCCGCTGCGCTGCAGACCGCCGAGGCTGATGTTGTATGCGCAGCCAAGAATGGGATGACTCCCCACGGGAGAAGTATTGCCCCAGGGCAGCTAGAGTGAATGATGGTAGTGATGGTGGGAGCGTCCCAGTACTAATGGTGCTGGTTCGGCGATGAAACACATAGATGTGTGGTTGCAGTTCAGGGTCTTTACTGATGTTATAAGGCAGAGCCTCCCGGGAGTACTGGCTAGTATAAGGGGCCTGGTCAGTCTGTGAGCAAGCAGGATCTCCCCTGGCCAGGCGGAGTTGTAGGCCTCCCCGTCTATCTGCACTCTTCCTGGCTACCTTGCTGTAAGCGGTTACAAGTAGCCCACGTCCCTGAGTATACCGTGTGGTGCTCACCCGTATGGCTGGTGACTTGGGGTCTTCTGTTAAGCCTCCGCTCCTGGATGGCGGCGCTGGTCCCTTCTTTGTGACTGAGCCTCCGGGCTTCTATGGCCAGAGGACCTGGAATCCCCTGCCGGCTGGTTTCTGCTGCTGGGTGTATATCAGTCCCCACATCCTCGGACTCCGGTGTCCGGTTACTAAGTTGCTCTGCCAGGGCGAGCTATATCTCTGCTTCCAGCCCCTGGTCTTCTGCTCCTGCTCCTACAGAGCTCCTAGTTTTTGCTTTCCCAGAGTCTGCTGTCCTCCAGACCAGACTGCGTCTCTGTCTGGGACTTCACTCACTAATCCCGCCCCAGACCCAGTTTATAAGGGCAGATTCCTCCCCTCCCAGGTCTGGGCGGGCCGTGTTGCATGCTTAGGGCTCCTGACCAGAGAAACCTCCCACTTGCTCTCAGACATAATATTTCTATTACTGTGGCAACCAGACCCCTGGGGTGCCACAGTACCACTGCCCACAGAGTTTCACCATTCATGGAGTTTTGAGGGTATATTTTTTTAAGAGATTTTGTGTATGTGGTGATTTTTCTATTTCAAATAATTCAGTAGGCTAATTTGGAGTTTCTTTTAAGAAAAAAAAACATCAAAATGTACATGTGAAACAATTGTTGTTTGCAAAATTATTAGGGAATTTGTGCTTTTGATGATTAATTTTATTATTGAACAACTATGACAACAGGGGCCATATCATAGTTACATAGGTTGAAAAAAGACCTAGGTCAATCAAGTTCAACCTTGCTCCACCAATTGTACATTTTGTTGCTAAACAAGCCCAACTTTTTCAACCTCTCATAATATGAGAGGCCTTCTATCCCTTGTAATAATCTAGTTGCCGCCTTTGAACTGACTCTAACTTATGAATATCCTTTTTAAAATGTGGAGACCAAAACTGGATCCCATATTCCAGATGTGGCCTCACCAGTGATTTATAAAAGGGCAATAGTACGTTGGGATCGCGGGATTTTATCTCTTTTTATACATCCTAAAATCTTGTTTGCTTTCGCAGCTGCTGCTTGACATTGAGTACTGCTGCTCTGCTTACTTGTAACCAGAATACCCAAGTCCTTCTCCTGTTCTGTAAAAGTTACAGTAGGTTTGGGGGTTGATTTTGGCTCTATATTCAACTAGAAAAGGTCCAACTATCTAATCTTTAACCCCTTTCTGACATTTGACCTAATAGTAAGTCATGGTGACCTGGGCCGATTGGGCCAATGACGTACTATTAGGTCATATGGCGATCGCACCCGCACACAAGCGGTGTGGAGCGATTGCCGCCGGGTGTCAGCTGATTGTCACAGCTGACACCCGGTACTATGTGCAAGCAGCAGTCCTGCACTGCTCCCAGCATATTCACCCTCTCAATGCTGTGATCGAAGTCAATCACAGCATTGCGGGGACAAGGGGAGGTGATCGCCGATACTCACCTCTCCTGCCGGCATCCAGCGCTGTCTGCCGCGGCTCCCGGATGTTGCTATGATGACCCAATGTCATCATGACAACATTCGGGTCACCAGACTGCAGGAAGATACTTTGGTCATGCGCAGTGCATGACCAAAGTATCTTCTCCCTCTGCAGCAGTGATAGCCTGTATAGCACAGGGAGCTGCTGCTGCTCTCTATGCTATAAAGGTGATATGAAAATAAAATGTGAAAGTCCCATAGTGGGACAAGGTGTAAAAGTAAAAAAAGAATCAGAATGTGAAAAAAAAATAAAAAAAAAATTTGTAAAAAAATGATAAAAATAATCCAAAAAAATAAAAATATATTGTACCCATAAATAAATATTATTGTGGAAAAAAAAAACAATAAAAGTACTCATATATGGTATCGCCGCGTCCGGAACAACTTGTCCTATAAAACTGTCTCACTAGTTAACCCCTTTAGTGAACACGGTAAAAAAAAATCAAAATCATCATACCGATAAATACCGGTATTTATCATCATACCGCCAAACAAAGAATGCAATAAAACGCGATCATAGATCAAAGACAAATACAAATAAAAATGGTACCGCTGAAAACGTCATCTTGTCCCTCAAAAAACAAGCCGCCATACAACTCCATCGGCCGAAAAATAAAAAAGTTATAGCTCTCAGAATAAAGCAATACAAAAAAATTATTTTTTCTATAAAATAGTTTTTACTGTGTAAAAGCGCCAAAACATAAAAAAATATATAAATGTAGTACCGCTGTAATCATACTGACCCGAAGAATAAAGCTGCCTTATCAATTTTACCACACGTGGAATGGTAAAAAAAAAACAAAAAAAGCAATTCTGGAATTGTTGTTTTTTGCTTATTCTCCCTCCCAAAAATCGGAATAGAAAGCGATCAAAAAATGTCAAGTGCCCAAAAATGATACCAATAAAAACATCAACTTGTCCTGCAAAAAACAAGCTGTCACCTGACTCTGTCGGCCGAAATACGGAAAAATTATAGCTCTCAAAATATGGCGATGCAAAAACTAGTCTTTGCAAAAAAAAGCGTCTTTTAGTGTGTGACAGCTGTCAATCATAAAAACCCGATATGAATCTGGTATCTTTGTAATCGCACCGCCCCGAAGAATAAAGCGGTCTAATCACTTTTACTACACGAGGAACGGCGTAAAAAATAAACTCTAGGGTTAGGGTTGTGTTAGGGTTAGGATTGCGTTAGGGTTTGGTTTGGTTAGCATTGGGATTTTTTCAAAAGTAAAGAAAAAAAATGATGACGATATGGCGACTAGTGAGCGCAAGTGCTCACTAATTGAGTTTGCATCGGGTGCTCGGGTATGCATCGAGTATCGCAGGTGCTGGAGTGACATGCTCGAGTCTCCTCCCCATATGTTTTGCAGCAGTTATACAGCCAAAAAAATCTTGCGGGGATTGGCTGCCATGCACGAGCGATCCCTGCATATTGTTTTTTTTTTGGGGTGTCTAATAACCGTGAAACATGCGGACGGGGACTCGAGCATGACACTTGAGCACCCACGATACTTGGTGCATACCTGAGTACCCGATGCCAACTCAAGTAGCGAGCACTTGCGCTCAAGACTAAAGACAACTTATTCAATATGATTACTAGTCATGAGCGAGCATATTCGCAAGTACTCGGTACTCGCCCGAGCATCTCAGTACTCGAGATGCTCGGAGCTCGCCGAGTACTTGCGAGATGCTCGGGCGGATGCTCGGGTCCCCTCCCTGCATGTTTGGCGCTCTTTAGAGCGCCAATCAAGATGCAGGGATTGCCTGCCACTCACTGTAATGCCACAGTCATGGTGGTTGTGGCATTACAGTGATTGGCTGGCCGCACAGCCTCATCAGGTCTATATCAGACCTGGCGCCGCTGTGCTCGTCAGTCTACTCCGCAATCAGGCAGAAAAGGGAGAGGTGCTGCTGAGCTAGGGAGAGATTTGGTTGTGTATTAGGTAGCATAGGGAGAAAACAAGTACATTACACATATCCATCTCAACAAACAGTCCTTCTGAGGACTAATCCATCTGCAGAGATATCAGGCAGGCAGTGTATATAGGCAAGCAGTGTATAAAGCAGACTGCAGTTCATATAGCACAAGAGGCTCTATTCTAGTTCTGTCTGCTGCTGTTAGATATTTCTAGACAAAGGCCCAGGTCTCAGGGGCCAGGAATGATTTTTTGGGATCTTAATCCTTATTATTTGCATAAAAAGCAATCCAGAGAACACCGTTTTTCTCCGCCATTTGCTTGTTGGCACTGCAGAATACAGCTAGGTCCTTTCCATATTACAGGGCTAAAACTCCAGCTATTTAAAACTGTGGTTTCTCCGTCACACGGATCACATATACGTTTTCAGAAAATACTGCCATTTTTGGCCTCCATTCAAATTTTTCTTCACTGTGTCAGCAAAGTTTTTGACACTGGTTTGCTGTTCAAAATAGTTACCTACAGGCCAGGTATTTAAAACTGTGTTTTCTCCATCACACAGATCACATATATACGTTTTCAGAAAATACTGGCATTTCTAACCTCCATTAAAAATTTGTTTCAGTGTGTCAGTGAAGCAATTGACACCAGTTTGCTGTTCAAAATAGTTACCTACAGGCCAAGTATTTAAAACTGTGGTTTGTGCGTCACACAGATCACATATAAGTTCGCTCCAAATTCAATCATTTGTAGTGAGCGTGGAAGATATTGTCCTCCATTTAAAATGGGCAAGGCACATGGCAAGGGATGGGGAACTGGACGTGATGGCGATGGTGCATGCAGAGGCCGAGGCCAAGGCCGCGGGCAAGCTGAAATTGTGCCACAACAAACACCCACATCTTCTCGCCCGACCTTCCTGTCCCAATTTCTAGGGGACCGCAGCACACCACTATTGAACCCAGAGCAGTGACAGAAGGTTGTTGGTTGGATAGCGGATAATGCTTCAAGTCACTTAGCCACCACCACCACCCTGTCTCAGTAGCCGTGAGTCTGGACTGCATATTCCTCACCCTAATCCTCCTTCCTCCTACCATGCTGAGTGCCCAGAGACAAATGATCCCACACTTGGACACTCTGAAGAGCTGTTCACTTTTCCATTTATAGATTCGGGCCTCTCGCCCGGTCAACTTGAAGCGGGGCAAGAGGAGATCGCATGTAGCGATGCCCTAATATTTGAACAGCCACGGTCACACGAAGGCGACGGTGGGAAAGTGTCACAAGAGGTGGACTATGATGAGACACAATTGCCAGAAAGTCAGGAGGAGGACCAGGGTGCGGAAGTGGAAGACGAGGTGGTGGATGATATAGAAACTGACCCAACCTGGCAGGAGGACATGCAGAGCGAGGAGAGCAGCACACAGGGGGAGGGAGGCAGAGCACCCCAACAGGCAGGAAGAAGCAGTGTGGTGGACGCAGACAGAAGGCAGGCAACCATTCCCCGTAACACCAACACAAAGGAAGTTGCCAGTACAACTGTTAGGTCTTCCCGAGTCTGGTTGTTTTTGAAAGACTCTGCCGATAACCCCCAAAAGGCCATTTGCACCACCTGCCTGGCCAACATCAGCAGGGGTGGCAAAACTAGCAGCCTGACCACCACCAGCATGATCAGTCACATGGCAGCAAAGCACCCGACTTTGTGGGCCGAACACCAGGGTCCAGGAACAGTGTCTGCGGGTGGCACCATTGCTTCTTCCGCTGTTGTGCATGCAAGCCAATCCCCTGTCCATGGTGCATGCGAAGATGCCACCTGCCCTGCACCTATCGTTGCACACTCTCAAGTAGCAGCATCAGGAAGCACGTCCACGTCCTTGTCCCAGTGCAGCGTTCAGTTGTCCATACCCCAGTCCTTGGAACGCAAACGCAAATATGCAGCCAATGCCCAACAGGCCACACTACTAAATTCTCACATTTCACGACAATTTGCGCTCGAAATGTTGGCTTTTAGGCTCATGGAGACGGAAGCATTCCATAACCTGATATCGGCGGTCGTCCCTCGGTACTCAGTCGCCAGCCGTCACTATTTCTCCCGGCGTGCCGTCCCCGCATTACTCAAGCATGTGTCCCAAAACATTAGCCGTGCCCTCAACAACGCAGTTACCGGGAAAGTCCACCTAACCACGGACACGTGGATAAGTGTTTATGGGCAGGGATGGTACATTTTGATGACAGCAAACTGGGTTAACATAGTGGGAGCCGGGACCCAGTCGGACCTTGGGACGGAACACATCCTCCCGATGCCAAGGATTGCGGGTCAATCAGGGTTGCCCCCATGGTCTACAGCTCCTGCACCTCATCCTCCTCAGCCTCCTCCTCTTCAGCCTCCATCTCCAAAATGACCACATCAGTCACAAGCTGGAAGCACTGCAGCACTGCCTCGGCCAAGCGGCAACAGGCTGTGCTGAAGCTAATATGCTTAGGTGACAAACCAGACAATGCTGAAGAGTGAAGAGTTGTGGACAGCTCTGAAAAAGCAGGCAGATGTGTGGCTCACATCGCTGAACCTATAGCCAGGCATGGTCGTGTGTGACAATGGCTGGAACCTGGTGGCGGGTTCTGAGGCGAAGCGAGCTCACACGTACCATGCCTGGCCTATGTGCTTAACTTTGTGGTTCAGCGATTTCTCATATCCTACCCGGAGCTGCCGGATCTGCTTGTTAAACTACGTCGCCGGTGTGCCCATTTTAGAAAGTCACCTACACCTTCCGCCGCCCTTGCAGTGTTTCAGCAGCGTTTGCAGCTCCCGGCTCACAGACTGGTGTGTGATGTCCCCACGCGTTGGAACTCTACACTGCAGATGTTGGGAAGGATTTGTGAGCAGAAGAGGGCAGTTGTTGAGTACCAGCATCAACACGGCCGTCGGTATTCAGTTCAGACTCCACACATAAGACCTCAGGAGTGGACATGGATGTGAGACATATGTACCATCCTCCAAAACTTTGAGGACTCCACCAAGATAGTGAGCGGCGATGACGCCATAATTAGCATCACCATCCCGCTTCTCTGTCTTCGAAATGCTCTCTGCTCACATTCAAAGAGGATGCATTGCAGGCCGAGCACGATGCGATTGAGCAAAAACCATACAGGGTGATTACATACAGCCTAGCCTCATCTCATCCCAACGTGGATTGGGGGACAATGAGGAAAAGGAGGAGGAAGAACAAGAGCTAGTTTCATGCGCTATAGACGGTACTACCTGCACAGCTGTCATACCGTCTGTTCAGCGTGGATGGCCAGAGAACAGAGAGGAGGAGGAGGAGAGCATGTTCAGTCATCCTCTTGGTGAGGACACGGAAGTCTTGCCTGTTAGTAGTCTGGTATGCATGGCTGAGTTTATGTTACGCTGCCTTTCCCATGACCCTTGCTTTCAAAATTTTGGGTGATAGTTATTACTGGTTGGTGACACTTCTAGACCCACGCTACAAGGAGAACTTTATATCTCTTATTACTGAGGCGGATAGGTCTACAAAAATGGGGCTGTACCAGAAGGCCCTTGTCGCGGAACTATTAAAAAAATTCCCATCTGAAAATGCTGGCGGCAGAGGTCACACTTCGTTGGACAACCAAGGAGTACAACTTCAATCCAGCAGAGGCAGGAGAACACTGTCAAAGTTCTGAGAGAATTTTCTCAGCCCCTCCCATCGCACAAGCCCTGAGGCTCGGGGTACTCTCATAAGGAGTGCAAAGTTTGGGAAGATGCTGAGGGAGTACCTTGCCGACCGTACCAACATCCTCCATGATTCCTCTGTGCCTTATGATTATTGGGAACTGTCTCTCCATGCCTTGGAGGTCCTGGCCTGCCCTGCCGCCAGCGTTTTATCAGAGCGGGTTTTTAGTGCCGCTGGTGGAATTATAACTGATAAGCACATCCGCCTGTCAACTGAAAATGCTGACAGGCTGACTTATAAAAATGAACAAGGGCTGCATTGGGCCAGACTTATTAACACCACCAAATGATAGCAGCGTAGCATAAACTCAAATCCAGTGTCTTTTCTTGGGAGGTGTATTCCCATGCACCTTTTCACACCCAGACATGGGTATACTCTTCTTGATTTTGGCTATTTGCTCTTGTCCTCCTCCTTCTCCTCATCCTCCACCACCATATCACCAGGGTGATCGTGGTCCGTGATGCAACACCCACATCATTTTTTTAAATGGTGTTTATGATGCCCGTAAAAAAAAAAAAATTTTATACAGTATATTCATGTATACCCACCAGGGGTAAATGTTTGTCGGCCCATACACTTAGTGCATGGGCATTACAAGTATAGGAGGCCCGTTCCGTTCTAATGGGAACATTGTTTTGACAGGCCCTCCTCCACGTCTCTTCCAAGGGGCATTGGAGTGCCTCCAAATTTTTGGCAGCTCTTGCATTCACTGCATAGGCAAACACAATGGGAGACCCACTTCCTAATAATGGGAACATTGTTTTCAGGAGGCCCTCTGACCTCCACGTCTCTTCCAAGGGGCATTGGAGTGCCTCCAAATTTTTGTCAACCCTTGCATTCACTGCGTAGGCAAACACAATGGAAAACCCACTTCCTAATATTGGGAACATTGTTTTCAGGAGGCCCTCTGACCTCCACGTCTCTTCCAAGGGGCATTGGAGTGCCTCCAAATTTTTGACAACCCTTGCATTCACTGCATAGGCAAAAACAATGGGAGACCCACTTCCTAATATTGGGAACATTGTTTTCAGGAGGCCCTCTGACCTCCAATTCTCTTCCAAGGGGCATTGGAGTGCCTCCAAATTTTTGGCAACCCTTGCATTCACTGCATAGGCAAACACAATGGGAGACCCACTTCCTAATAATGGAAACATTGTTATCAGGAGGCCCTCTGACCTCCACGTCTCTTCCAAGGGGCATTGGAGTGCCTCCAAATTTTTGTCAACCCTTGCATTCACTGCATAGACAAACACAATGGAAGTCCCACTTCCTAATAATGGGAACATTGTTTTCAGGAGGCCCTCTGACCTCCACGTCTCTTCCAAGGGGCATTGGCGTGCCTCCAAATTTTTGGCAGCCCTTGCATTCATTGGATAGAGGCAAACATAATGGGAGACCTACTTCATAAAATTGGGAACATTGTTTTCAGGAGGCCCTCTGACCTCCACATCTCTTCCAAGGGGCATTGGAGTGCCTCCAAATTTTTGACAGCTCTTGCATTCACTGCATAGGCAAACACAATGGGAGACCCACTTCCTAATAATGGGAACATTGTTTTCAGGAGGCCCTCTGACCTCCACGTCTCTTCCAAGGGTCATTGGAGTGCCTCTAAATTTTTGTCAACCCTTGCATTCACTGCATAGGCAAACACAATGGAAGACCCACTTCCTAATAATGGGAACATTGTTTTCAGGAGGCCCTCTGACCTCCACGTCTCTTCCAAGGGGCATTGGAGTGCCTCCAAATTTTTGGCAACCCTTGCATTCACTGCATAGACAAACACAATGGAAGTCCCACTTCCTAATAATGGGAACATTGTTTTCAGGAGGCCCTCTGACCTCCACATCTCTTTCAAGGGGCATTGGCGTGCCTTCAAATTTTTGGCAGCCCTTGCATTCATTGGATAGAGGCAAACACAATGGAAGACCCACTTCCTAATAATGGGAACATTGTTTTCAGGAGGCCCTCTGACCTCCACGTCTCTTCCAAGGGGCATTGGAGTGCCTCCAAATTTTTGGCAACCCTTGCATTCACTGCATAGACAAACACAATGGAAGTCCCACTTCCTAATAATGGGAACATTGTTTTCAGGAGGCCCTCTGACCTCCACATCTCTTCCAAGGGGCATTGGCGTGCCTTCAAATTTTTGGCAGCCCTTGCATTCATTGGATAGAGGCAAACACAATGGAAGACCCACTTCCTAATAATGGGAACATTGTTTTCAGGAGGCCCTCTGACCTCCATGTCTCTTCCAAGGGGCATTGGAGTGCCTCCAAATTTTTGACAACCCTTGAATTCACTGCGTAGGCAAACACAATGGGAAACCCACTTCCTAATATTGGGAACATTGTTTTCAAGAGGCCCTCTGACCTCCACTTCTCTTCCAAGGGGCATTGGAGTGCCTCCAAATTTTTGGCAACCCTTGCATTCACTGAATAGGCAAACACAATGGGAGACCCACTTCCTAATAATGGAAACATTGTTTTCAGGAGGCCCTCTGACCTCCACGTCTCTTCCAAGGGGCATTGGAGTGCCTCCAAATTTTTGGCAACCCTTGTATTCACTGCATAGAGGCAAACACAATGGGAGATCCATTTACTAATATTGGGAACATTGTTTTCAGGAGGCCCTCTGACCTCCACTTCTCTTCCAAGGGGCATTTGAGTGCCTCCAAATTTTTGGCAACCCTTGCATTCACTGAATAGGCAAACACAATGGGAGACCCACTTCCTAATAATGGAAACATTGTTTTCAGGAGGCCCTCTGACCTCCACGTCTCTTCCAAGGGGCATTGGAGTGCCTCCAAATTTTTGGCAACCCTTGCATTCACTGCATAGACAAACACAATGGAAGTCCCACTTCCTAATAATGGGAACATTGTTTTCAGGAGGCCCTCTGACCTCCACATCTCTTCCAAGGGGCATTGGCGTGCCTTCAAATTTTTGGCAGCCCTTGCATTCATTGGATAGAGGCAAACACAATGGAAGACCTACTTCATAATATTGGGAACATTGTTTTCAGGAGGCCCTCTAACCTCCACGTCTCTTCCAAGGGGCATTGGAGTGCCTCCAAATTTTTGACAGCTTTTGCATTCACTGCATAGGCAAACACAATGGGAGACCCACTTTCTAATAATGGGAACATTGTTTTCAGGAGGCCCTCTGACCTCCACGTCTCTTCCAAGGGGCATTGGAGTGCCTCCAAATTTTTGTCAACCCTTGCATTCACTGCATAGGCAAACACAATGGAAGACCCACTTCCTAATGATGGGAACATTGTTTTCAGGAGGCCCTCTGACCTCCACGTCTCTTCCAAGGGGCATTGGAGTGCCTCCAAATTTTTGACAACCCTTGCATTCACTGCATAGGCAAACACAATGGGAAACCCGCTTCCTAATATTGGGAACATTGTTTTCAGGAGGCCCTCTGACCTCCACTTCTCTTCCAAGGGGCATTGGAGTGCCTCCAAATTTTTGTCAACCCTTGCATTCACTGAATAGGCAAACACAATGGGAGACCCACTTCCTAATAATGGAAACATTGTTTTCAGGAGGCCCTCTGACCTCCACGTCTCTTCCAAGGGGCATTGGAGTGCCTCCAAATTTTTGGCAACCTTTGCATTCACTGCATAGAGGCAAACACTATGGGAGACCCATTTCCTAATATTGGGAACATTGTTTTCAGGAGGCTCTCCGACCTCCACGTCTCTTCCAAGGGTCATTGGAGTGCCTCTAAATTTTTGTCAACCCTTGCATTCACTGCATAGACAAACACAATGGAAGACCCACTTCCTAATAATGGGAACATTGTTTTCAGGAGGCCCTCTGACCTCCACGTCTCTTCCAAGGGGCATTGGAGTGCCTCCAAATTTTTGACAACCCTTGCATTCACTGCATAGGCAAACACAATGAGAAATCCACTTCCTAATATTGGGAACATTGTTTTCAGGAGGCCCTCTGACCTCCACTTCTCTTCCAAGGGGCATTGGAGTGCCTCCAAATTTTTGGCAACCCTTGCATTCACTGAATAGGCAAACACAATGGGAGACCCACTTTCTAATAATGGAAACATTGTTTTCAGGAGGCCCTCTGACCTCCACGTCTCTTCCAAGGGGCATTGGAGTGCCTCCAAATTTTTGGCAACCCTTGCATTCACTGCATAAACAAACACAATGGAAGTCCCACTTCCTAATAATGGGAACATTGTTTTCAGAAGGCCCTCTGATCTCCACGTCTCTTCCAAGGGGCATTGGCGTGCCTTCAAATTTTTGGCAGCCCTTGCATTCATTGGATAGAGGCAAACATAATGGGAGACCTACTTCATAATATTGGGAACATTGTTTTCAGGAGGCCCTCTGACCTCCATGTCTCTTCCAAGGGGCATTGGAGTGCCTCCAAATTTTTGTCAACCCTTGCATTCACTGCATAGGCAAACACAATGGAAGACCCACTTTCTAATAATGGGAACATTGTTTTCAGGAGGCCCTCTGACCTCCACGTCTCTTCTAAGGGGCATTGGAGTGCCTCCAAATTTTTGTCAACCCTTGCATTCACTGCATAGGCAAACACAATGGAAGACCCACTTCCTAATAATGGGAACATTGTTTTCAGGAGGCCCTCTGACCTCCACGTCTCTTCCAAGGGGCATTGGAGTGCCTCCAAATTTTTGACAACCCTTGCATTCACTGCGTAGGCAAACACAATGGGAAACCCACTTCCTAATATTGGGAACATTGTTTTCAGGAGGCCCTCTGACCTCCATTTCTCTTCCAAGGGGCATTGGAGTGCCTCCAAATTTTTGGCAACCCTTGCATTCACTGAATAGGCAAACACAATGGGAGACCCACTTCCTAATAATGGAAACATTGTTTTCAGGAGGCCCTCTGACCTCCACGTCTCTTCCAAGGGGCATTGGAGTGCCTCCAAATTTTTGGCAACCCTTGTATTCACTGCATAGAGGCAAACACAATGGGAGATCCATTTACTAATATTGGGAACATTGTTTTCAGGAGGCCCTCTGACCTCCACATCTCTTCCAAGGGGCATTTGAGTGCCTCCAAATTTTTGGCAACCCTTGCATTCACTGAATAGGCAAACACAATGGGAGACCCACTTCCTAATAATGGAAACATTGTTTTCAGGAGGCCCTCTGACCTCCACGTCTCTTCCAAGGGGCATTGGAGTGCCTCCAAATTTTTGGCAACCCTTGCATTCACTGCATAGACAAACACAATGGAAGTCCCACTTCCTAATAATGGGAACATTGTTTTCAGGAGGCCCTCTGACCTCCACATCTCTTCCAAGGGGCATTGGCGTGCCTTCAAATTTTTGGCAGCCCTTGCATTCATTGGATAGAGGCAAACACAATGGAAGACCCACTTCCTAATAATGGGAACATTGTTTTCAGGAGGCCCTCTGACCTCCACGTCTCTTCCAAGGGGCATTGGAGTGCCTCCAAATTTTTGACAACCCTTGAATTCACTGCGTAGGCAAACACAATGGGAAACCCACTTCCTAATATTGGGAACATTGTTTTCAAGAGGCCCTCTGACCTCCACTTCTCTTCCAAGGGGCATTGGACTGCCTCCAAATTTTTGGCAACCCTTGCATTCACTGAATAGGCAAACACAATGGGAGACCCACTTCCTAATAATGGAAACATTGTTTTCAGGAGGCCCTCTGACCTCCACGTCTCTTCCAAGGGGCATTGGAGTGCCTCCAAATTTTTGGCAACCCTTGTATTCACTGCATAGAGGCAAACACAATGGGAGATCCATTTACTAATATTGGGAACATTGTTTTCAGGAGGCCCTCTGACCTCCACTTCTCTTCCAAGGGGCATTTGAGTGCCTCCAAATTTTTGGCAACCCTTGCATTCACTGAATAGGCAAACACAATGGGAGACCCACTTCCTAATAATGGAAACATTGTATTCAGGAGGCCCTCTGACCTCCACGTCTCTTCCAAGGGGCATTGGAGTGCCTCCAAATTTTTGGCAACCCTTGCATTCACTGCATAGACAAACACAATGGAAGTCCCACTTCCTAATAATGGGAACATTGTTTTCAGGAGGCCCTCTGACCTCCACATCTCTTCCAAGGGGCATTGGCGTGCCTTCAAATTTTTGGCAGCCCTTGCATTCATTGGATAGAGGCAAACACAATGGAAGACCTACTTCATAATATTGGGAACATTGTTTTCAGGATGCCCTCTAACCTCCACGTCTCTTCCAAGGGGCATTGGAGTGCCTCCAAATTTTTGACAGCTCTTGCATTCACTGCATAGGCAAACACAATGGGAGACCCACTTCCTAATAATGGGAACATTGTTTTCAGGAGGCCCTCTGACCTCCACGTCTCTTCCAAGGGGCATTGGAGTGCCTCCAAATTTTTGTCAACCCTTGCATTCACTGCATAGGCAAACACAATGGAAGACCCACTTCCTAATGATGGGAACATTGTTTTCAGGAGGCCCTCTGACCTCCACGTCTCTTCCAAGGGGCATTGGAGTGCCTCCAAATTTTTGACAACCCTTGCATTCACTGCATAGGCAAACACAATGGGAAACCCACTTCCTAATATTGGGAACATTGTTTTCAGGAGGCCCTCTGACCTCCACTTCTCTTCCAAGGGGCATTGGAGTGCCTCCAAATTTTTGTCAACCCTTGCATTCACTGAATAGGCAAACACAATGGGAGACCCATTTCCTAATATTGTGAACATTGTTTTCAGGAGGCTCTCCGACCTCCACGTCTCTTCCAAGGGTCATTGGAGTGCCTCTAAATTTTTGTCAACCCTTGCATTCACTGCATAGGCAAACACAATGGAAGACCCACTTCCTAATAATGGGAACATTGTTTTCAGGAGGCCCTCTGACCTCCACGTCTCTTCCAAGGGGCATTGGAGTGCCTCCAAATTTTTGACAACCCTTGCATTCACTGCATAGGCAAACACAATGGGAAATCCACTTCCTAATATTGGGAACATTGTTTTCAGGAGGCCCTCTGACCTCCACTTCTCTTCCAAGGGGCATTGGAGTGCCTCCAAATTTTTGGCAACCCTTGCATTCACTGAATAGGCAAACACAATGGGAGACCCACTTTCTAATAATGGAAACATTGTTTTCAGGAGGCCCTCTGACCTCCACGTCTCTTCCAAGGGGCATTGGAGTGCCTCCAAATTTTTGGCAACCCTTGCATTCACTGCATAAACAAACACAATGGAAGTCCCACTTCCTAATAATGGGAACATTGTTTTCAGAAGGCCCTCTGATCTCCACGTCTCTTCCAAGGGGCATTGGCGTGCCTTCAAATTTTTGGCAGCCCTTGCATTCATTGGATAGAGGCAAACATAATGGGAGACCTACTTCATAATATTGGGAACATTGTTTTCAGGAGGCCCTCTGACCTCCATGTCTCTTCCAAGGGGCATTGGAGTGCCTCCAAATTTTTGTCAACCCTTGCATTCACTGCATAGGCAAACACAATGGAAGACCCACTTTCTAATAATGGGAACATTGTTTTCAGGAGGCCCTCTGACCTCCACGTCTCTTCTAAGGGGCATTGGAGTGCCTCCAAATTTTTGTCAACCCTTGCATTCACTGCATAGGCAAACACAATGGAAGACCCACTTTCTAATAATGGGAACATTGTTTTCAGGAGGCCCTCTGACCTCCACGTCTCTTCCAAGGGGCATTGGAGTGCCTCCAAATTTTTGACAACCCTTGCATTCACTGCATAGGCAAACACAATGGGAAACCCACTTCCTAATATTGGGAACATTGTTTTCAGGAGGCCCTATGACCTCCACTTCTCTTCCAAGGGGCATTGGAGTGCCTCCAAATTTTTGGCAACCCTTGCATTCACTGAATAGGCAAACACAATGGGAGACCCACTTCCTAATAATGGAAACATTGTTTTCAGGAGGCCCTCTGACCTCCACGTCTCTTCCAAGGGGCATTGGAGTGCCTCCAAATTTTTGGCAACCTTTGCATTCACTGCATAGAGGCAAACACAATGGGAGACCCACTTCCTAATATTGAGAACATTGTTTTCAGGAGGCCCTCTGACCTCCACATCTCTTCCAAGGGGCATTGGAGTGCCTCCAAATTTTTGGCAACCCTTGCATTCACTGCATAGGCAAACACAATGGAATACCCACTTCCTTATAATGGGAACATTGTTTTCAGGAGGCCCTCTGACCTCCACATCTCTTCCAAGGGACATTGGCGTGCCTCCAAATTTTTGGCAACCCTTGCATTCACTGCATAGGCAAACACAATGGGAGACCCACTTCCTAATAATGGGAGCAATGTTTTCAGGAGGCCCTCTGACCTCCACGTCTCTTCCAATGGGCATTGGAGTGCCTCCAAATTTTTGGCAACCCTTGCATTCACTGAATAGGCAAACACAATGGGAGACCTACTTCCTAATAATGGGAACATTGTTTTCAGGATGCCCTCCACTAAGTCTCTTCAAAAGGGTATTGGGGTTCATCCAAATTTTCAAAGTGGTATTGGGGTGCGTCCAAATTTTGGGCAGCCCTGCAACTCACTGCATACGCAATAACAGTATAGGAGACCCACTCTTTAGTAATGGGAACAATAAAACATAAATAAATAACCAAAAACATTCCTTTTTGGTTATTTATTTTGCTTTATATACAAGTCATTACCCTGGAAAGGATGTTCCTTAACATATTTCCCAGGAAAATCTATTTTGGTTTCGTTTTGGTATGTTTTATTGTGAGTCCGTAAAAGTGGCGTAATACCTCTGACAGTGTTGTTGACAGAAGTGACCTGGGAGTCAGAAATGCTTCCAGAGGTCTTCTCCATGCTGTCCCCATGTCATTTGAGCACTGTCACCATCGATTTGGGCAATTTTTAAGCCCTTTGCAGACCGCCGGGGAGAGCCGCCTGAAAAATGCTCAAGTTTCCCATAGACTTACATTGGGCTCGTTGCTCGGGTCGAGCACCCGAGTATTCCAATGTGCTCGACCCGAGCATTTTAGTGCTCGCTCATCACTAATGATGACCTAATGTTATCAAATTCTGTGTCGTACCTATGGGTTCAAAATGTTCACTATACCCCTTGAAAAAATCCTTGAGGGGGCTAGTTTCCAAAATAGGGTCACTTGTGGGGGGTTTCCACTGTTTAGGCACATCAGGGGCTCTCCAAAAGCAACACGGCATCCGCTAATTATTCAAGCAAATTTTACATTCAAAAAGTCAAATGGCGCACCTTCCCTTTCGAGCCCTGCCGTGCGCCCAAACAGTGTTTTTTTTACCACATATGAGGTATCAGCATGCTCAGGAGGAATTGCACAACAAATTGCATTGTGCAATTTCTCATGTTACCCTTATGAAAATGCAAAATTGGAGGCTGAAAAACATTTTTGTTGCAAAAATGGGAAAATTTTATTTTTACTGCTCAATATTTTAAACTTCCGTGAAGCACCTGGGGGTTCAAGGTGCTCACCACACATCTAGATAAGTTCCCTGAGGGGTCTAGTTTCCAAAATGGTGTCACTTGTGGGGGCATTCCACTGTGTAGGCACATCAGAGGCTCTCCAAACTGAACATGGCGTCCGCTAATTATTCAAGCAAATTTTCCATTCAAAAAGTCAAATGGCACTCCTTCCCTTCCGAGCCCTGCCGTGCGCCCAAACAGTGGTTTTCCCTCACATATGGGATATTGGCATTCTCAGCAGAAATTGCACAACAAATTTTGGCGTCCATTTTTTCCTGTTACCCTTGCAAAAATAAAAAAATTGGGGTCTAAATTAACATTTTTGTGAAAAAAGTTAAATGTTAATTTTTTTCTTCCGCATTCCAAAAATTTCTGTGAAGCACCTGAAGAGTTAATAAACTTCTTGAATGTGGTTTTGAGCACCTTGAGGGGTTCAGTTTTTAGAATGGTGTCACTTTTGGGTATTTTCTGTCATAAAGGCCCCTCAAAGTCACTTCAAATGTGATTTGATCCCTAAAAAATGGTTTTGTAAATTTTGTTGGAAAATTTAGAAATCGCTGATCAACTTTTAACCCTTATAACTTCCTAACAAAAAAAATTTTGGTTCCAAAATTGTGCTGATGTAAAGTAGACATGTGGGAAATGTTATTTATTAAGTATTTTGTGTGACATATCTCTCTGATTTAAGGGCATAAAAATTAAAATTTTGAAAATTGCACAAATTTTAAAATTTTCGCCAAATTTCCATTTTTTTCGCAAATAAACGCAAGAGTTATAGAAGAAATTTTACCACATTCATGAAGTACAATATATCACGAAAAAAAAATGTCAGAATCAGGGGGATCCGTTGAAGCGTTCCAGAGTAATTACCTCATAAAGTGACAGTGGTCAGAACTGTAAAAATTGGCCCGGTCATTAATGTGCAAACCACCCTCGGGGGTAAAGGGGTTAATAATACCAGCTAAAGATAAGTGAATTTTTTGAAATTCTAATTTGCTGATTTTGCCAAATTTTCCCAAAAATTCAACAAATAAATTTGTGTAAATCTCTATACTAGTAAGCTTGTAGTTGCTTGTAAGATATAAGTGGAAAGAAGATAGAGAACCCAGCTAACAATATAAGCTTACTTACCCAGTGACTCTGAAGATGGAAAACATTTCTGGCTTACAAACTGTGCTCCACTGGGAACTGATGATCTCAGATTCTAGGTACTGAACACCCAATACAAGGTATGATAATCCGTAAGATGTCATAGCTACAGAGCATTATGGGGAGGCCAGTTCAATAGGAATTTAACCTGCACTCTGATCCTTCAGCAGTGTGAAAAATGGTGTTGGGCAAGGTTTTTTTTGTGACCCACAAATCAAATCATTAAATGTTCTAATTAGCGTGAATGAGTCAAATTTCCTGAAATTTGCATTAACTCAATCAATCGATCCGCTTATCTCTAATCCCAGCCCTTTGCAGTGCACTACCTCCACTTTGTTGGCATCTGAGCGGAAGTGGAGGTCTGTGCCTGTTACTGATTCATCCACAGGTCCATCCGTCTGGTCCATCAATATTCATCCTCATCTCATCAGTCCTTAAAACCTTTGAAAACTCTGTCTTCATATATTTCTTGGTCCAGTCTTGACGTTTCACCTTCAGTGTCTTGTTCAGTGGTGGTTGGGTTTCAGCCTCCCTTACCTCGGCCATGTCTCTGCGCTCTGAACACCTTGTACTTCTGGATATTACAGGGAGTTTGCAGTTCTGGAATATGACAGCATTGGAGGATAATCGCTTCCTGGTCGCTTCACGTTTGAGTCTTCTCACATCTTATTTAATGTTCATTTGTTTCTCACAACACGATTTTTGTGACTCTGTTGACTATTTGCAACAAAACTTTTGATGGTTCTGTGATCACTTCCCAATATCTTAGTGATTTCTAAAGTGCTGCCCCCTCTGTAAGCGTTAACAATTTTTGATTTTTCAGATTCTTCACACCTTGATAAAGGATGTTGATATTCTTAGGCGTCCCCCATTGCACACATACACATCACCTGATCTGCTTCATCCAATAAGCATTCGGGTTTATACAGCAAAGGAGTGCGAAAATCTGTATAAAAATGATGGTATGGACAAAATACTCACTTGCTAATAATTCGACACACAGTGTAGGCAAGTTGTCCCAATTACATGAATAGGAAGCTTATTCTAAGATTTAATTATTAATTTGAATTGTTTTTTATGCGAATTTTCTGTGCAGACCTCTCCAAATTTTACATCAAGAAACTCCATGTGATGATGACCTTAGAATGTTTTTTTGCCACCTAACCAGAATACAGGATACATTATTAAGTCATAATCTTAGGCCACAATATTTCTAGGCTTTACATAGGCTTCATTGTATTTGGAACCTGAATATTTCATTAAATTTGGACTATTTTGGACCCTTTGTTCCTAAGCTTCTTTCTTCTCCTCTGTGACAGGGATATCCCTGTTCCACTGATCACGATCATTTCAAAATTAATGGATCCAAATTGTCACTTGGTAAATATGTATGTGCTTACATTTGTGCCCACCTGCATACCAGGGTCTAACTGGCTGCATTTTTAAGGAGCCATATTGCTAACTAGCTTACAATCAAAATAGCTGGCACTGCCATGGGTGAATGGCTTCCACTGTATTTTAGCCTGTGGCTTGCACAGTTAGAGTAGGAACAGTCAATTGACAGTATAATATTGGTGTTTTGGTTCTGAAATCCCCTTCCACTCTTGGTGGAGAATATACATTTGAAAATATAACAATGCTGGGGATTTTCACATTCGCAGCTTGCTCATTATGTTGTACAAAAGCCTGTAGATTTTCTCTGCACATTTTATTCTTTGCAGTGTGTAGAATGAAATCCACTGTAATAACACAAAATAAAATGTTATATAACACATTATTACTTAGCTATGTATTCCTCGCCGAACTGTAGCAAAGTCTGCAGAGGAAACCATCTGCGGTGTGTGGACTTAATCTTCTAGACACACAGTAGTTTAAAAGGGGCTGTCCACTACCTCTACAATCTATAGCTGATTGAATTATTCTCCATTTTAAACCAAAAAAATATACTCACCTCTCGCCATTTTAATGATGTTGGCGCTGGGTCTGCTGCATTGTAACTTCCTTCGGATAAATGTCAGGCAAGCGGAAGAAGTGAGAGATCTCCAGCCCAATAGCGACTAATGATTGGCCGCAGCGCTCACATGGCATAACAATGTGAATCCCGGCAGGCCTGGTGCTGACCTCGCTGGAACGGTAGTGTAGGAGTTGAGCATATTTTTGTTTATTTTATAACAGGGCTGTCTTGGTAGAGGGAAAATCCTTTAAGGGCTGAATGAAACTGGTGCATGTGTGTCTTTTTGTAATCACGTGCTTGCATTCATGTCTTTACTGCTGAATGTCCTCAAAATAAAACACAAAGCCTAAGTCCTTACTGTATTGCACCTGTATGTAAATTATGGTATATACACACATGGTCAAAATTGTTGGTACTCCTCGTTTAATGAAAGAAAAACCCACAATGGTCACAGAAATAACTTGAAACTGACAAAAGTAATAATAAATTAAAAATCTTTGAAAATGAACAAATGAAAGCCAGACATTGCTTTTCAACCCTGCTTCCTCAGAATTAAAAAAAAAAATAAACTCATTAAATAGGCCTGGACAGAAATGATGGTACCTTTAACTTAATATTTTGTTGAACAACCTTTTGAGGCAATCACTGAAAGCAAACAATTCCTGTAACTGTCAATGAGACTTCTGCACCTCTCGACAGATATTTTGGCCCATTTGAAGGTTGCCTTTTCCAGACGGCAAGTTTCAGCTCTTTCCAAAGATGATCAATAGGATTTAGGTCAGGGCTCATAGAAGGCCACTTCAGAGTAGTCCAATGTTTTCCTCTTAGCCATTCTTGGGTGTTTTTAGCTGTGTGTTTTGGGTTATTATCCTGTTGCAAGACCCATGACCTTCGACTGAGACCAAGTTTCTGACACTGGCTAGCACATTTCTCTCTAGAATCCCTTGATAGTTTTGAGATTTCATTGTACTCTGCACAGATTCAAGACACCCTGTGCCAGATGCAGCAAAGCAGCCCCAGAACATAACAGAGCTTCCTCCATGTTTCACTGCAGGGACAGTGTTCTTTTCTTGATATGCTTCATTTTTACGTCTGTGAACATAGAGCTGATGTGCCTTGCCAAAAACTTCTATGTTTGTCTCATCTGTCCATAGGACATTCTCCAGAAGCTTTGTGGCTTGTCAACATGTAGTTTGGCAAATTCCAGTCTGGCTTTTCTATGATTTTTTTTCAACAATTGTGTTCTCCTTGGTCGTCTCCCATGAAGTCCACTTTGGATCAAAAAACGACGGATGGTGCGATCTGACACTGATGTTCCTTGAGCTTGAAATTCACCTTTAAGCTCTTTAGAAGTTATCCTGGACTCTTTTGTTACCATTCGTATTATCCGTCTCTTTGATTTGTCATCAATTTTCCTCCTGCGGCCACGTCCAGGGAGGTGGCTACAGTCCCATGGATCATAAATTTCTGAATAATATGTGCAGCTGTAGTCACAGGAACATCAAGCAGCTTGGAGATGGTCTTATAACCTTTACCTTTAACATGCTTGTCTATAATTTTTTTTCTAATCTCCTGAGACAACTCTTTCCTTTGCTTCCTCTGGTCCATGTTGAGTGTGGTACACACCATGTCACCAAACAGCACAGTGAGTATCTGTAGCCCTATATACAGGCCCACTGACTGATTACAAGATTGTTGACACCTGTGATGCTAATTAGTGGATATAACTTGATTTAACATGTCCCTTTTGTTACATTATTTTCAGGGGTACCATCATTTCTATCCAGGCCTATTTCATGAGTTTATTTTTTTTAAGAATTGTGTAGAAGCAGGGTTGAACAGCAATGTCTGACTTTCATTTGTTCATTTTCAAAGATTTTTAATTTATTATTCGTTTTGACAGATTCAAGTTATTAAGTTATTTCTGTGACCATTGGGGTTTTTTTTTCATTAAACGAGGGGTACCAACAATTTTGACCACGTGTGTGTATATATGTACCAACAATTTTGACCACGTGTGTGTATATATATATATTATATATATATATATATATATATATATATATATATATATATATATATACAGTACAGACCAAAAGTTTGGACACACCTTCTCATTTAAAGATTTTTCTATATTTTCATGACTTTGAAAATTGTACATTCACACTGAAGGCATCAAAACTATGAATTAACACATGTGGAATTATATACTTAACAAAAAAGTGTGAAACAACTGAAAATATGTCTTATATTCTAGGTTCTTCAAAGTAGCCACCTTTTGCTTTGAAGACTGCTTTGCACACTCTTGGCATTCTCTTGATGAGCTTCAAGAGGTAGTCACCGGAAATGGTTTTCACTTCACAGGTGTGCCCTGTCAGGTTTAATAAGTGGGATTTCTTGCCTTATAAATGGGGTTGGGACCATCAGTTGTGTTGTGCAGAAGTCAGGTGGATACACAGCTGATAGTCCTACTGAATAGACTGTTAGCTGCTTTTTTCTTTCCATAATACAAATTCTAAGTAAAGAAAAACGAGTGGCCATCATTACTTTAAGAAATGAAGGTCAGTCAGTCCGAAAAATTGGGCAAACTTTGAAAGTGTCCCCAAGTGAAGTTGCAAAAACCATCAAGCGCTGCAAAGAAACTGGCTCACATGAGGACCGCCCCAGGAAAGGAGGACCAAGAGTCACCTCTGCTTCTGAGGATAATTTTATCTGAGTCACCAGCCTCAAAAATCGCAGGTTAACAGCAGCTCAGATTAGAGACCAGGTCAATGCCACACAGAGTTCTAGCAGCAGACACATCTCTACAACAACTGTTAAGAGGAGACTTTGTGCAGCAGCCCTTCATGGCAAAATAGCTGCTAGGAAACCACTGCTAAGGACAGACAACAAGCAGAAGAGAGAAGTTTGGACTAAAGAACACAAGGAATGGACATTAAACCAGAGGAAATCTGTGCTTTGGTCTGATGAGTCCAAATTTGAGATCTTTGATTCCAAGCACCGTCTCTTTTTGCGACACAGAAAAGGTGAACGGATGTACTCTACATGCCTGGTTCCCACCGTGAAGCATGGAGGAGGAGGTGTGATGGTGTGGGGGTGCTTTGCTGGTGACACTGTTGGGGATTTATTCAAAATTGAAGGCATACTGAACCAGCATGGCTACCACAGCATCTTGCAGCGACATGCTATTCCATCCGGTTTGCGTTTAGTTGGACCATCATTTATTTTTCAACAGGACAATGACCTCAAACACACCTCCAGGCTGTGTAAGGGCTATTTGATCAAGAAGGAGAGTGATAGGGTGCTCCGCCAGATGACCTGGCCTCCACAGTCACCAGACCTGAACCCAATCGAGATGGTTTGGGGTGAGCTGGACCGCAAAATGAAGGCAAAAAGGCCAACAAGTGCTAAGCATCTCTGGGAACTCCTTCAAGATTGTTGGAAGACCATTTCTGGTGACTACCTCTTGAAGCTCATCAAGACAATGCCAAGAGTGTGCAAAGGAGTCATCAAAGCAAAAGGTGGCTACTTTGAAGAATCTAGTGCGCTTGCCCCCGAGGACAGAGAGAGGAGACCGGAGGCCGAGAACAGCGCTGCCGCGGAGGCAGGTAAGGAAGACACCCCTGCCCCGGGTCCTGACACCGAAGGCTTACCCTTGGATCCTGCCGCGGAGCCAGAAACCCTGGGAGCCGCTGCAGCTTCCACGCTCCCGCCGCCGGTACGTAGGCCCCAAGCCGCGAACACCACCGCTGAACCACGCCCCACGTCGTGCCCCCTGACCCCGGGTGCGTCGGAAGCGGCCCGCTCCAGGCCCAGTCGCAAGGCCTGGCCTTCCCAGGCGCCCCACAACCGCGTGCGCCCCCGGTCCCGAAGCCACCACCCCTTGGGACTGACCTGTACAGCCAGCTCGCCGGACCCGATGGAGAGCCGGTCCCTGCACCCGAGGGATGGGTTCACCCCAGTCAGCGGAAAAACCTGTCCGCAGAGGTCGAGGCCCCGCTTGCTCCGCTCTTGCCCCTACCACAGCCAGTAGCCGTCTCTCAGCTCCCGGAGGAAGAGATCCAGGTAGGATGGGACCAGACCGGGGAGGATGTGATGAGGTTTACACAGGAGACGCGGACGGCCGCAGTCCGCAGGCGGGAGATTTGTGAGCAACTCGCGAGAGAGGAGCGGGCACGGCGCCAGAATAGGGAGCAGCTGCAGGCCCGGAGCGCGGAGGAGAAGACACGAACCCGCCGAAGCCCCCATGCAGCACGCGGTCTTAAAACAGCTGGGACCGTGGTGAAGTTCCACCAAGAGAAAGGGTGGGGGTTTATCCGGGACTCTGCCACAGCCACAGACCTCCATGTCGACAGGAGGGATGAGGAGGGTCACCTGCCAGCGGGTCACCCGAAGCGGGAGTTGTTCCCGGGAGATCGGGTAATATATACCCGACATCGAGGCCTAAAAGGTTGGTATGCCCTCAATGTCCAGAGGGTGGAGGAGGAACAGTACCAGGAGCATTGCTACCCAGAGGACCCGGGCAGGTCTAAAGAATATTATGAGGAGGAAGAAGGTGCGCAAGGAGGACACCGCTACTGAGGAGTAGCAGCGTACCAATGTAAATAGTTACCCTTCAGGGTAAAGAGACTGCTACATAGAGTTACCCGGCATCGGGTCAGTTAGAACCGGCCAAGGACTGGTAGCGGTCAACTTTGTATATATTTTCACTTCTTAAAGTGCCCCCTACTGGTTTTATAGGAAACTACAACAACTGACCTCAGAACGAAAACCCGTTAGAGGTGGCCGAAGATGAGGTCTAGCAGCTGGATCAGCTATGCCCTGCAGTCACCCCAGGGCCTACGTTGAGGGTTTACGAACGGGTCCCTCCTGTTAAAAGTTTGCCAAGTTTGCACTTTATTGAAAAAGGTAAAGAAGAGAATTTACTTAAAAAAATGTTTTACCTGAAAAAGTTTTATATATCGAATTGTCATATATGCTGCTAGGAGAGTTACATGAAAATGTTTTGCATGATGGCTGATAAAAGAGTTCCGGTGATATTAAAAATGCAGTATAATGTTTGGTAAAAAAAAAAAAAAAAAAACTTTAATTCTGCATGTCTTGTAAATCAAATGTTTTTTTTCCAGCCCGAGGACGTGCTGTGGTTTACCAAGGGGGAATGTAGCACCCCGAGGGTTCGGTTGCTACAGAGGTGTGATATTCCACTCCCAGGTAAGGATGGAGTGTGGACCAGGGCTCAGTTAGCTGCATACACACACTCACCCCATTTCCGGGGGACAGCTCGACGGTGCTCCCATTTTATGCAGGCACAACTGACCATGTCCCTGGCTGGAGTGGGGAGGGGGGAGAGAACCCAGTGATGTAGGAGCTGAAGGGGACGGTTTCTGGAGCATAGGAAGGAGCTCATTGGGTGCAGGTCACCTGAGCTCAGACACAGAGAAGCAGATAAAAGGTGGGAGCCATCTTTAGAGAAAAGTTCAGTCAGTCAGAGGAGAAGGGAGAGAGAGCTGACAGGGAGCCGAGGCTCAGCCTGAGCTCAGCTCCACGAGGCAGGCCTAGAGAAAAGGTCGGGGCCAGAAAGGAGAAGGAGAAGAGACCGAGGAGTAGAAAGGCTCCAGAAACAAGAAGGCAGAAGGGACCCTAAGAGAGCAGAATGGATAGCAACCGTTGCAAGCCCGCGTTATATCGGGTGAAGGGTCAGGCTGTGGAAGGGTACCGGATTCCCAAGTTGGTGGAGGTAAATTATCCCTCAGCCAAGAACCGGAGGTCGTGATCATCTATTGGTGCGACCCCCCGCCAAACCTGCTAGGAAGGCACCATATAGGATAGCGGGAAGCAGAGGCCAACGCTTACCCGACACGGTCCGTGGTAGCTGGACAGAAGTTTGGTCACTGGTGGGGCACGAGAGGCCAGAGAAAGGACAGAAGGGGGTCCTGTGCCATACTCCTGAATTGCCTGGGGGTTGACCGAGCTCCTCACCTGGTGGACGCAGCACGGCTTGGGCAGTCATTGCTGACAGAAGTGACTCGTATAACAACTGTGAGTAAAAACCATGGACTGCACCATTGGACTCAGTGTGATCTTTGCTGCGCCTGCACCATCACCCCCAGCATCCACCTACACTGCCCTGGGGCTACACTCTTCCCGTGGGGAGTTATCCTATTTCTGTCCTGCACACCAACACCAGCCTCAGCGGTCTGCCTCGCAGCGGCGGTTATCCCTGACCGCAATCCACGGGTGGCGTAGTCGGACATTCAAAACACTGATAAATAGACTGCCACCATTTGGTCTGACCACCCTGAGCCACGGGATCGGGTTGCCACTACTACCCCCATCAGCACCGTACACCAGAAAGCCCGGTTCCGGGTACCCCACGGCCCAGGGGGTGAGTCACCTGTCCTTGGCAGTGGTTTCCTAGCAGCTATTTTACCATGAAGGCCTGCTGCACAAAGTCTCCTCTTAACAGTTGTTGAAGAGATGTGTCTGCTGCTAGAACTCTGTGTGGCATTGACCTGGTCTCTAATCTGAGCTGCTGTTAACCTGCGATTTCTGAGGCTGGTGACTCGGATAAACTTATCCTCAGAAGCAGAGGTGACTCTTGGTCTTCCTTTCCTGGGGCGGTCCTCATGTGAGCCAGTTTCTTTGTAGCGCTTGATGGTTTTTGCAACTGCACTTGGGGACACTTTCAAAGTTTGCCCAATTTTTCAGACTGACTGACGTTCATTTCTTAAAGTAATGATGGCCACTCGTTTTTCTTTACTTAGCTGCTTTTTTCTTGCCATAATACAAATTCTAACAGTCTATTCAGTAGGACTATCAGCTGGGTATCCACCAGACTTCTGCACAGCACAACTGATGGTCCCAACCCCATTTATAAGGCAAGAAATCCCACTTATTAAACCTGACAGGGCACACCTGTGAAGTGAAAACCATTTCCGGTGACTACCTCTTGAAGCTTATCAAGAGAATGCCAAGAGTGTGCAAAGCCGTCATCAAAGCAAAAGGTGGCTACTTTGAAGAACCTAGACTATAAGACATATTTTCAGTTGTTTCACACTTTTTTGTTAAGTATATAATTCCACATGTGTTAATTCATAGTTTTGATGCCTTCAGTGTGAATGTACAATTTTCATAGTCATGAAAATACTGAAAAATCTTTAAATGAGGTGTGTCCAAACTTTTAGTCTGTACTGTATCTATATATGGGGCATTTTGTTTTCCTTTAAAGGGAATCTGTCATGTCCCAAAATGATATTAACCTGCAGATATAAGGTTAATCCGCAGGTTAATAGCGCAGTAAGGCTGCCCGGCATCTGCACTGAGAGCTCTCCAGCTACCAGGAGAAATTAACTTTATTCCTCCCAGCAGTCTCGGGTTTCCTGTCATAGGGGTGTGGGTGACGCAGCTTCAGTCACCACTCAGTACACAGTGAGTGGTGGCTATAATTATGCCCTGGCATTTACTGACAGCCGGCCCAGCAGTGCATCAGTACAGAGCCGGCTGTCAGTCAGTGCGGAGGCGTGGTTACAGCTGCTATTTACTGAGCGGTGACTGAAGCTGCGCTGACCCACCCCTATGACTGAAAGCCAGAGGCTGCAGGGAGGAATAAAGTTCATTTCCTCCTGGGTACTCAGTGACGGCCGCACGGCGTCAGAATGCTATTAACCTATAGATTGACCCCATAATTAAGGCTAATAGCGTTTTGGGACGCAACAGGTTCCCTTTAAGGTGCTCATTAAATAATAAGGAATGCCTATTTAACATGCAATTCATGTCTCGCTTCCTGATCTATAATGTTAACCTTCATGATATTAAATTTTCTCTTTAGCATTAAATCTCATAACTCCTGAAGTAAAATACTTGGTAGAAGCTAAATAACAATCTCTAGTTCCATGACTTCCTTGAGGATTTCATCCCAAAACAATATTTTTTTTTATATTCCTGTATGTTGATCCTTAGTGTTTTATAATCCAAAAGCTATCAGGTTCTATGGATGCCAAACTTTTCTTTGTGTTTTTCTTTGGGAAATGTAGTACTAGTGATTGCAAAGTGCAATCTACTATAAATTTATAGTAGAATAACAATGTAAGTGCTAAGTACAATCACAAACTTCTATCTCTATCTCAAGTGTTCAAACTTTCAGATAAAGAAATATCTCAGGGGATGGAATAAATATGGGCAATGAGATATCACTAGTTGTCTTGTCACACAGTCTGCCAACCACTAGAAATCTTCAAAGAGAAATTAGGAGTGACATTAAAGGGAATCTGTCACCAGGTTTTTGCTCCCCATCTGAGAGAAGCATTATGTAGGGAAAGAGACCATTACTCCAATGGTGTATCACTCTAGGGGCTTCTTGCTTCAGTTTTGATAAAATCACTGTTTTCTCTGCTGCAGATCTATCAGTGCTCTGAATGCTGAGCTCTGTATAACCCCACCCGCACCACTGATTGGCAGCTTTTTGTCTACACTGTGCATAGGCAGAAAACTGCTAATCAGTGGTGGGTTCTGGGGTACTTGTCCTGCAGTGACTATCTCCTGCTGAAAAAACAAGGATTTAATCAAAACTACAGCAAGCAGCCAAGTAAGTTATACATTGTTGGAATCTGGATTTCTCTCCCAACATTATGCTGCTCACAGATGAGGTGGTAAAAACCTGGTGACAGATTCCCTCTCACCCAAATGCCAAATTCCGTATCAAAGAATTCTGTTTTTTGGGGGCATTGGGTTATTTTACTGGTAGTAGGATATGTTAGAGGGTAGAAATAACTATATTGTACGTATATTGTATGCCAAAATATATCATATTCAGTCAATCACTACATACTGATGTGTCCTTCTTCACCTTTCCTCTTAGTTTGACTTCTCCAGGGATGTGTGGCATGAGATGACTAGCTCACATTATTTCACAATACTCTATCAGAAGCTGTTTATGATATACTAGATGGTGGCCCGATTCTAACACATCGGGTATTCTAGAATATGTATGCGGCCGACGGGGCGCAATCAGCAGAACGTTGTTTAAATTTGGCGCCAAAATCGCTGATTGGTCGAGGCTGGCAACTGCGACCAATCAGCAAAACGGTGTTTAAATTTGGCGCCAATATCGCTGATTGGTCGCGGGTGGCGGTCGCGACCAATCAGCAGAGCGGGGTTTAAATTTGGGTCCAATAATGCTGATTGGTTGCGACCGCGACCAATCAGCAGAGGGGTGTTTAAATTTGGCGCCAATATCGCTGATTGGTCGCGGCTGGCGGTCACGACCAATCAGCAGAGCGGTGTTTAAATTTGGCGCCAATAATGCAGATTGGTCGCGGCCGGCGACCGTGACCAATCAGCAGAGGGGTGTTTAAATTTGGCGCCAATATCGCTGATTGGTCGCAGCCAGCGACTGCGACCAATCAGCAAAGCGGTGTTTAAATTTGGCACCAAATTTGGCACCAATAATGCTGATTGGTCGCGGCCGGCGACCGCGACCAATCAGCAGAGCGTTGTTGAAATTTGGTGGCAATAATGCTCACATTATTTCACAATACTCTATCAGAAGATGTTTATGATATACTAGATGGTGGCCCGATTCTAACGCATCGGGTATTCTAGAATATGTAGCAGAACGATGTTTAAATTTGGTGCCAAAATGGCTGATTGGTCGTGGGCCGGCAACTGACCAATCAGCAGAGAGGCGTTTAAATTTGGCGGCAATATCGGTGATTGGTCGCATCCGGCGGCTGCGACCAATCAGCGTCGTATTAGCGAGGACCGGGGAGCGGCGCTGCCTGTGCGGGTACTTCCGCTGCGAGCAGCTGGGAGACGAGAAGCTGCTCACCGCAGAAGCATCCCGACCGGCGACGCCGCTCCCCGGTCCTCCGTTCACACTTGCCGTCAGGAGATCAGCGGTCCTAGCCGCTGATCTCCCGACGTTAGCCGCATGGAGGTCAGCTTCGCCACCGGTCGGGGTAGTTCTGCTGCTAGCGCCGCTCATCTCCCGGCTGCATCGCCGCTGACCTCTGTCCGGCAGATTAGCCGCTAACGGCCGCCATCTTTTTTCTGAAATCCCGCGTCGCTGATTGGCCGCGGCCGGACCAATGAGCGACGCGGGATTTCCTGGACAGACAGCGGCCAGACCCATGAGCGACGCGGGATTTCCTGGACAGACAGAAAGACAGACAGAAAGACAGACAGACAGACAGACAGACGGGATAAGACAATTATATATATAGATGTTGGGCCACACTGTGGCTGTGATGTAGCCTGTGGCCAGTTGAGCGTCATGCTAGTTCTTTAGAATGTATACAATTTTTACTGCAAGAAATTGGAGTCTTTAACTCCGTCACAATCTATGACGTATAAGTATGTCATAGGTCGCCTTCCCCTGTTTGATGCAGGCTCCGGCTATGAGCTCGCATCTTTTCTGGCACATGACAACTGATCTGATTTCATCAGCTGACATGTGCCCCTAACAGCTGCAGGTGGAATTGCAGCAGCATTTAACATGGCTGCGCCGGAAGCGCGTCACTAGCTTCGCCCACCGGCGCCCCGTCACATGATCGCGGTGCGCCGATGGGTTGGCATGACAGTCCGGGGTCTGCAGGAGACCCCTGTGGGTGTCATAGCCAATCTGCTATGAGCGCCGCCCAGTGGCCGGCGTTCATAGAAGATGAGCATTTCTGCTACACATAGCTGAAGTCCTGCTATGTGTAACGCAAGCGATCAGAAGATTGCAGATTTTAAAAATATAAAAAAATAAAAAAAATCTAATAGTTCAAATCACCCCCCTTTTTGCCCCATTCAAAATAAAACAATAATAATATTAAAAAAAATACAGATTTGGTATCGCCGTGTTCAGAAACGCCAAATCTATCAAAATAAAGAAAGAATTAATAAGATCGGTAAACAAAGTAACGATAAAAAAAATCAAAATGACAGAATTATGTTTTTTTGGTCACCACAACATTGCAATAAAATCGGCACGCAAAAATTAAGCCTGCAACCGGCCCCAGATCCCGAAAAATGGAGACGTTACGGGTCTCGGAAAATGGCGCCATTTTTATTTTTTTTTTTTACAAACTTTGGATTTTTTTCACCACTTAAATAAAAATGAACCTATACATGTTTGGTATCTACAAACTCTAAATGACCTGGAGAATCATAATAGCAAGTCAGTTTTAGCATTTAGTGAACATGGTAAAAAAAAACACTTTTTTTGCAATTTCACCGCATTTGGAATTTTTTTCCCTTTTTCCAGTACACGATATGCTAAAACCAATGGTGTAGTTAAAAAGTACAACTCGTCCAAAAAACAAGCCCTCGCACAGCCATATTGGTCGAAAAATAAAGTTATGGCTCTGGGAAGAAGGGGCGCAAAAGACGAAAACGCAAAAATCCAAGGTGATAAAGGGGTTAAAAGGGGTTGTCCAACCTAAATAAAAGTATCAGTAAAGGCAATTAAAAAGCAAAGATCCCCTGTTGCTCCAGCTGCTCCATTAGTCTCCTATGGAGCAGGAATTAAAAACTCCTCTTTTTCAGTAACCTGACTAATGAGGCAGGTGATAGGTTGCTGTGTTAAGGTAACTACAATGGGATGTCATTCTATACATATCCGATGATGACCTGTTCCACTCATCTGACTGCTGCAGTCAATCACATACCTTAGCAGTCAAGTTGACTGAAGAATAGTGATGAGCGAGCATGCTCGCTACTGCTCGGTGCTCGCCTGACCATTTCGCTGCTCTAGATGCTTGGTGCTCGCCGAGTATGGCTGTGTGCCAACGATGCCTTTTTAAGCATTTCCGCAGCGGCAAAAACGCTGCAGAAACGCTTAAAAAACGCATGGTAGAAGGCCTGCCATGTTCCCCAATGATAATCCACATGTGCTGTGCACATGCTGCGGAAATTTCCGCTGCAGAAAAAAACGCAGCACTACCAATTATTTTGCGGAAGTGCTGCATTTTCGCCGCCATTGACTTGCATTAGAACACATGGATTACGCATCACTGTATATGTAGATGCGCATTCCATGCGTTCTAATGTGCGGATGGTACCCGAGTGTGGAGGACAGGAGACTCTCCTCCGGACCTGGGTACCATAGAAAACTGTAAAAAAAAAAAAGAATAAAATAAAAAATAAATACATACTTACCTTCTGGCGGCCCCCGATGCGCTCCTCCTCTCATGCCGGCAGTTCGCGATGTACTGAAGGACCTGCGCTGACGTCATAGTCATGTGACGGGTCGCGCGATGCTGACGTCGGCAGGTCCTTCAGTGTAACGCGATCTGACGGCAGCCGGGATGGTGAAGCAAGACTGCGGGGGCCATCGGAGGGTAAGTATAGATTTATTTTTTATTTTTTGACATTCTCTCGGGTCACACTATATAAATTCATGCCGTTTGCATGGATTTATATAGTGTGACCAAGTTGTCAAGCACTTTCCAAGTGATGCTAAAATTGCTTGGAAAGCACTTGACAACCCGCATGCGGAAATGCATGTGAAAAACGCTTCACATCCGCTTGTCCCTGGCAGGAAAAACACATGTACAATCCACATGTACAATCCGCATGTACAATCCGCATGCGTTTTTTCTGCCAGGGGAGATGCAGAAACGCTCAGGAAAAATCTGGAGCATTTCTGCATCGTGGGCACATAGCCTATTTCCGGGGCTACTCGGCCGGAGTTCGGGTACCCTCCCTGCATGTTTGGCGCTCACAGGGATTGTCTGCCACTCACTGTAATTCCGTAGCCATAGTAGTTGGTTGTGGCATTATAGTGATTCGCTGGCCACACAGCGTCATCAGGTCTATATCAGACCTGGCGCCGCTGTGCTCATCACAGTCACTCCGGAATCAGACAGTGTAGGGAGAGGTGCTGCTGAGCTAGGGAGAGATTTGCTTGCTTCTAGTTAGTGTAGGTGCACCAAACTATATTAGAGACACATATCCATCTCAACAAACAGTCCTTCTGAGAACACCGTTGTTCTGCGCCATTTGCTTGTTGGCACTGCTGAATACAGTTAGTATAGTTACCTACATGCCAGGTATTTAAAACTGTGTTTTCTCCATCACACAGATCACATACACGTTTTCAGAAAATACTGTCATTTCTGGCTTCCATTAAAAATTTGTTTCAGTATGTCAGTGAAGCAATTGACACCAATTTGCTGTTCAAAATAGTTACCTACATGCCAGGTATTTAAAACTGTGTTTTCTCCGTCACACGGATCACATATACGTTTTCAGAAAATACTGCCATTTCTGACCTCCATTAAAAAAAATTTCAGTGTGTCAGCAACGTTTTTGACACCGTTTTGCTGTTCAAAATAGTTACCTAGAGGCCAGGTATTTAAAACCGTGGTTTCTCCGTCACACGGATTACATATAACTTTGATCCAAATTCAGCCATTTGTAGTGAGCATGGAAGATATTGTCCTCCATTTAAAATGGGCAAGGAGCGTGGCAAGGGACAGGGAACTGGAGGTGATGGTGCATGCAGAAGCCGAGGCCGTGGGCAAGCTGAAATTGTGCCACAACAAATACCCCCATCTTCACGCCTGACCTTCCTGTCCCAATTCCTAGGAGACGGCAGCACACCACTATTGAACCCAGAGCAGTGTCAAAAGGTTGTGTGTTGGATAGCGGATAATGCTTTCAGTCACTTTACCACCACCACCACCACCCTGTCTTCCACATGGTCAAGTCTCAGTAGCCGTGAGTCTGGACTGCATATTCCTCACCCTGATCCTCCTTCCTCCCACCATGCCGAGTGCCCGGACAAAACTGATCCCACACTTGGACACTCCGAAGAGCTGTTCACTTTTCCATTTATAGATTCGGATCTTTCGCCCGGTCCACTTGAAGCCGGGCAAGAGGAGATCACATGTAGCGATGCCCAAATATTTGAGCAGCCACGGTCACACGAAGGCGACGGTGGGAAAGTGTCACAAGAGGTGGACGATCATGAGACACAATTGCCAGAAAATCAAGAGGAGGACCAGGGTGCGAAAGTGGAAGACGAGGTGGTGGATGATATAGTAACTGACCCAACCTGGCAGGAGGACATGCAGAGCGAGGACAGCAGCACACAGGGGGAGGGAGGCAGAGCACCCCAACAGGCAGGAAGAAGCAGTGTGGTGGCCGCAGACAGAAGGCAGGCAACCGTTCCCCGTAACACCAACACAAAGGAAGTTGCCAGTACAACTGTTAGGTCTTCCCGAGTCTGGTTGTTTTTTAAACAATCTGCGAATAACCCCAAAAAGGCCATTTGCACCACCTGCCAGGCCAGCATCAGCAGGGTGGCAAAACTACCAGCCTAACCACCACCAGCATGATCAGGCACATGGCAGCAAAGCACCCGACTTTGTGGGCCGAACCCCCGGATCCAGGAACAGTGTCTGCAGGTAGCACCACTGCTACTTCCGCTGTTGTGCATGCAAGCCAATCCCCTGTCCATGGTGCATGCGAAGATGCCTCCAGCCCTGCACCTGTCGTTGCACACTCTCAAGTAGCAGCATCAGCAAGCACGTCCACGTCCTCGTCCCAGCGCAGCATTCCGTTGTCCATACCCCAGTCCTTGGAACGCAAGTGCAAATATGCAGCCAACGCCACACAGGCCACACCACTAAATTCCCAAATTTCACGAATGCTTGCGCTCGAAATGTTGACTTTTAGGCTCATAGAGACGGAAGCATTCCGCAACCTGATGGCAGCGGCCGTCCCTCGGTACTCGGTCCCCAGCCGCCACTATTTCTCTCGGTGTGCTATCCCCGCATTACACAAGCACATGTCCCAAAACATTAGACGTGCCCTCAACAATGCAACCATGGACACGTGGACAAGTGCTTGTGGGCAGGGACAGTACATCTCGCTGATGTCACACTGGGTTAACATAGTGGAAGCCGGGACCCAGTCGGACCTTGGGAAGGAACACGTCCTGCCAGCGCCAAGGATTGCAGGCCCTAGCTCAATCAGGGTTGCCCCCACAATCTACAGCTCCTGCACCTCACTCATCCTCCTCAGCCTCCTCCTCCTCTTCAACCTCCATCTCCGAAATGACCACATCAGTCACAAGCTGGAAGCACTGCAGCACTGCCTCGGCCAAGCGGCAATAAGCTGTGCTGAAGCTAATATGCTTAGATGACAAACCGCACAATGCTGAAGAGTTGTGGACAGCTCTGAAAGAGCAGGCAGATCTGTGGCTCACACCGCTAAACCTACAACCAGGCATGGTCACAGACTGGTGTGTAATGTCCCCACGCATTGGACCTCTACACTGCAGATGTTGGGAAGGATTTGTGAACAGAAGAGGGCAGTTGTTGAGTACCAGCATCAACATGGCCATCGGTATTCAGTTCAGACTCCACACATAAGACCTCAGGAGTGGACATGGATGTCAGACATATGTACCATCCTCCAAAACTTTGAGGACTCCACCAAGATGGTGAGCGGCGATGACACCATAAATAGCGTCACCATCCCGCTTCTCTGTCTTCTGAAATGCTCTCTGCTCACAATCAAAGAGGATGCATTGCAGGCGGAGCACGATGAAATGGAGCAAGGAACCATATCGAGTGATTACACACAGCCCAGACTCATCTCATCCCATCGTGGATTGGGTGACAATGAGGAAGTGGAGGAGGAGGAAGAACAGAAGCTAGTTTAATGCACTATAGACGGTACTACCTGCACAACTGTCATACCGTCTGTTCAGCGTGGATGGCCAGAGGACAGAGAGGAGGAGGAGGAGAGCATGGTCAGTCATCCTCTTGGTGAGGACACAGAAGTCTTGCCTGTTAGCAGTCTGGCACGCATGGCTGAGTTTATGTTATGCTGCCTTTCCCATGACCCTCACCTTCTCAAAATTTTGAGTAACAGTCATTACTGGTTGATATATAGTAAAACCCGGCACTCGGAGACTCAATAGAATTTCTTGTTTTTAATTAAGTAAATACAGTAATACAGAATACAAACGTTTCGGTCGCCTAGGACCTTCGTCAGTGTATATAATAACAAAATAAAAATGGAAAAAATGAATGAATAACGGTCATTATATGATTACAATGGTCAAACAAAATATATGTCATAATATATTACATTACATATGGGTTTAGTGGTAGTAGAGTGCTTGGTATGGGAAGAGGAACAGGAGGGGACAGGGAAGAAAGGGAAGGGAACATGAGGTTGTTGTACCATAGATAAAGAGGCATGGAAAAGAGAACATACCGGTATTAAGAGATGAAATTTGCCAGGAGCGGGTTGAGGCCACAGAATGGCTGTGAAGAGAGAGAATGTTAGTTATAGAAAGAAAGCTGTGGTCCCCAGAAGAAACACAGAGATAGGCACATACCTTAGTTTGAGCAAAAGGACTATAGGTGTGTAGGAACGCGGTGTCCACCGCTTGTTCCTTGAGGTGTCAGGTGTGGGATGTTACTAGCAGGCTTTATTTGGATGGTGGGTGGACCCAGTGAGGAAAGATGGGCTAGCATTGGTGGCAGTGGAGCGCCGTAATGGCTCATGTGTCTAAAAGGACCTGCCGGACCGGAAATGACGTGTCGGTCACGTCACAAGGTCCTATTGGATAGTGGCGGTCACGTGGGCGGAAGTGACGCACGCTTGCGTTCCAAGGCCGAGGTTGTGCGTTCCACTGTGTGGCTGCTTAAGCACCGGGAGGCCTACTGGATCCATGAATTACAATCTCTCACTCCCAGAGTTCTCAACCATGAATATGACCTTCTCTCATTCATCTAAAATCTTAATCGTTATTCGTATGATTACATTGTCCGATAACTTTCTTGCATTGAACCCATACCAATTCGGTCACGAACACAGAATGCTTTCAGCTGGCTTAAGATGGGATCTACTGTTTTGATTTCATTTTTTATTTAATTTCTCTTGTTGTTATTCTACATAGGTTTTGTTATTTGTGTATTATGCTTAAAGGGTTAAGCCCTAATTTAATAACAGCATACAAGAGTGCTACTATACTTGTACATCCTCATATAATTGCCATTGTTACTGACAAGCTTAATATAGTACTTATTTTGTGCCATCTAATAGTTTTTTTCTGTATTATTTACTTCATTAAAAACAAGAAATTCTATTGAGTCTCCAAGTGCCGGGTTTTACTATATATCAATACTGGGCTTGGCACCCTACCCGGGCACCAACCTACACCAGGGGTGCGATAGTTTATCCACAATTTATTGACTCCTATATATCAGCACCCTGGTCGGTCATGACTTGGTCCAACACGTTCTTCTATAACGCTATAGAAACTTCTCAAATTATCTCCCAATCTAATTTATCCTGCGATTTCCTCCAATAAACCGAAAGAAACACGAGGAAGGGATTGGGAGAGGGAGCTCCGGCACTTAACTAACATCGAACTCCACTGTGCCACACTGACCGAATACGTACACGTTCAGCGCATCCCACGAGGTTTGAGGGTACCACTCCGCCCTACTTTGTTCAGTGACCAAGGGGATTACTGTACAAAATTTGAACGTATCCTAAACAAATGCTCTTTTGACTTAATGACTCTTACCATTGAATCCCTGCAGAAAGTCATTTCTTCTTCTAAAGAACAGATTATCAACATTGAGACACAGTTATCGATTCTAATCCCTACTGAGGAATTTGAAACCTTGAAAACCAAGATTCAAGCTACCATTGAACAACATAGACGTGACACCGAGAATAGGAAACGTACCAAATTTACCAGAGACGCAGAAGACTATCAACAGGACCGCGTCTATAGATGGCGAGACAAGCGGGCTCCCAGACGAAACTACACACGCTTTGGGCACTCCTCCACAGACCAATCTATTTCTGGATCAGAGGTAGACAGACGCGATCTCACTATATCTACTCATTTTTTAGGCAACCGCAAGAAAAGGACCAGGAGAGGGGGGACCCACAAGAGACAACATGGACTTCGTCCGGGTGACCCGCTCCCAGGTATATCCCCACTTGTGAATATTTCCTCACGTTCATTGAGTATTGCTGAGCTTTCTGTATTACAGAAAGGTCTCAATTTTTGTCCGTCCAACAGATGTAATAACTTTCCACTACGTGTCTGACTACACCCCACATTACGGCAGCCAGCCTGGGGTTAAAACTTAAAAGCATTTACCGACCTCCACGCAACCAACATGCTGCAGAAACCTTTATTGAATTCATTGATCATTCCTTTCAAAAATTAAGATTGAACATGGATAGGGGATATATACACTACAATCACAATATGTCCAATTTAGACAAACAAGCCCTAAAATCCCTACAAGCTGACCAATCAATCACAATTAAACCTGCTGACAAAGGCGGGGCCATAGTCGTAATGGACAAAACTACCTATCTGACAGAGATCCAGCGCCAACTTGATGACATGACAGTGTACTTGAAATTATCTAATGATCCCTAACACAACATCAGTACACTCATCATAGGGACAATTGACCGACATCTGAGGAAGGGAACAATTGATCTTAAAACACGAGATTATCTAATAAAAAAATTCCCCATTACCCCCGTGTTTTACATACTTCCCAAAATCCATAAATGTTTGGACAACCCACCAGGACGTCCAATAGTCGCCTCAACCGACTCCATATTGGCCCCATTATCAATCTTTCTAGAAAAATTACTTACCCCATTAATCAAAGAAAGCCCATCATTCATACTTGACACAGGGGCCTTTCTCAGTATGATTCACCACATCCATCCAGATGCCCTCCTAGTGACCTTAGATGTCAACAGTCTCTACACCTCCATTCCACATGAAAGAGACATCCAGTGCGTTGGGAACTTACTGGACAAATCCGGCATATCCCCAGAGGTACGAGATCTTTGCATAGATCTTCCTACCTTAATGTTGACTAAAAACTTTTTTCTGTTCCAAGATTCTTATTACCTCCAAATACAGGGGACCGCTATGGGCTCGAATGTAGCCCCTTCTTATGCCAATTGCTACATGGCTACATTTGAAGACAGTATCGTCTACCCCAACGCACTGTATAAAACTCATGCCATTCTGTGGAAAAGATACATAGACAACATATTCTGCATATGGGGTGGTCCGATGGAGTCACTCACAGATTTCTTCAATACCATCAATTCAGCATGGGAGGGACTCAAGTTCACTATTTCCTCTGACATGGATTCTATTAACTTCCTAGACACCAGGGTCATTAAAAACCAAGAGGGCACTCTTTCCACTGACCTCTATGTCAAACCTACTGATCGTAACGGGCTACTCCTTTTCGACAGTCTACATCCCAAACCTACTATTTCTTCAGTCCCCAAGTCACAGTTTCATTGGGTGAAACTGATAGTGAGTGATCCGGCCACCCGTTGCCTTAGACTTAAAGAAATGCGAAGCAAATTCGAAGAGAGAGGATATCCCCCCGACTTACTGAAAAAATCCATGCAATCCACGGCTAACATACGCCCCACTACCTCTAACCGTATTCCATTTGTTCACACATACCATCCGGCTGTACTTATCCTTCATAACAAAATCAGACAACATTGGAAAATACTGCAAACAGCATATCCCTCTGTTCCTGAATTTAATGCCCCCTTTTTACCTTGTTTCAAAAGAGCCCCTAACATCAGAGACCGACTTATTCGAGTGGACTCTGGCACCACTAAAACCTCACCCCGACAAAGATTTCTCTCCAGCCCGAAAACCGGTACATTCCCCTGTTTACAATGCTATCAGTGTAGCAAAGTCACCAGAGGCAATACATTCTACCATCCACATTCGGGTAAACAATACCAAATTAAAGACTACTACACCAGCAATTCGTCCTTTGTGGTCTATTTGATCAAATGTCCATGTGGGCTCATTTACATCGGAGAAACGACACAATCCGTCAAGGACCATATATCAAAGCACAAGTCTACCATACGCTGCAAGAACTAATACTTCCATTATCTAACCATTTCATAACAGCCGGAAACACAATTTCTCAACTTAAATTTCAGGTTATTGATCATGTACCCCTACCACGTTGAGGTGGTGACCGTATTCATATGCTTAAGCAGTGGGAGGGCTACTGGATCCATGAATTACAATCTCTCACACCCAGAGGTCTCAACCGTGAATATGACCTTCTCTCATTCATCTAAAATCTTAATCGTTATTCGTATGATTACATCGTCCGATAACTTTCTTGCATTGAACCCATACCAATTCGGTCACGAACAGAGAATGCTTTCAGCTGGCTTAAGATGGGATCTACTGTTTTGATTTCATTTTTATTTCATTTCTCTTGTTGTTACTCTACATAGGTTTTGTTACTCGTATATTATGCTTAAAGGGTTAAGCCCTAATTTAATAACAGCATGCAAAAGTGCTACTATACATCCTCATATAATTGCCATTGTTACTGACAAGCTTAATGTAGTACTTATTTTGTGCCATGTAATAGTTTTTTTCTTCTTGTCTTATAGAACCATCCCTAGATCCCTGCTCCTTCCTTGATCCCTCCTGATGTCCCCTCCTTGGATTCTCTCTCTCCACCTTCACCTTACTCCTTGTTTAAGCCATCCACGCCATCAGCCACACAGTGGAACGCACAACCTCGGCCTTGGAACGCAAGCGCGCGTCACTTCCGCCCACGTGACCGCAACTATCCAATAGGACCTTGTGACGCGACCGACACGTCATTTCCGGTCCGGCAGGTCCTTTTAGACACATGAGCCATTACGGCGCTCCACTGCCACCAATGCTAGCCCATCTTTCCTCAATGGGTCCACCCACCATCCAAATAAAGCCTGCCAGTAACATCCCACAACTGACACCTCAAGGAACAAGCGGTGGACACCGCGTTCCTACACACCTATAGTCCATTTGCTCAAACTAAGGTATGTGCTTATCTCTGTGTTTCTTCTGGGGACCACAACTTTCTTTCTGTAACTAACATCCTCTCTCTTCACAGCCATTCTGTGGCCTCGGCCCACTCCTGGCAAATTTCATCTCTTAATACCGGTATGTTCTCTTTTCCATTCCTCTTTATCTATGGTACAACAACCTCATGTTCCCTTCCCTTCCTTCCCTGTCCCCTCCCGTTCCTCTTCCCATACCAAGCACTCTACTACCACTATACCCATATGTAATGTAATATATTATGACATATATTTTGTTTGACCATAGTAATCATATAATGACCGTTATTCATTCATTTTTTCCATTTTTATTTTGTTACTATAGAACACTGAGGAAGGTCCTAGGCGACCGAAACGTTTGTATTCTGTATTATTTACCTAATCAAAAACAAGAAATTCTATTGAGTCTCCGAGCGCCAGGTTTTACTATATATCGATAATGGGCTTGGCACCCTACCCGGGCACCAACCTACACCAGTCGTGCGATAGTTTATCCACAAGTCATTACTGGTTGGTGACACTTCTAGACCCACGCTACAAGGAGAACTTTATATCTCTTATTCCTGAGGAGGACAGGTCTACAAAAATGGGGCAGTACCAGAAGGCGCTTGTTGCGGAACTATTAAAAAAATTCCCATCTGAAAACGCTGGCAGCAGAGGTCACAGTTCATTGCACAACCAAGGAGTACAGGTGAGAGAGACACAACTTCAATCCAGCAGAAGCAGGGGAACACTGTCAAAGTTCTGGGAGAATTTTTTCAGTCCCTCCCATCGCATAGGCCCTGAGGCACGGGGTACTCTCACTAGGAGTGCAAAGTTTGGGAAGATGCTGAGGGAGTACTTTGACGACCGTACCAATGTCCTCCGTGATTCCTCTTTGCCTTATATTTTTTGGGTATCCAAGCTGAATACGTGGAATGAACTGGCTCTCTACGCCTTGGAGGTCCTAGTCTGCCCTGCCACCGGACTTTATCAGAGCGGGCTTTTAGTGCCGCTGGTGGAATTATAACTGATAAGCGCATCCACCTGTCAACTGAAAATTCTGACAGGCTGACTCTTATAAAAATGAACAAGGGCTGGATTGGGCCAGACTTCCCAACACCACCGAATGATAGCAGCGTAACATAAACTCAAATCCAGTGTCTTTTTTGGGAGGTGTATTCCCATGCAGCTCTTCACACCCACACATGGGTATACACTTCCTGATTTTGGCTATTTGCTTTTGTCCTCCTCCATCTCCTCATCCTCCACCACCATATCACCAGGGTGACAGTGGTCCGTGATTCAACCCCCACATAATTTTTTAAAGGGCGTTTATGATTTCCGTAAAAAAAATTATTTATACAGTATGTTCATGTATACCCCCCAGGGGTAAATGTTTGTCAGCCCATACACTTAGTGCATGGGCATTACAAGTATAGGAGACCTGCTCCTTTCTAATGGGAACATTTTTTATGAGGTCCTCCTCCACGTCTCTTCCAAGGGGCATTGGATTGCCTCCCAATTTTTTGGCAGCCCTTGCATTCACTGCATAGGCAAACACAATGGGAGACCCACTTCCTAATAATGGGAACATGTTTTTTCAGGAGGCCCTCCTCTACGTCTCTTCCAAGGGGCATTGGAGTGCCTCCACATTTTTGGCAACCCTTACATTCACTGCATAGGCAAACACAATGGGAGACCCACTTCCTAATAATGGGAACATTGTTTTCATGAGGCCCTCTGACCTCCAAGTCTCTTCCAAGGGGCATTGGAGTGCCTACAACTTTTTGGCAACCCTTGCATTCACTGCATGGGCAAACACAATGGGAGACCTACTTCCTAATAATGGGAACATTGTTTTCAGGATGCCCTCCTCTAAGTCTCTTCAAAAGGGTATTGGGGTTCATCCAAATTTTCAAAGTGGTATTGTGGTGCGTCCAAATTTTGGGCAGCCCTGCAACTCACTGCATACGCAATAACAGTATAGGAGACCCACTCTTTAGTAATGGGAACAATAAAACATAGCCAGCTGATGGCTCTCTAAGAATAGTGAGGGCCAACTGCTGGCCCTTTAAGAATAGTAAAGGCCGCCTGATGGCCTATAAAAACAGATTTTGTGACTTTCAGAGTCCCTCCTTCATAAATGAAACACGATGTGTCTGATGATATCTCACACACCACATGGCCAGATAAGGTTGTAAAATGTTAAAATGACATTTCCTGGTGAATGCATTTGTCACGGTTGAAAGCAATGCAAAAGTGAAAAAACGCATCAAAAACGCTATGTGTGAACATAGCCCAAGGTGTGGAGGAGCATTTTTGTTTTTGGTTATTTATTTTGCTTTGTATACATTGTACATGTCATGGAAAGAATGTCCCTTAACATATTTCCCAGGAAAATCCATTTTGGTTTAGTTTTGGTATGTTTTATTGTGAGTCTGTAAAAGTGGCGTAATACCTCTGACAATGTTGTTGACAGAAGTGACCTAGGAGTCAGAAATGCTTCCAGAGGTCTTCCCCATGCTGTCCCCATGTCATTTGAGCACTGTTCTCATCGATTTGGGCAATTTTTAGGCCCTCTGCAGACCGCCGGGGAGAGCCACCTGAAAAATGCTCAAGTTTCCCATAGACTTACATTGGGCTCGTTGCTCGGGTCGAGCACCCAAGTATTCCAATGTGCTCAGCCCGAGCATCGAGCACCCGAGCATTTTAGTGCTCGCTCATCACTAATAATGACCTAATGTTATCAAATTCTGTGTCGTACCTCTGGGTTCAAAATGTTCACTATAACCCTTGAAAAAATCCTTGAGGGGGCTAGTTTCCAAAATAGGGTCACTTGTGGGGGGTTTCCACTGTTTAGGCACATCAGGGGCTCTCCAAAAGCAACACGGCGTCCGCTAATTATTCAAGCAAATTTTACATTCAAAAAGTCAAATGGCGCGCCTTCCCTTCCGAGCCCTGCCGTGCGCCCAAACAGTGTTTTTTTTCCCACATATGGGGTATCAGCATGCTCAGGAGGAATTGCACAACAAATTCCATGGTGCAATTTCTCTTGTTACCCTTATGAAAATGCAAAACGAGGAGGCTGAAAAACATTTTTGTTGCAAAAATGGGAAAATTTTATTTTTACTGCTCAATATTCTAAGCTTCTGTGAAGCAACTGGGGGTTCAAGGTGCTCACCACACATCTAGATAAGTTCCCTGAGGGGTCTAGTTTCCAAAATGGTGTCACTTGTGGGGGGTTTCCACTGTGTAGGCACATCAGGGGCTCTCCAAACACAACATGGCGTCCGCTAATTATTCAAGCAAATTTTCCATTCAAAAAGTCAAATGGCACTCCTTCCCTTCCGAGCCCTGCCGTGCGCCAAAACAGTGGTTTTCCCTCACATATGGGTATTTGCATGCTTAGCAGAAATTGCACAACAAATTTTGGGGTCCATTTTTTCCTGTTACCCTTGCAAAAATAAAAAAATTGGGGTCTAAATTAACATTTTGTGAAAAAAGTTAAATGTTCATTTTTTTCTTCCATATTCCAAAAATTCCTGTGAAGCACCTGAAGAGTTAATAAACTTCTTGAATGTGGTTTTGAGCACCATGAGGGGTGCAGTTTTAGAATGGTGTCACTTTTGGGTATTTTCTGTCTTAAAGGCCCCTCAAAGTCACTTTAAATGTGATGTAAATTTTGTTGGAAAATGTAGAAATCGCTGGTCAACTTTTAACCCTTATAACTTCCTAACTGTATGATGTAAAGTAGATATGTGGGAAATGTTATTTATTAAGTATTTTGTGTGACATATCTCTCTTATTTAAGGGCATAAAAATTACAGTTTTGAAAATTGCAAACATTTTAAAATTTTCGCCAAATTTCCATTTTTTTCACAAATAAACGCAAGAGTTATAGAAGAAATTTTACCACACTCACGAAGTACAATATATCACGAAAAAACAATGTCAGAATCAGGGGGATCCGTTGAAGCATTCCAGAGTAATTACCTCATAAAGTGACAGTGGTCAGAACTGTAAAAATTGGCCCGGTCATTAACGTGCAAACTACCCTCGGGTGTAAAGGGGTTAATAATACCAGCTAAAGATAAGTGAATTTTTTGAAATTCTAATTTGCTGATTTTGCCAAATTTTCCCAAAAATTCAACAAATAAATTTGTGTAAATCTCAATACTAGTAAGCTTGTAGTTGCTTGTAAAATATAAGTGGAAAGAAGATAGAGAACCCAGCTAACAATATAAGCTTACTTACCCAGTGACTCTGAAGATGGAAAACATTTCTGTCTTACAAACTGTGCTCCACTGGGAACTGATGATCTCAGATTCTAGGTACTGATGTCACGCTGTCTCTGTATACTGGAGGTAGGGGGCCTAAGCTGACCCTAAGCTGGGGCCCTGACTAGTCCCTCAACCTGGAGGTACTGTTAAAGGTACAGAGGTCCAGGCCGCCAGCGTAACCCCTACCTCCTGAGGATCCCTGCACGTAAGTAATCTAGTCCTGAGAAGGACCCCGATCACAACAAAAGGGGAGAAGTAATAATATGCCCACACACAGTACTTAGATGAACGAGACAGTACAAGGGTAAAACCAAAACCACCTTGCATACAAAAACTACACAACTACAACAGAGGGAACACCAACGGGAAAGGAGATAAATGATAAAGCGAGGAAGGGAAAAAACACTCCAAATACACTTATCTCAGAAACTCCAAACACCACGATCCGCTCTGTTAGTCTGAATGAAATGCTTTCACCGACACTTCCCAAACAGACCAGCAGGCATTTGAAGGAGTCTCACTACAGCAGTATTGATTGCAGCTGGGCGAGGCTGGACCTCGTCTAGCACAGAGAGAGAGAGAATTAACTCCCTCACTGCCGAAAAACACAAAGCACCAATTGTTAGAACCTTGCTGTTAGGTTTTTTTTCCTTTGCTGGTCACATGACCTTGTTGGCCCTTCTGGCTTTGCTGGACTTCATTGTATATCTACTTTCTAGCTAGCCTGTGCTCTGTGTCTTGCTCTGTTAGTTTGCTTGGTTTACTGACCTCTATGTTCTTTATATTTTGTTTGTTCGTCTGTCTGCTACTATTTCAGTTAGGAGGTGTCCCATATTCCTCCCAGTCCTTAGTACTTGTAGGGATTCCTCCCCCACATCTATAGGTCTTCGTACAGACTAGCTTAGGACTTTAGCAGGTCTGATCGCAGGATCAGGTTCCCTGTTACATCGTAGGGATTCAGCTGAGTTCTATCATAGGGACAGATCTCCTCTCTTTCCTTAGCTCTGGTAGCAGAACATAACAGTAAGTCCAGCCAGCAAATTCTCTAAGGAAAGATTTTTCTGTTCCATCATGGTGTCGGTTCAGGATTTGGCTCATCGCCTGCAGGGACTCTCTCTGGAAGTGACCGAGCTCCGTCAGCACGTGAGTAACTGTTCTGGAGCACATTTCTTGGAGCCTAAGGTATGTTTGCCGGATTTATTTTTTGGTGAACATCGAGAATTTTTTTCATTTAAAAATGCTTGCTTATTGTATTTTCGTTTGAGACCCAAGTCCTCTGGGGATGAATCCCAGCGCGTAGGGTTCATAATGTCACTTTTGCGCAAAGAGCCTCAGGAGTGGGCCTTTTCTTTGCAACCTAGTGATACATGCTTCAGATCAGTGGATAGTTTTTTTTCTGCTTTAGGACTATTATATGATGATCCTGACCGTGTCGCATCAGCTGAGACTGAGTTGAGACGTTTAAAACAAGGATCAGGTAATGTCGAAAAATATTGTACACATTTTCGTCGTTGGTCCACTCAAACAGGGTGGAACGATTCTGCTCTGAAAAGTCTATTTCTTGCTGGGCTCAGTGAAAGGGTTAAAGACCTGCTAATTGCTTATCCTACACCTGAGGATTTGCAACAGGCTATGCAATTAGCTATACGGGTGGATAGAAGACTGCGTGCTAGGGTTAATGAGAGCAAATCCTCTGCTATGTCAGTTTCTGGTTATGATAATGTGTGTACTAACAGTGGTGAACCGATGGAGATTGGATCGGTGGCACCTCGCTCTCAAGAAAAAGACCGTCGTTTTTCGAAAGGCTTGTGTTTCTATTGCGGAAAATCTGGTCATTTGATTAAAGGCTGTGAGCTTCGTATGAAGAAAGAAAAAAAAATGGTCAGTCACGCCCGTATTGCCTGTTTAAATTCCAAGGGTATATTTTTAGCTGCTTCCACGATTGCTCAGGAAAAATTAATGGAATTTCGGGTGTTTGTTGATTGCGGGTCTACACTGAATGTAATTGATGGGGGATTCGTGGAAAAACTCAATTTAAAACCTGAACCTTAAGCATCCCCCATTGCTGTGGTTTCTGTGGATGGCTCCCCTTTGAAGAATATTACTCTCAAGGTCTGTGAATTTCCTCTCACTATTAATGGTGTTCACCATGAGAAATTGGATTTGGTAGTGTTGAATAACTTGCCTTCTCCAGTAATATTGGGATTGCCTTGGTTAAAATGTCACAATCCTGTACTGGATTGGTCTACCAGTGAAATTAAATCCTGGAGCCATAAATGTTATGACAAGTGTTGTAACGGGCGTATTGCAGCTTTGGATAGGGGAGAATTGCCTGTTCCTATTCAGGATTTTTGGAGAGTTTTTTCTGAGAAGGAATCGCAGGTTTTGCCTCCCCATAGAGACTATGATTGTTCTATTGAATTTGTCCCTGGAGCGACTCTTCCTAAAAGTCGTTTATTTAACCTTACTATTCCTGAGAGGAAGGCTTTGGAGGAATACATACAGACAAGTTTGGCCGCCGGTCACATTAGGCCCTCTAAGTCTCCTGTGGCGGTTGGATTTTTTTTTGTAAAAAAAAAAGGACGGCGGTTTACGTCCTTGTCTGGATTTTCGTGAGATTAACAAAATTACGGTACGCAATCCTTACCCACTGCCATTGATTCCTGATCTGTTTAACCAGTTATTGGGGGCCAAGTGGTTCTCTAAAATTGACCTTAAGGGGGCATACAATCTGTTGCGCATGAAGGAGGGTGATGAATGGAAGACTGCTTTTAACACTCCTGTGGGTCATTTTGAGAATCTGGTTATGCCTTTTGGTCTTACTAATGCTCCTGCATTTTTTCAGAATCTGATTAATGACATCCTTAGACCTTTGATCGGTAAAAATGTGGTTGTGTATTTGGATGACATTTTGATTTATTCGCCAGATCTGGAGTCTCATTGGCGGAGCGTGCGTGAGGTATTACAGTTATTAATGGACAATTCGCTTTTTGCTAAGCTGGAGAAATGTGAGTTCGCTGTACAGAGAATTAGTTTTTTGGGCTACATTATCTCCAGCAAAGGTTTTGAGATGGATCCGGTTAAGGTTCAGGCTGTGCAGGAATGGCCTAGGCCTATTGGTTTGAAATCGATACAGAGGTTTTTGGGTTTCGCCAATTACTATAGAAAATTCATAAAAAAATTTTCTAGTATTGTCAAACCTCTGACTGATCTCACCAGGAAAGGTGCTGATGCGGTTCAGTGGTCTTCTGAGGCCATTGAAGCTTTTGTGTATCTCAAGGAGAGGTTCACCTCTGCTCCCATCCTTATGCAGCCTGATGTTACTAGGCCGTTTTTGGTTGAGGTTGATGCTTCCTCTGTGGGGGTTGGCGCAGTATTGTCTCAGGATAACGGGGATGGATTACATCCCTGTGCCTTTTTTTCAAAAAAATTTTCGGAGACTGAATTGAATTACGATATTGGTAATCGGGAATTATTGGCTATTAAACTCGCATTTGAACACTGGCGCCACTTCTTGGAAGGTGCGGAATTTCCCGTTCAGGTTCTTACGGATCATAAAAATCTGATATATCTTGACGCTGCCAAGCGCCTGAATGCCCGTCAGGCTAGGTGGGCACTGTTTTTCTCGCGGTTTAATTTCTCCGTTACTTACATCCCTGGTACTAAGAATGTTAAGGCGGATGCCTTGTCTCGCAGTTTTTCTCCCATAGTCGGTGCTGAGAAAGAGGAAAACATTTTACAAGAAGGTGTTGTGATAGCTGCTTTAGACTCCGTTTTGGAAGATGAGATTCTTAAAGCTCAGGAGAATGCCCCATCTAACACTCCTCATGGGAGGTTGTTTGTGCCTGGGACCTTTAGGAGAGATTTGTTTGTTGAGTGTCACGAATCTCGGTTGGCAGGTCATCCCGGAATCTCTGAGACCAAGAGACTGGTGGGTCGCAGTTTTTGGTGGCCTGGATGGCAGAAGGAAGTCATTAAGTGGGTACGCCAATGTACTGTATGTGCTAGATCTAAGTCCTCACATACTCCTGCTGCGGGGTTGCTTTGTCCTTTGGAGGTCCCCAGTGCTCCTTGGACACATTTGGCTATGGACTTTATAACTGACCTTCCCCCCTCTGAGGGTTTTACTGTCATCTGGGTGGTCGTGGACCGTTTTAGTAAGATGTGTCACTTGGTTCCCTTCATCAAACTGCCCTGCGCTAAAACTCTCGCTAAGGCCTTTGTCAAGGAAATTGTCAGACTTCATGGCGTTCCTACTGACATTGTTTCTGATAGGGGTCCTCAGTTCGTGGCTCGTTTTTGGCGTGCCTTTTGTGACAGGTTGGGAATTCATTTGTCGTTTTCGTCCGGATATCATCCTGAATCTAATGGCCAGACAGAAAGGAAAAACCAGGATGTTGAGCCGTTCTTGCGTTGTTTTGTGGCAGACAATCAAGAGGGGTGGTCTGAGTTTCTGCCACTTGCCGAATTTGCTCTGAACAATCATACATCTTCTTCTGCTGGTTGTTCGCCTTTTTTTTGTTGTTCTGGGAGACATCCGTCGTTTGGGTCGTTCTCCAAGTTGGGATCTGCCGTGCCTGAGGAGGAGAATTTTTCCGGTGATTTGGAAAGAGTTTGGACGGATGTGCGTGGTAATCTTCAGGAGGCCAACAGAAAATCTAAAGACTACTTTGATAGGAAACGACAGGAGGTTTTGTTCGCTGTTGGTGACATGGTTTGGTTGTCCTCTAGGAATCTGCGGTTGAGGATTCCTTCTAAGAAATTGGGTCCCAAGTTTGTAGGGCCCTTTAAGGTGCTTCAGGTTGTCAACCAATCTGCTGTTAGGTTGGAGGTTCCTACCTCCTGGAGAATTAATCCGGTCTTTCATGTCTCTCTGTTAAAAAAAGCTGTTGTGTCGGATGGTGACGCCTCTGCCTCTGTTCCTCCGGTGGTGGAGGACGGGGAATATGAAATTTCTCGCATCCTTGACTCTAGACGGTATAGAGGTAGTTTGCAGTATCTTGTGGCCTGGAAAGGTTTCAGACCCGAGGATAACTCTTGGGTGAGGTCAGATGATGTTTCCGCGTCCAGACTTATCAGAGCGTTTCACAGGAGATTTCCTGATAAGCCTGGTCCTAGGGGATCCGGAGGATCCTCTTAGAAGGGGGGGTACTGTTAGAACCTTGCTGTTAGGTTTTTTTTCCTTTGCTGGTCACATGACCTTGTTGGCCTATTTAATCCTGCTCTGCCCTTCTGGCTTTGCTGGACTTCATTGTATATCTACTTTCTAGCTAGCCTGTGCTCTGTGTCTTGCTCTGTTAGTTTGCTTGGTTTACTGACCTCTATGTTCTTTATATTTTGTTTGTTCGTCTGTCTGCTACTATTTCAGTTAGGAGGTGTCCCATATTCCTCCCAGTCCTTAGTACTTGTAGGGATTCCTCCCCCACATCTATAGGTCTTCGTACAGACTAGCTTAGGACTTTAGCAGGTCTGATCGCAGGATCAGGTTCCCTGTTACATCGTAGGGATTCAGCTGAGTTCTATCGTAGGGACAGATCTCCTCTCTTTCCTTAGCTCTGGTAGCAGAACATAACACCAATAAGTCAGCTGCGAGAAGTCAGGCTGTGTACTCGTGACGATCTTCGTGGCGACACACCCGTGACAGTACCCCCCCTTCTGCGAGGGGCCTCCGGACCCTCAGGGCCAGGTTTATCCGGGTGAGTCGTGTGGAAGGCCCGAACTAATCGGTCTGCGTTAATATCCGACGCAGGAACCCACATCCTCTCCTCAGGACCATACCTTTTCCAATGAACCAGGTACTGAAGGGACCGGCGATTAAAGCGTGAATCGATGACCCTCGATACCTGGAACTCCAAGTTACCATTGACCACCACTGGAGGGGGAGGTAAAGGTGACGGTACCACCGGCGCCACATACCTCTTAAGCAACGATCTGTGGAACACGTTGTGAATTTTAAACGTAGGGGGAAGGTCAAGACGGAATGCCACCGGATTAATAATAGAACTGATTCTGTACGGCCCGATGAACCTGGGACCCAGTTTCCAGGAGGGAACCTTAAGTTTAATATTCCTGGTAGACAACCATACCCGTACGTTCACACTTAGGTCCGGACCAGACACTCTCCTCCTATCAGCCATACGTTTGTATCGGTTCCCCATAGTATTCAGATTCTTCAGCACCCCTCTCCATACTGAAGCGAGTGATGAGGAAAATCGTTCCTCCTCAGGAACCCCCGAAGAGCCCCCCCTACTGAAAGTACAAAACTGGGGGTGAAAACCATATGCCCCAAAAAACGGGGACTTACCAGTGGACTTGCTCCGCCTATTATTAAGAGCAAACTCTGCCAGAGGTAAGAAAGAAGCCCAGTCCTCCTGGTTCTCTGACACAAAACACCGGAGATATGTCTCCAAGCTCTGGTTCATACGTTCCGTCTGACCATTGGTCTGAGGATGAAAAGCCGATGAGAATGACAAATGCATCCCCCGCCGTGCACAAAACGCCTTCCAGAACTTGGACACAAACTGAGACCCCCGATCAGACACCACCTCGGAGGGTACCCCGTGAAGCCTCACAATCTCCCCAATGAACACCTGCGCAAGAGTTTTAGCATTAGGGAGAGCCGGAAGAGCGATAAAATGTGCCATCTTGCTGAACCTGTCCACTACAACGAGTATGACCGTTTTACCCGAAGACGGAGGGAGGTCCGTAATAAAGTCCATAGACAAATGAGTCCAAGGACGCTCCGGGATCTTCAAAGGTAAGAGGGCCCCAGACGGACGGGTATGTGAGGTCTTAGAGCGCGCACAAACCCCACAGGACGCGACAAAAGTTACCACCTCCTTATGTAATTTAGGCCACCAAAACCGACGCGAGAGGAGATCCACAGTTGCTTTACTCCCCGGGTGTCCTGCAAAAACTGAGTTATGGTGTGCCTCGATCACCTTTTGTCGCAACTGATCTGGAACAAACAGTATCCCCGGAGGTCCAACAGGGGCGTCCCCCTGAGTCTCCAATACCTCCTCCTCCAGCTCAGAGCATACTGCCGAAACCACCACCCCCTCCTGAAGGATAGGAATCGAGTCGTCCGTATTCCCGGCCCCAGGGAAACTACGAGATAAGGCATCCGCCTTTACATTTTTTGACCCAGGACGATATGTAACGACAAAATTAAACCTGGTAAAAAACAATGACCACCTAGCTTGTCTGGGATTCAGACGTTTCGCGGACTCCAGATATAGCAGGTTCTTGTGATCGGTGATGACGGTGACCGGATGGACTGCCCCCTCCAAAAAATGGCGCCACTCCTCAAAAGCTAACTTAATGGCCAAGAGTTCCCTATTGCCGACATCGTAATTCCTCTCAGCGGACGACAATTTTTTAGAGAAAAAGGCGCACGGATGCCACTTACCAGGGGACGAACCCTGTGACAATACTGCTCCCACCCCTACCTCGGAAGCGTCTACCTCTACAATGAATGGCTGTGACGCATCAGGTTGAATGAGTATGGGTGCCGAGGCAAAACATTTTTTCAAGGAGGAGAATGCTTGACAAGCCTTGTCAGACCACCTAGAAAAATCCGTCCCCTTTTTAGTCATGTCTGTGAGAGGCTTAACCATGGACGAGAAATTACGAATGAACTTCCGGTAATAATTAGCAAACCCCAGGAAACGTTGTAGTGCCTTAAGATTCTCTGGCCGATCCCACTCAAGAACTGCCCGCACTTTCCCAGGGTCCATACGAAAACCGGACGCTGAAACCAGGAAGCCTAAAAACTGGAGTTCCTGTACGGCGAACACACACTTTTCCCATTTGGCATACAGTTTATTATCCCGCAAGATCTGTAACACCTGCCTAACGTGCTCCTGATGAGACACCAGATCCGGCGAGTAAATTAAGATATCATCCAGATATATGACAACAAACTGTCCCACCAGGCGGCGAAAAATGTCATTAACAAAGTGTTGGAACACTGCCGGGGCATTAGTCAGACCGAATGGCATGACAAGGTTCTCATAATGCCCCTCCGGAGTGTTAAACGCCGTCTTCCACTCATCCCCCTCCTTCATCCTAATCAGATTGTACGCCCCCCTGAGATCCAACTTAGAGAACCATTTGGCGCCCACGATCTGATTAAAGAGATCGGGAATAAGTGGGAGCGGATACGGATCTCGGACCGTAATCCGATTAAGTTCACGGAAATCCAGGCAAGGGCGTAGGCCTCCATCTTTCTTCTTAACAAAGAAGAACCCCGCAGCCACCGGTGAAGATGAAGGTCTAATATGCCCCTTAGCCAGACTTTCTGAAATATAATCCTTCATGGCCTGCCTCTCAGGACCAGAAAGGTTATACAACCTAGCTTTAGGTAACTTGGCCTCAGGGAGCAGTTTTACAGAACAGTCATACTCGCGATGAGGAGGTAGTTCCTGACACCCTTTCTCCGAGAATACATCCTCAAAGTCCGCTAGAAATGGAGGTAAGACCCAAGGAGTAACCGCACCGATGACCGTGTTCATGCAGTTTTTATTACAGAATTTACTCCATTGGCTTATCTCTCTGGTTTGCCAATTAATAACCGGGTTATGCTTAGTTAACCAAGGAAGGCCCAACACTATAGGAGTGGGAAGACCCTCCAACACGTAGCAAGACAACAGTTCTTTATGTATCGCCCCCACTTGAAGTTTTACGTCATGCACAGCTTGCAAAAAACTTCCCTGACCGAGAGGCCTGGCATCGATCGAGAATATGGGGATGGGTTTAGCCAACTCACTCAATCGCATACCTTGAACCCGGGCAAACCGAGCATCAACCAGATTAGCCCCGGCCCCACTATCCAGAAGAACAGATATCCTCTCAGTTCTCGTACCCACCACCACCTCCGCCGGTACGAGAAACTGAGACGAACCTAGGGACGAAATACCTACTCCCAGATTGCCGTCCACCACACAACCTGGGATCAACAGTTTTCCGACGACTCTTCACTCTGCAAGGGACGGGATGGACACCCCCCAATAAAATGTCCCTTTCTCCCGCAGAAGAAACACCTTCCTGTCTTTTGGCGCACCACCGGTCCCCTCCCCCGAAATGATGTCCCTCCTAATTGCATAGGCTCCTCTGGACTGACCAGGGGAACCACCATATGAGGGGACCTTGTAGGAGGTGGAGTCATCACAGGGGGTAGAGTTATCCCGCACCTCTCCCGAAGCCGTCTGTCAACGCGAATAGCAAGGGCCATAGCGGCTTCCAGTGACGCGGGAGAGTCATACTGTGCCAACACATCCTGTAATTTGTCGGATAAACCATGACAAAACTGGCTCCTAAGAGCCGGGTCATTCCACTGGGTGTCCGTGGCCCACCTACGGAACTCCGAACAGAATTCCTCCGCCAGACGATCTCCCTGCTGGATCCTACGTAACTTAGACTCAGCAAGGGAGATCCGATCTGGGTCATCATATACGAGTCCCAGAGCAGCGAAAAACCTATCCACTGACTGGAGAGCCGGGGAGACCGGGGGAAGAGAGAACGCCCAAGATTGTGGGTCCCCTTGTAAGAGCGAGATGACAATTCCCACCCTTTGTTCTTCACTACCCGATGACCGAGGCCGCAGCCGAAAGTACAACTTGCATGCCTCCCGGAAAACAAAAAACTTGTCCCGCCCCCCAGTGAACCTGTCAGGGAGAGCTACTTTAGGTTCTGGTCCGGCTTGCTCCTGAGGATGCAAAACCTTGGACCTAACGTCCGCCAGCTCCATGGACAAACTCTGCAACTGCCGAGCTAGACCGGCTACTGGATCCATGGTAGCTGGAGAAAAACTAAGTGGGTCGGTGAAAATGTCACGCTGTCTCTGTATACTGGAGGTAGGGGGCCTAAGCTGACCCTAAGCTGGGGCCCTGACTAGTCCCTCAACCTGGAGGTACTGTTAAAGGTACAGAGGTCCAGGCCGCCAGCGTAACCCCTACCTCCTGAGGATCCCTGCACCTAAGTAATCTAGTCCTGAGAAGGACCCCGTTCACAACAAAAGGGGACAAGTAATAATATGCCCACACACAGTACTTAGACGAACGAGACAGTACAAGGGTAAAACCAAAACCACCTTGCATACAAAAACTACACAACTACAACAGAGGGAACACCAACGGGAAAGGAGATAAATGATAAAGCGAGGAAGGGAAAAAACACTCCAAATACACTTATCTCAGAAACTCCAAACACCACGATCCGCTCTGTTAGTCTGAATGAAATGCTTTCACCGACACTTCCCAAACAGACCAGCAGGCATTTGAAGGAGTCTCACTACAGCAGTATTGATTGCAGCTGGGCGAGGCTGGACCTCGTCTAGCACAGAGAGAGAGAGAATTAACTCCCTCACCGCCGAAAAACACAAAGCACCAACAAGTCAGCTGCGAGAAGTCAGGCTGTGTACTCGTGACGATCTTCGTGGCGACACACCCGTGACAACTGACCACCCAATACAAGGTATGATAATCCGTAAGATGTCATAGCTACAGAGCATTATGGGGAGGCCAGTTCAATAGGAATTTAACCTGACACTCAGTGTGAAAAATGGTGTCGGGCAAGGTTTTTTCTTGTGACCCACAAATCAAATCATTAAATGTTCTAATTAGCGTGAATGAGTCAAATTTCCTGAAATTTGCATTAACTCAATCAATCGATCCGCTTATCTCTAATCCCAGCCCTTTGCAGTGCACTACTTCCACTTTGCTGGCATCTGAGCGGAAGTGGAGGTCTGTGCCTGTTACTGATTCATCCACAGGTCCATCCGTCTGGTCCATCAATATTCATCCTCATCTCATCAGTTCTTAAAACCTTTGAAAACTCTGTCTTCATATATTTCTTGGTCCAGTCTTGACGTTTCACCTTCAGTGTCTTGTTCAGTGGTGGTTGGGTTTCAGCCTCCCTTACCTCGGCCATGTCTCTGCGCTCTGAACACCTTGTACTTCTGGATATCACAGGGAGTTTGCAGTTCTGGAATATGACAGCATTGGAGGATAATCGCTTCCTGGTCGCTTCACGTTTGAGTCTTCTCACATCTTATTTAATGTGCATTTGTTTCTCACAACACGATTTTTGTGACTCTGTTGACTATTTGCAACAAAACTTTTGATGGTTCTGTGATCACTTCCCAATATCTTAGTGATTTCTAAAGTGCTGCCCCCTCTGTAAGCGTTAACAATTTTTGATTTTTCAGATTCTTCACACCTTGATAAAGGATGTTGATATTCTTAGGCGTCCCCCATTACACACATACACATCACCTGATCTGCTTCATCCAATAAGCATTCGGGTTTATACAGCACAGGAGTGCGAAAATCTGTATAAAAATGATGGTATGGACAAAATACTCACTTGCTAATAATTCGACACACAGTGTAGGCAAGTTGTCCCAATTACATGAATAGGAAGCTTATTCTAAGATTTAATTATTAATTTGAATTGTTTTTTATGCGAATCTTCTGTGCAGACCTCTCCAAATTTTACATCAAGAAACTCCATGTGATGATGACCTTAGAATGTTTTTTTGCCACCTAACCAGAATACAGGATACATTATTAAGTCATAATCTTAGGCCACAATATTTCTAGGCTTTACATAGTCTTCATTGTATTTGGAACCTGAAAATTTCATTACATTTGGACTATTTTGGACCCTTTGTTCCTAAGCTTCTTTCTTCTCCTCTGTGACAGGGATATCCCTGTTCCACTGATCACGATCATTTCAAAATTAATGGATCCAAATTGTCACTTGGTAAATATGTATGTGCTTACATTTGTGCCCACCTGCATACCAGGGTCTAACTGGCTGTATTTTTAAGGAGCCATATTGCTAACTAGCTTACAATCTAAATAGCTGGCACTGCCATGGGTGAATGGCTTCCACTGTATTTTAGCCTGTGGCTTGCACAGTTAGAGTAGGAACAGTCAATTGACAGTATAATATTGGTGTTTTGGTTCTGAAATCCCCTTCCACTCTTGGTGGAGAATATACATTTGGAAATATAACAATGCTGGGGATTTTCACATTCGCAGCTTGCTCATTATGTTGTACAATAGCCTGTAGATTTTCTCTGCACATTTTATTCTTTGCAGTGTGTAGAATGAAATCCACTGTAATAACACAAAATAAAATGTTATATAACACATTATTACTTAGCTATGTATTCCTCGCCGAACTGTGGCAAAGTCTGCAGAGGAAACCATCTGCGGTGTGTGGACTTAATCTTCTAGACACACAGTAGTTTAAAAGGGGCTGTCCACTACCTCTACAATCTATAGCTGATTGAATTATTCTCCATTTTAAGCCAAAAAAATATACTCACCTCTCGCCATTTTAATGATGTTGGCGCTGGGTCTGCTGCATTGTAACTTCCTTCGGATAAATGTCAGGCAAGCGGAAGAAGTGAGAGATCTGCAGCCCAATAGCGACTAATGATTGACCGCAGGGCTCACATGGCATAACAATGTGAATCCCGGCAGGCCTGGTGCTGACCTCGCTGGAACGGTAGTGTAGGAGTTGAGCATATTTTTGTTTATTTTATAACAGGGCTGTCTTGGTAGAGGGAAAATCCTTTAAGGGCTGAATGAAACTGGTGCATGTGTGTCTTTTTGTAATCACGTGCTTGCATTCATGTCTTTACTGCTGAATGTCCTCAAAATAAAACACAAAGCCTAAGTCCTTACTGTATTGCACCTGTATGTAAATTATGGTATATACACACATGGTCAAAATTGTTGGTACTCCTCGTTTAATGAAAGAAAAACCCACAATGGTCACAGAAATAACTTGAAACTGACAAAAGTAATAATAAATTAAAAATCTTTGAAAATGAACAAATGAAAGCCAGACATTGCTTTTCAACCCTGCTTCCTCAGAATTAAAAAAAAAAATAAACTCATTAAATAGGCCTGGACAGAAATGATGGTACCCTTAACTTAATATTTTGTTGAACAACCTTTTGAGGCAATCACTGAAAGCAAACAATTCCTGTAACTGTCAATGAGACTTCTGCACCTCTCGACAGATATTTTGGCCCATTTGAAGGTTGCCTTTTCCAGACGGCAAGTTTCAGCTCTTTCCAAAGATGATCAATAGGATTTAGGTCAGGGCTCATAGAAGGCCACTTCAGAGTAGTCCAATGTTTTCCTCTTAGCCATTCTTGGGTGTTTTTAGCTGTGTGTTTTGGGTTATTATCCTGTTGCAAGACCCATGACCTTCGACTGAGACCAAGTTTCTGACACTGGCTAGCACATTTCTCTCTAGAATCCCTTGATAGTTTTGAGATTTCATTGTACTCTGCACAGATTCAAGACACCATGTGCCAGATGCAGCAAAGCAGCCCCAGAACATAACAGAGCTTCCTCCATGTTTCACTGCAGGGACAGTGTTCTTTTCTTGATATGCTTCATTTTTACGTCTGTGAACATAGAGCTGATGTGCCTTGCCAAAAACTTCTATGTTTCTCTCATCTGTCCATAGGACATTCTCCAGAAGCTTTGTGGCTTGTCAACATGTAGTTTGGCAAATTCCAGTCTGGCTTTTCTATGATTTTTTTTCAACAATTGTGTTCTCCTTGGTCGTCTCCCATGAAGTCCACTTTGGATCAAAAAACGACGGATGGTGCGATCTGACACTGATGTTCCTTGAGCTTGAAATTCACCTTTAAGCTCTTTAGAAGTTATCCTGGACTATTTTGTTACCATTCGTATTATCCGTCTCTTTGATTTGTCATCAATTTTCCTCCTGCGGCCACGTCCAGGGAGGTGGCTACAGTCCCATGGATCATAAATTTCTGAATAATATGTGCAGCTGTAGTCACAGGAACATCAAGCAGCTTGGAGATGGTCTTATAACCTTTACCTTTAACATGCTTGTCTATAATTTTTTTTCTAATCTCCTGAGACAACTCTTTCCTTTTCTTCCTCTGGTCCATGTTGAGTGTGGTACACACCATGTCACCAAACAGCACAGTGAGTATCTGTAGCCCTATATACAGGCCCACTGACTGATTACAAGATTGTTGACACCTGTGATGCTAATTAGTGGATATAACTTGATTTAACATGTCCCTTTTGTTACATTATTTTCAGGGGTACCATCATTTCTATCCAGGCCTATTTCATGAGTTTATTTTTTTTAAGAATTGTGTAGAAGCAGGGTTGAACAGCAATGTCTGACTTTCATTTGTTCATTTTCAAAGATTTTTAATTTATTATTCGTTTTGACAGATTCAAGTTATTAAGTTATTTCTGTGACCATTGGGGTTTTTTTTTCATTAAACGAGGGGTACCAACAATTTTGACCACGTGTGTGTATATATGTACCAACAATTTTGACCACGTGTGTGTATATATATATATATTATACATATATACAGTACAGACCAAAAGTTTGGACACACCTTCTCATTTAAAGATTTTTCTATATTTTCATGACTTTGAAAATTGTACATTCACACTGAAGGCATCAAAACTATGAATTAACACATGTGGAATTATATACTTAACAAAAAAGTGTGAAACAACTGAAAATATGTCTTATATTCTAGGTTCTTCAAAGTAGCCACCTTTTGCTTTGAAGACTGCTTTGCACACTCTTGGCATTCTCTTGATGAGCTTCAAGAGGTAGTCACCGGAAATGGTTTTCACTTCACAGGTGTGCCCTGTCAGGTTTAATAAGTGGGATTTCTTGCCTTATAAATGGGGTTGGGACCATCAGTTGTGTTGTGCAGAAGTCAGGTGGATACACAGCTGATAGTCCTACTGAATAGACTGTTAGCTGCTTTTTTCTTTCCATAATACAAATTCTAAGTAAAGAAAAACGAGTGGCCATCATTACTTTAAGAAATGAAGGTCAGTCAGTCCGAAAAATTGGGCAAACTTTGAAAGTGTCCCCAAGTGAAGTTGCAAAAACCATCAAGCGCTGCAAAGAAACTGGCTCACATGAGGACCGCCCCAGGAAAGGAGGACCAAGAGTCACCTCTGCTTCTGAGGATAATTTTATCTGAGTCACCAGCCTCAAAAATCGCAGGTTAACAGCAGCTCAGATTAGAGACCAGGTCAATGCCACACAGAGTTCTAGCAGCAGACACATCTCTACAACAACTGTTAAGAGGAGACTTTGTGCAGCAGCCCTTCATGGCAAAATAGCTGCTAGGAAACCACTGCTAAGGACAGACAACAAGCAGAAGAGAGAAGTTTGGACTAAAGAACACAAGGAATGGACATTAAACCAGAGGAAATCTGTGCTTTGGTCTGATGAGTCCAAATTTGAGATCTTTGATTCCAAGCACCGTCTCTTTTTGCGACACAGAAAAGGTGAACGGATGTACTCTACATGCCTGGTTCCCACCGTGAAGCATGGAGGAGGAGGTGTGATGGTGTGGGGGTGCTTTGCTGGTGACACTGTTGGGGATTTATTCAAAATTGAAGGCATACTGAACCAGCATGGCTACCACAGCATCTTGCAGCGACATGCTATTCCATCCGGTTTGCGTTTAGTTGGACCATCATTTATTTTTCAACAGGACAATGACCTCAAACACACCTCCAGGCTGTGTAAGGGCTATTTGATCAAGAAGGAGAGTGATGGGGTGCTCCGCCAGATGACCTGGCCTCCACAGTCACCAGACCTGAACCCAATCGAGATGGTTTGGGGTGAGCTGGACCGCAAAATGAAGGCAAAAAGGCCAACAAGTGCTAAGCATCTCTGGGAACTCCTTCAAGATTGTTGGAAGACCATTTCTGGTGACTACCTCTTGAAGCTCATCAAGACAATGCCAAGAGTGTGCAAAGGAGTCATCAAAGCAAAAGGTGGCTACTTTGAAGAATCTAGTGCGCTTGCCCCCGAGGACAGAGAGAGGAGACCGGAGGCCGAGAACAGCGCTGCCGCGGAGGCAGGTAAGGAAGACACCCCTGCCCCGGGTCCTGACACCGAAGGCTTACCCTTGGATCCTGCCGCGGAGCCAGAAACCCTGGGAGCCGCTGCAGCTTCCACGCTCCCGCCGCCGGTACGTAGGCCCCAAGCCGCGAACACCACCGCTGAACCACGCCCCACGTCGTGCCCCCTGACCCCGGGTGCGTCGGAAGCGGCCCGCTCCAGGCCCGGTCGCAAGGCCTGGCCTTCCCAGGCGCCCCACAACCGCGTGCGCCCCCGGTCCCGAAGCCACCACCCCTTGGGACTGACCTGTACAGCCAGCTCGCCGGACCCGATGGAGAGCCGGTCCCTGCACCCGAGGGATGGGTTCACCCCAGTCAGCGGAAAAACCTGTCCGCAGAGGTCGAGGCCCCGCTTGCTCCGCTCTTGCCCCTACCACAGCCAGTAGCCGTCTCTCAGCTCCCGGAGGAAGAGATCCAGGTAGGATGGGACCAGACCGGGGAGGATGTGATGAGGTTTACACAGGAGACGCGGACGGCCGCAGTCCGCAGGCGGGAGATTTGTGAGCAACTCGCGAGAGAGGAGCGGGCACGGCGCCAGAATAGGGAGCAGCTGCAGGCCCGGAGCGCGGAGGAGAAGACACGAACCCGCCGAAGCCCCCATGCAGCACGCGGTCTTAAAACAGCTGGGACCGTGGTGAAGTTCCACCAAGAGAAAGGGTGGGGGTTTATCCGGGACTCTGCCACAGCCACAGACCTCCATGTCGACAGGAGGGATGAGGAGGGTCACCTGCCAGCGGGTCACCCGAAGCGGGAGTTGTTCCCGGGAGATCGGGTAATATATACCCGTCATCGAGGCCTAAAAGGGTGGTATGCCCTCAATGTCCAGAGGGTGGAGGAGGAACAGTACCAGGAGCATTGCTACCCAGAGGACCCGGGCGGGTCTAAAGAATATTATGAGGAGGAAGAAGGTGCGCAAGGAGGACACCGCTACTGAGGAGTAGCAGCGTACCAATGTAAATAGTTACCCTTCAGGGTAAAGAGACTGCTACATAGAGTTACCCGGCATCGGGTCAGTTAGAACCGGCCAAGGACTGGTAGCGGTCAACTTTGTATATATTTTCACTTCTTAAAGTGCCCCCTACTGGTTTTATAGGAAACTACAACAACTGACCTCAGAACGAAAACCCGTTAGAGGTGGCCGAAGATGAGGTCTAGCAGCTGGATCAGCTATGCCCTGCAGTCACCCCAGGGCCTACGTTGAGGGTTTACGAACGGGTCCCTCCTGTTAAAAGTTTGCCAAGTTTGCACTTTATTGAAAAAGGTAAAGAAGAGAATTTACTTAAAAAAATGTTTTACCTGAAAAAGTTTTATATATCGAATTGTCATATATGCTGCTAGGAGAGTTACATGAAAATGTTTTGCATGATGGCTGATAAAAGAGTTCCGGTGATATTAAAAATGCAGTATAATGTTTGGTAAAAAAAAAAAAAAAAAAACTTTAATTCTGCATGTCTTGTAAATCAAATGTTTTTTTTCCAGCCCGAGGACGTGCTGTGGTTTACCAAGGGGGAATGTAGCACCCCGAGGGTTCGGTTGCTACAGAGGTGTGATATTCCACTCCCAGGTAAGGATGGAGTGTGGACCAGGGCTCAGTTAGCTGCATACACACACTCACCCCATTTCCGGGGGACAGCTCGACGGTGCTCCCATTTTATGCAGGCACAACTGACCATGTCCCTGGCTGGAGTGGGGAGGGGGGAGAGAACCCAGTGATGTAGGAGCTGAAGGGGACGGTTTCTGGAGCATAGGAAGGAGCTCATTGGGTGCAGGTCACCTGAGCTCAGACACAGAGAAGCAGATAAAAGGTGGGAGCCATCTTTAGAGAAAAGTTCAGTCAGTCAGAGGAGAAGGGAGAGAGAGCTGACAGGGAGCCGAGGCTCAGCCTGAGCTCAGCTCCACGAGGCAGGCCTAGAGAAAAGGTCGGGGCCAGAAAGGAGAAGGAAGGAAGGAGAAGAGACCGAGGAGTAGAAAGGCTCCAGAAACAAGAAGGCAGAAGGGACCCTAAGAGAGCAGAATGGATAGCAACCGTTGCAAGCCCGCGTTATATCGGGTGAAGGGTCAGGCTGTGGAAGGGTACCGGATTCCCAAGTTGGTGGAGGTAAATTATCCCTCAGCCAAGAACCGGAGGTCGTGATCATCTATTGGTGCGACCCCCCGCCAAACCTGCTAGGAAGGCACCATATAGGATAGCGGGAAGCAGAGGCCAATGCTTACCCGACACGGTCCGTGGTAGCTGGACAGAAGTTTGGTCACTGGTGGGGCACGAGAGGCCAGAGAAAGGACAGAAGGGGGTCCTGTGCCATACTCCTGAATTGCCTGGGGGTTGACCGAGCTCCTCACCTGGTGGACGCAGCACGGCTTGGGCAGTCATTGCTGACAGAAGTGACTCGTATAACAACTGTGAGTAAAAACCATGGACTGCACCATTGGACTCAGTGTGATCTTTGCTGCGCCTGCACCATCACCCCCAGCATCCACCTACACTGCCCTGGGGCTACACTCTTCCCGTGGGGGGTTATCCTATTCCTGTGCTGCACACCAACACCAGCCTCAGCGGTCTGCCTCGCAGCGGCGGTTATCCCTGACCGCAATCCACGGGTGGCGTAGTCGGACATTCAAAACACTGATAAATAGACTGCCACCATTTGGTCTGACCACCCTGAGCCACGGGATCGGGTTGCCACTACTACCCCCATAAGCACCGTACACCAGAAAGCCCGGTTCCGGGTACCCCACGGCCCAGGGGGTGAGTCACCTGTCCTTGGCAGTGGTTTCCTAGCAGCTATTTTACCATGAAGGCCTGCTGCACAAAGTCTCCTCTTAACAGTTGTTGAAGAGATGTGTCTGCTGCTAGAACTCTGTGTGGCATTGACCTGGTCTCTAATCTGAGCTGCTGTTAACCTGCGATTTCTGAGGCTGGTGACTCGGATAAACTTATCCTCAGAAGCAGAGGTGACTCTTGGTCTTCCTTTCCTGGGGCGGTCCTCATGTGAGCCAGTTTCTTTGTAGCGCTTGATGGTTTTTGCAACTGCACTTGGGGACACTTTCAAAGTTTGCCCAATTTTTCAGACTGACTGACGTTCATTTCTTAAAGTAATGATGGCCACTCGTTTTTCTTTACTTAGCTGCTTTTTTCTTGCCATAATACAAATTCTAACAGTCTATTCAGTAGGACTATCAGCTGGGTATCCACCAGACTTCTGCACAGCACAACTGATGGTCCCAACCCCATTTATAAGGCAAGAAATCCCACTTATTAAACCTGACAGGGCACACCTGTGAAGTGAAAACCATTTCCGGTGACTACCTCTTGAAGCTTATCAAGAGAATGCCAAGAGTGTGCAAAGCCGTCATCAAAGCAAAAGGTGGCTACTTTGAAGAACCTAGACTATAAGACATATTTTCAGTTGTTTCACACTTTTTTGTTAAGTATATAATTCCACATGTGTTAATTCATAGTTTTGATGCCTTCAGTGTGAATGTACAATTTTCATAGTCATGAAAATACTGAAAAATCTTTAAATGAGGTGTGTCCAAACTTTTGGTCTGTACTGTATCTATATATGGGGCATTTTGTTTTCCTTTAAAGGGAATCTGTCATGTCCCAAAATGATATTAACCTGCAGATATAAGGTTAATCCGCAGGTTAATAGCGCAGTAAGGCTGCCGGCATCTGCACTGAGAGCTCTCCAGCTACCAGGAGAAATTAACTTTATTCCTCCCAGCAGTCTCGGGTTTCCTGTCATAGGGGTGTGGGTGACGCAGCTTCAGTCACCACTCAGTACACAGTGAGTGGTGGCTATAATTATGCCCTGGCATTTACTGACAGCCGGCCCAGCAGTGCATCAGTACAGAGCCGGCTGTCAGTCAGTGCGGAGGCGTGGTTACAGCTGCTATTTACTGAGCGGTGACTGAAGCTGCGCTGACCCACCCCTATGACTGAAAGCCAGAGGCTGCAGGGAGGAATAAAGTTCATTTCCTCCTGGGTACTCAGTGACGGCCGCACGGCGTCAGAATGCTATTAACCTATAGATTGACCCCATAATTAAGGCTAATAGCGTTTTGGGACGCAACAGGTTCCCTTTAAGGTGCTCATTAAATAATAAGGAATGCCTATTTAACATGCAATTCATGTCTCGCTTCCTGATCTATAATGTTAACCTTCATGATATTAAATTTTCTCTTTAGCATTAAATCTCATAACTCCTGAAGTAAAATACTTGGTAGAAGCTAAATAACAATCTCTAGTTCCATGACTTCCTTGAGGATTTCATCCCAAAACAATATTTTTTTTTATATTCCTGTATGTTGATCCTTAGTGTTTTATAATCCAAAAGCTATCAGGTTCTATGGATGCCAAACTTTTCTTTGTGTTTTTCTTTGGGAAATGTAGTACTAGTGATTGCAAAGTGCAATCTACTATAAATTTATAGTAGAATAACAATGTAAGTGCTAAGTACAATCACAAACTTCTATCTCTATCTCAAGTGTTCAAACTTTCAGATAAAGAAATATCTCAGGGGATGGAATAAATATGGGCAATGAGATATCACTAGTTGTCTTGTCACACAGTCTGCCAACCACTAGAAATCTTCAAAGAGAAATTAGGAGTGACATTAAAGGGAATCTGTCACCAGGTTTTTGCTCCCCATCTGAGAGAAGCATTATGCAGGGAAAGAGACCATTACTCCAATGGTGTATCACTCTAGGGGCTTCTTGCTTCAGTTTTGATAAAATCACTGTTTTCTCTGCTGCAGATCTATCAGTGCTCTGAATGCTGAGCTCTGTATAACCCCACCCGCACCACTGATTGGCAGCTTTTTGTCTACACTGTGCATAGGCAGAAAACTGCTAATCAGTGGTGGGTTCTGGGGTACTTGTCCTGCAGTGACTATCTCCTGCTGAAAAAACAAGGATTTAATCAAAACTACAGCAAGCAGCCAAGTAAGTTATACATTGTTGGAATCTGGATTTCTCTCCCAACATTATGCTGCTCACAGATGAGGTGGTAAAAACCTGGTGACAGATTCCCTCTCACCCAAATGCCAAATTCCGTATCAAAGAATTCTGTTTTTTGGGGGCATTGGGTTATTTTACTGGTAGTAGGATATGTTAGAGGGTAGAAATAACTATATTGTACGTATATTGTATGCCAAAATATATCATATTCAGTCAATCACTACATACTGATGTGTCCTTCTTCACCTTTCCTCTTAGTTTGACTTCTCCAGGGATGTGTGGCATGAGATGACTAGCTCACATTATTTCACAATACTCTATCAGAAGCTGTTTATGATATACTAGATGGTGGCCCGATTCTAACACATCGGGTATTCTAGAATATGTATGCGGCCGACAGGGCGCAATCAGCAGAACGTTGTTTAAATTTGGCGCCAAAATCGCTGATTGGTCGCGGCCGGCAACTGCGACCAATCAGCAAAACGGTGTTTAAATTTGGCGCCAATATCGCTGATTGGTCGCGGGTGGCGGTCGCGACCAATCAGCAGAGCGGGGTTTAAATTTGGGTCCAATAATGCTGATTGGTTGCGACCGCGACCAATCAGCAGAGGGGTGTTTAAATTTGGCGCCAATATCGCTGATTGGTCGCGGCTGGCGGTCACGACCAATCAGCAGAGCGGTGTTTAAATTTGGCGCCAATAATGCAGATTGGTCGCGGCCGGCGACCGCGACCAATCAGCAGAGCGTTGTTGAAATTTGGTGGCAATAATGCTCACATTATTTCACAATACTCTATCAGAAGATGTTTATGATATACTAGATGGTGGCCCGATTCTAACGCATCGGGTATTCTAGAATATGTAGCAGAACGTTGTTTAAATTTGGTGCCAAAATGGCTGATTGGTCGTGGGCCGGCAACTGACCAATCAGCAGAGAGGCGTTTAAATTTGGCGGCAATATCGGTGATTGGTCGCATCCGGCGGCTGCGACCAATCAGCGTCGTATTAGCGAGGACCGGGGAGCGGCGCTGCCTGTGCGGGTACTTCCGCTGCGAGCAGCTGGGAGACGAGAAGCTGCTCACCGCAGAAGCATCCCGACCGGCGACGCCGCTCCCCGGTCCTCCGTTCACACTTGCCGTCAGGAGATCAGCGGTCCTAGCCGCTGATCTCCCGACGTTAGCCGCATGGAGGTCAGCTTCGCCACCGGTCGGGGTAGTTCTGCTGCTAGCGCCGCTCATCTCCCGGCTGCATCGCCGCTGACCTCTGTCCGGCAGATTAGCCGCTAACGGCCGCCATCTTTTTTCTGAAATCCCGCGTCGCTGATTGGCCGCGGCCGGACCAATGAGCGACGCGGGATTTCCTGGACAGACAGCGGCCAGACCCATGAGCGACGCGGGATTTCCTGGACAGACAGAAAGACAGACAGAAAGACAGACAGACAGACGGGATAAGACAATTATATATATAGATGTTGGGCCACACTGTGGCTGTGATGTAGCCTGTGGCCAGTTGAGCGTCATGCTAGTTCTTTAGAATGTATACAATTTTTACTGCAAGAAATTGGAGTCTTTAACTCCGTCACAATCTATGACGTATAAGTATGTCATAGGTCGCCTTCCCCTGTTTGATGCAGGCTCCGGCTATGAGCTCGCATCTTTTCTGGCACATGACAACTGATCTGATTTCATCAGCTGACATGTGCCCCTAACAGCTGCAGGTGGAATTGCAGCAGCATTTAACATGGCTGCGCCGGAAGCGCGTCACTAGCTTCGCCCACCGGCGCCCCGTCACATGATCGCGGTGCGCCGATGGGTTGGCATGACAGTCTGGGGTCTGCAGGAGACCCCTGTGGGTGTCATAGCCAATCTGCTATGAGCGCCGCCCAGTGGCCGGCGTTCATAGAAGATGAGCATTTCTGCTACACATAGCTGAAGTCCTGCTATGTGTAACGCAAGCGATCAGAAGATTGCAGATTTTAAAAATATAAAAAAATAAAAAAATCTAATAGTTCAAATCACCCCCCTTTTTGCCCCATTCAAAATAAAACAATACAGATTTGGTATCGCCGTGTTCAGAAACGCCAAATCTATCAAAATAAAGAAAGAATTAATAAGATCGGTAAACAAAGTAACGATAAAAAAAATCAAAATGACAGAATTATGTTTTTTTGGTCACCACAACATTGCAATAAAATCGGCACGCAAAAATTAAGCCTGCAACCGGCCCCAGATCCCGAAAAATGGAGACGTTACGGGTCTCGGAAAATGGCGCCATTTTTATTTTTTTTTTTTACAAACTTTGGATTTTTTTCACCACTTAAATAAAAATGAACCTATACATGTTTGGTATCTACAAACTCTAAATGACCTGGAGAATCATAATAGCAAGTCAGTTTTAGCATTTAGTGAACATGGTAAAAAAAAACACTTTTTTTGCAATTTCACCGCATTTGGAATTTTTTTCCCTTTTTCCAGTACACGATATGCTAAAACCAATGGTGTAGTTAAAAAGTACAACTCGTCCAAAAAACAAGCCCTCGCACAGCCATATTGGTCAAAAAATAAAGTTATGGCTCTGGGAAGAAGGGGCGCAAAAGACGAAAACGCAAAAATCCAAGGTGATAAAGGGGTTAAAAGGGGTTGTCCAACCTAAATAAAAGTATCAGTAAAGGCAATTAAAAAGCAAAGCTCACCAGTTTGATCCCCTGTTGCTCCAGCTGCTCCATTAGTCTCCTATGGAGCAGGAATTAAAAACTCCTCTTTTTCAGTAACCTGACTAATGAGGCAGGTGATAGGTTGCTGTGTTAAGGTAACTACAATGGGATGTCATTCTATACATATCCGATGATGACCTGTTCCACTCATCTGACTGCTGCAGTCAATCACATACCTTAGCAGTCAAGTTGACTGAAGAATAGTGATGAGCGAGCATGCTCGCTACTGCTCGGTGCTCGCCTGACCATTTCACTGCTCTAGATGCTTGGCGCTCGCCGAGTATGGCTGTGTGCCAACGATGCCTTTTTAAGCATTTCCGCAGCGGCAAAAACGCTGCAGAAACGCTTAAAAAACGCATGGTAGAAGGCCTGCCATGTTCCCCAATGATAATCCACATGTGCTGTGCACATGCTGCGGAAATTTCCGCTGCAGAAAAAAACGCAGCACTACCAATTATTTTGCGGAAGTGCTGCATTTTCGCCGCCATTGACTTGCATTAGAACACATGGATTACGCATCACTGTATATGTAGATGCGCATTCCATGCGTTCTAATGTGCGGATGGTACCCGAGTGTGGAGGACAGGAGACTCTCCTCCGGACCTGGGTACCATAGAAAACTGTAAAAAAAAAAAAGAATAAAATAAAAAATAAATACATACTTACCTTCTGGCGGCCCCCGATGCGCTCCTCCTCTCATGCCGGCAGTTCGTGATGTACTGAAGGACCTGCGCTGACGTCATAGTCATGTGACGGGTCGCGCGATGCTGACGTCGGCAGGTCCTTCTGTGTAACGCGATCTGACGGCAGCCGGGATGGTGAAGCAAGACTGCGGGGGCCATCGGAGGGTAAGTATAGATTTATTTTTTATTTTTTGACATTCTCTCGGGTCACACTATATAAATTCATGCCGTTTGCATGGATTTATATAGTGTGACCAAGTTGTCAAGCACTTTCCAAGTGATGCTAAAATCGCTTGGAAAGCACTTGACAACCCGCATGCGGAAATGCATGTGAAAAACGCTTCACATCCGCTTGTCCCTGGCAGGAAAAACACATGTACAATCCACATGTACAATCCGCATGTACAATCCGCATGCGTTTTTTCTGCCAGGGGAGATGCAGAAACGCTCAGGAAAAATCTGGAGCATTTCTGCATCGTGGGCACATAGCCTATTTCCGGGGCTACTCGGCCGGAGTTCGGGTACCCTCCCTGCATGTTTGGCGCTCACAGGGATTGTCTGCCACTCACTGTAATTCCGTAGCCATAGTAGTTGGTTGTGGCATTATAGTGATTCGCTGGCCACACAGCGTCATCAGGTCTATATCAGACCTGGCGCCGCTGTGCTCATCACAGTCACTCCGGAATCAGACAGTGTAGGGAGAGGTGCTGCTGAGCTAGGGAGAGATTTGCTTGCTTCTAGTTAGTGTAGGTGCACCAAACTATATTAGAGACACATATCCATCTCAACAAACAGTCCTTCTGAGAACACCGTTGTTCTGCGCCATTTGCTTGTTGGCACTGCTGAATACAGTTAGTATAGTTACCTACATGCCAGGTATTTAAAACTGTGTTTTCTCCATCACACAGATCACATACACGTTTTCAGAAAATACTGTCATTTCTGGCTTCCATTAAAAATTTGTTTCAGTATGTCAGTGAAGCAATTGACACCAATTTGCTGTTCAAAATAGTTACCTAGAGGCCAGGTATTTAAAACCGTGGTTTCTCCGTCACACGGATTACATATAACTTTGATCCAAATTCAGCCATTTGTAGTGAGCATGGAAGATATTGTCCTCCATTTAAAATGGGCAAGGAGCGTGGCAAGGGACAGGGAACTGGAGGTGATGGTGCATGCAGAAGCCGAGGCCGTGGGCAAGCTGAAATTGTGCCACAACAAATACCCCCATCTTCACGCCTGACCTTCCTGTCCCAATTCCTAGGAGACGGCAGCACACCACTATTGAACCCAGAGCAGTGTCAAAAGGTTGTGTGTTGGATAGCGGATAATGCTTTCAGTCACTTTGCCACCACCACCACCACCCTGTCTTCCACATGGTCAAGTCTCAGTAGCCGTGAGTCTGGACTGCATATTCCTCACCCTGATCCTCCTTCCTCCCACCATGCCGAGTGCCCGGACAAAACTGATCCCACACTTGGACACTCCGAAGAGCTGTTCACTTTTCCATTTATAGATTCGGATCTTTCGCCCGGTCCACTTGAAGCCGGGCAAGAGGAGATCACATGTAGCGATGCCCAAATATTTGAGCAGCCACGGTCACACGAAGGCGACGGTGGGAAAGTGTCACAAGAGGTGGACGATCATGAGACACAATTGCCAGAAAATCAAGAGGAGGACCAGGGTGCGAAAGTGGAAGACGAGGTGGTGGATGATATAGTAACTGACCCAACCTGGCAGGAGGACATGCAGAGCGAGGACAGCAGCACACAGGGGGAGGGAGGCAGAGCACCCCAACAGGCAGGAAGAAGCAGTGTGGTGGCCGCAGACAGAAGGCAGGCAACCGTTCCCCGTAACACCAACACAAAGGAAGTTGCCAGTACAACTGTTAGGTCTTCCCGAGTCTGGTTGTTTTTTAAACAATCTGCGAATAACCCCAAAAAGGCCATTTGCACCACCTGCCAGGCCAGCATCAGCAGGGTGGCAAAACTACCAGCCTAACCACCACCAGCATGATCAGGCACATGGCAGCAAAGCACCCGACTTTGTGGGCCGAACCCCCGGATCCAGGAACAGTGTCTGCAGGTAGCACCACTGCTACTTCCGCTGTTGTGCATGCAAGCCAATCCCCTGTCCATGGTGCATGCGAAGATGCCTCCAGCCCTGCACCTGTCGTTGCACACTCTCAAGTAGCAGCATCAGCAAGCACGTCCACGTCCTCGTCCCAGCGCAGCATTCCGTTGTCCATACCCCAGTCCTTGGAACGCAAGTGCAAATATGCAGCCAACGCCACACAGGCCACACCACTAAATTCCCAAATTTCACGAATGCTTGCGCTCGAAATGTTGACTTTTAGGCTCATAGAGACGGAAGCATTCCGCAACCTGATGGCAGCGGCCGTCCCTCGGTACTCGGTCCCCAGCCGCCACTATTTCTCTCGGTGTGCTATCCCCGCATTACACAAGCACATGTCCCAAAACATTAGACGTGCCCTCAACAATGCAACCATGGACACGTGGACAAGTGCTTGTGGGCAGGGACAGTACATCTCGCTGATGTCACACTGGGTTAACATAGTGGAAGCCGGGACCCAGTCGGACCTTGGGAAGGAACACGTCCTGCCAGCGCCAAGGATTGCAGGCCCTAGCTCAATCAGGGTTGCCCCCACAATCTACAGCTCCTGCACCTCACTCATCCTCCTCAGCCTCCTCCTCCTCTTCAACCTCCATCTCCGAAATGACCACATCAGTCACAAGCTGGAAGCACTGCAGCACTGCCTCGGCCAAGCGGCAATAAGCTGTGCTGAAGCTAATATGCTTAGATGACAAACCGCACAATGCTGAAGAGTTGTGGACAGCTCTGAAAGAGCAGGCAGATCTGTGGCTCACACCGCTAAACCTACAACCAGGCATGGTCACAGACTGGTGTGTAATGTCCCCACGCATTGGACCTCTACACTGCAGATGTTGGGAAGGATTTGTGAACAGAAGAGGGCAGTTGTTGAGTACCAGCATCAACATGGCCATCGGTATTCAGTTCAGACTCCACACATAAGACCTCAGGAGTGGACATGGATGTCAGACATATGTACCATCCTCCAAAACTTTGAGGACTCCACCAAGATGGTGAGCGGCGATGACACCATAAATAGCGTCACCATCCCGCTTCTCTGTCTTCTGAAATGCTCTCTGCTCACAATCAAAGAGGATGCATTGCAGGCGGAGCACGATGAAATGGAGCAAGGAACCATATCGAGTGATTACACACAGCCCAGACTCATCTCATCCCATCGTGGATTGGGTGACAATGAGGAAGTGGAGGAGGAGGAAGAACAGAAGCTAGTTTAATGCACTATAGACGGTACTACCTGCACAACTGTCATACCGTCTGTTCAGCGTGGATGGCCAGAGGACAGAGAGGAGGAGGAGGAGAGCATGGTCAGTCATCCTCTTGGTGAGGACACAGAAGTCTTGCCTGTTAGCAGTCTGGCACGCATGGCTGAGTTTATGTTATGCTGCCTTTCCCATGACCCTCACCTTCTCAAAATTTTGAGTAACAGTCATTACTGGTTGATATATAGTAAAACCCGGCACTCGGAGACTCAATAGAATTTCTTGTTTTTAATTAAGTAAATACAGTAATACAGAATACAAACGTTTCGGTCGCCTAGGACCTTCGTCAGTGTATATAATAACAAAATAAAAATGGAAAAAATGAATGAATAACGGTCATTATATGATTACAATGGTCAAACAAAATATATGTCATAATATATTACATTACATATGGGTTTAGTGGTAGTAGAGTGCTTGGTATGGGAAGAGGAACAGGAGGGGACAGGGAAGAAAGGGAAGGGAACATGAGGTTGTTGTACCATAGATAAAGAGGCATGGAAAAGAGAACATATCGGTATTAAGAGATGAAATTTGCCAGGAGCGGGTTGAGGCCACAGAATGGCTGTGAAGAGAGAGAATGTTAGTTATAGAAAGAAAGCTGTGGTCCCCAGAAGAAACACAGAGATAGGCACATACCTTAGTTTGAGCAAAAGGACTATAGGTGTGTAGGAACGCGGTGTCCACCGCTTGTTCCTTGAGGTGTCAGGTGTGGGATGTTACTAGCAGGCTTTATTTGGATGGTGGGTGGACCCAGTGAGGAAAGATGGGCTAGCATTGGTGGCAGTGGAGCGCCGTAATGGCTCATGTGTCTAAAAGGACCTGCCGGACCGGAAATGACGTGTCGGTCACGTCACAAGGTCCTATTGGATAGTGGCGGTCACGTGGGCGGAAGTGACGCACGCTTGCGTTCCAAGGCCGAGGTTGTGCGTTCCACTGTGTGGCTGCTTAAGCACCGGGAGGCCTACTGGATCCATGAATTACAATCTCTCACTCCCAGAGTTCTCAACCGTGAATATGACCTTCTCTCATTCATCTAAAATCTTAATCGTTATTCGTATGATTACATTGTCCGATAACTTTCTTGCATTGAACCCATACCAATTCGGTCACGAACACAGAATGCTTTCAGCTGGCTTAAGATGGGATCTACTGTTTTGATTTCATTTTTTATTTAATTTCTCTTGTTGTTATTCTACATAGGTTTTGTTATTTGTGTATTATGCTTAAAGGGTTAAGCCCTAATTTAATAACAGCATACAAGAGTGCTACTATACTTGTACATCCTCATATAATTGCCATTGTTACTGACAAGCTTAATATAGTACTTATTTTGTGCCATCTAATAGTTTTTTTCTGTATTATTTACTTCATTAAAAACAAGAAATTCTATTGAGTCTCCAAGTGCCGGGTTTTACTATATATCAATACTGGGCTTGGCACCCTACCCGGGCACCAACCTACACCAGGGGTGCGATAGTTTATCCACAATTTATTGACTCCTATATATCAGCACCCTGGTCGGTCATGACTTGGTCCAACACGTTCTTCTATAACGCTATAGAAACTTCTCAAATTATCTCCCAATCTAATTTATCCTGCGATTTCCTCCAATAAACCGAAAGAAACACGAGGAAGGGATTGGGAGAGGGAGCTCCGGCACTTAACTAACATCGAACTCCACTGTGCCACACTGACCGAATACGTACACGTTCAGCGCATCCCACGAGGTTTGAGGGTACCACTCCTCCCTACTTTGTTCAGTGACCAAGGGGATTACTGTACAAAATTTGAACGTATCCTAAACAAATGCTCTTTTGACTTAATGACTCTTACCATTGAATCCCTGCAGAAAGTCATTTCTTCTTCTAAAGAACAGATTATCAACATTGAGACACAGTTATCGATTCTAATCCCTACTGAGGAATTTGAAACCTTGAAAACCAAGATTCAAGCTACCATTGAACAACATAGACGTGACACCGAGAATAGGAAACGTACCAAATTTACCAGAGACGCAGAAGACTATCAACAGGACCGCGTCTATAGATGGCGAGACAAGCGGGCTCCCAGACGAAACTACACACGCTTTGGGCACTCCTCCACAGACTAATCTATTTCTGGATCAGAGGTAGACAGACGCGATCTCACTACATCTACTCATTTTTTAGGCAACCGCAAGAAAAGGACCAGGAGAGGGGGGACCCACAAGAGACAACATGGACTTCGTCCGGGTGACCCGCTCCCAGGTATATCCCCACTTGTGAATATTTCCTCACGTTCATTGAGTATTGCTGAGCTTTCTGTATTACAGAAAGGTCTCAATTTTTGTCCGTCCAACAGATGTAATAACTTTCCACTACGTGTCTGACTACACCCCACATTACGGCAGCCAGCCTGGGGTTAAAACTTAAAAGCATTTACCGACCTCCACGCAACCAACATGCTGCAGAAACCTTTATTGAATTCATTGATCATTCCTTTCAAAAATTAAGATTGAACATGGATAGGGGATATATACACTACAATCACAATATGTCCAATTTAGACAAACAAGCCCTAAAATCCCTACAAGCTGACCAATCAATCACAATTAAACCTGCTGACAAAGGCGGGGCCATAGTCGTAATGGACAAAACTTCCTATCTGACAGAGATCCAGCGCCAACTTGATGACATGACAGTGTACTTGAAATTATCTAATGATCCCTAACACAACATCAGTACACTCATCATAGGGACAATTGACCGACATCTGAGGAAGGGAACAATTGATCTTAAAACACGAGATTATCTAATAAAAAAATTCCCCATTACCCCCGTGTTTTACATACTTCCCAAAATCCATAAATGTTTGGACAACCCACCAGGACGTCCAATAGTCGCCTCAACCGACTCCATATTGGCCCCATTATCAATCTTTCTAGAAAAATTACTTACCCCATTAATCAAAGAAAGCCCATCATTCATACTTGACACAGGGGCCTTTCTCAGTATGATTCACCACATCCATCCAGATGCCCTCCTAGTGACCTTAGATGTCAACAGTCTCTACACCTCCATTCCACATGAAAGAGGCATCCAGTGCGTTGGGAACTTACTGGACAAATCCGGCATATCCCCAGAGGTACGAGATCTTTGCATAGATCTTCCTACCTTAATGTTGACTAAAAACTTTTTTCTGTTCCAAGATTCTTATTACCTCCAAATACAGGGGACCGCTATGGGCTCGAATGTAGCCCCTTCTTATGCCAATTGCTACATGGCTACATTTGAAGACAGTATCGTCTACCCCAACGCACTGTATAAAACTCATGCCATTCTGTGGAAAAGATACATAGACAACATATTCTGCATATGGGGTGGTCCGATGGAGTCACTCACAGATTTCTTCAATACCATCAATTCAGCATGGGAGGGACTCAAGTTCACTATTTCCTCTGACATGGATTCTATTAACTTCCTAGACACCAGGGTCATTAAAAACCAAGAGGGCACTCTTTCCACTGACCTCTATGTCAAACCTACTGATCGTAACGGGCTACTCCTTTTCGACAGTCTACATCCCAAACCTACTATTTCTTCAGTCCCCAAGTCACAGTTTCATTGGGTGAAACTGATAGTGAGTGATCCGGCCACCCGTTGCCTTAGACTTAAAGAAATGCGAAGCAAATTCGAAGAGAGAGGATATCCCCCCGACTTACTGAAAAAATCCATGCAATCCACGGCTAACATACGCCCCACTACCTCTAACCGTATTCCATTTGTTCACACACACCATCCGGCTGTACTTATCCTTCATAACAAAATCAGACAACATTGGAAAATACTGCAAACAGCATATCCCTCTGTTCCTGAATTTAATGCCCCCTTTTTACCTTGTTTCAAAAGAGCCCCTAACATCAGAGACCGACTTATTCGAGTGGACTCTGGCACCACTAAAACCTCACCCCGACAAAGATTTCTCTCCAGCCCGAAAACCGGTACATTCCCCTGTTTACAATGCTATCAGTGTAGCAAAGTCACCAGAGGCAATACATTCTACCATCCACATTCGGGTAAACAATACCAAATTAAAGACTACTACACCAGCAATTCGTCCTTTGTGGTCTATTTGATCAAATGTCCATGTGGGCTCATTTACATCGGAGAAACGACACAATCCGTCAAGGACCATATATCAAAGCACAAGTCTACCATACGCTGCAAGAACTAATACTTCCATTATCTAACCATTTCATAACAGCCGGAAACACAATTTCTCAACTTAAATTTCAGGTTATTGATCATGTACCCCTACCACGTTGAGGTGGTGACCGTATTCATATGCTTAAGCACTGGGAGGGCTACTGGATCCATGAATTACAATCTCTCACACCCAGAGGTCTCAACCGTGAATATGACCTTCTCTCATTCATCTAAAATCTTAATCGTTATTCGTATGATTACATCGTCCGATAACTTTCTTGCATTGAACCCATACCAATTCGGTCACGAGCAGAGAATGCTTTCAGCTGGCTTAGGATGGGATCTACTGTTTTGATTTCATTTTTATTTCATTTCTCTTGTTGTTACTCTACATAGGTTTTGTTACTCGTATATTATGCTTAAAGGGTTAAGCCCTAATTTAATAACAGCATGCAAAAGTGCTACTATACATCCTCATATAATTGCCATTGTTACTGACAAGCTTAATGTAGTACTTATTTTGTGCCATGTAATAGTTTTTTTCTTCTTGTCTTATAGAACCATCCCTAGATCCCTGCTCCTTCCTTGATCCCTCCTGATGTCCCCTCCTTGGATTCTCTCTCTCCACCTTCACCTTACTCCTTGTTTAAGCCATCCACGCCATCAGCCACACAGTGGAACGCACAACCTCGGCCTTGGAACGCAAGCGCGCGTCACTTCCGCCCACGTGACCGCAACTATCCAATAGGACCTTGTGACGCGACCGACACGTCATTTCCGGTCCGGCAGGTCCTTTTAGACACATGAGCCATTACGGCGCTCCACTGCCACCAATGCTAGCCCATCTTTCCTCAATGGGTCCACCCACCATCCAAATAAAGCCTGCCAGTAACATCCCACAACTGACACCTCAAGGAACAAGCGGTGGACACCGCGTTCCTACACACCTATAGTCCATTTGCTCAAACTAAGGTATGTGCTTATCTCTGTGTTTCTTCTGGGGACCACAACTTTCTTTCTGTAACTAATATCCTCTCTCTTCACAGCCATTCTGTGGCCTCGGCCCACTCCTGGCAAATTTCATCTCTTAATACCGGTATGTTCTCTTTTCCATTCCTCTTTATCTATGGTACAACAACCTCATGTTCCCTTCCCTTCCTTCCCTGTCCCCTCCCGTTCCTCTTCCCATACCAAGCACTCTACTACCACTATACCCATATGTAATGTAATATATTATGACATATATTTTGTTTGACCATAGTAATCATATAATGACCGTTATTCATTCATTTTTTCCATTTTTATTTTGTTACTATAGAACACTGAGGAAGGTCCTAGGCGACCGAAACGTTTGTATTCTGTATTATTTACCTAATCAAAAACAAGAAATTCTATTGAGTCTCCGAGCGCCAGGTTTTACTATATATCGATAATGGGCTTGGCACCCTACCCGGGCACCAACCTACACCAGTCGTGCGATAGTTTATCCACAAGTCATTACTGGTTGGTGACACTTCTAGACCCACGCTACAAGGAGAACTTTATATCTCTTATTCCTGAGGAGGACAGGTCTACAAAAATGGGGCAGTACCAGAAGGCGCTTGTTGCGGAACTATTAAAAAAATTCCCATCTGAAAACGCTGGCAGCAGAGGTCACAGTTCATTGCACAACCAAGGAGTACAGGTGAGAGAGACACAACTTCAATCCAGCAGAAGCAGGGGAACACTGTCAAAGTTCTGGGAGAATTTTTTCAGTCCCTCCCATCGCATAGGCCCTGAGGCACGGGGTACTCTCACTAGGAGTGCAAAGTTTGGGAAGATGCTGAGGGAGTACTTTGACGACCGTACCAATGTCCTCCGTGATTCCTCTTTGCCTTATATTTTTTGGGTATCCAAGCTGAATACGTGGAATGAACTGGCTCTCTACGCCTTGGAGGTCCTAGTCTGCCCTGCCACCGGACTTTATCAGAGCGGGCTTTTTGTGCCGCTGGTGGAATTATAACTGATAAGCGCATCCACCTGTCAACTGAAAATTCTGACAGGCTGACTCTTATAAAAATGAACAAGGGCTGGATTGGGCCAGACTTCCCAACACCACCGAATGATAGCAGCGTAACATAAACTCAAATCCAGTGTCTTTTTTGGGAGGTGTATTCCCATGCAGCTCTTCACACCCACACATGGGTATACACTTCCTGATTTTGGCTATTTGCTTTTGTCCTCCTCCATCTCCTCATCCTCCACCACCATATCACCAGGGTGACAGTGGTCCGTGATTCAACCCCCACATAATTTTTTAAAGGGCGTTTATGATTTCCGTAAAAAAAATTATTTATACAGTATGTTCATGTATACCCCCCAGGGGTAAATGTTTGTCAGCCCATACACTTAGTGCATGGGCATTACAAGTATAGGAGACCTGCTCCTTTCTAATGGGAACATTTTTTATGAGGTCCTCCTCCACGTCTCTTCCAAGGGGCATTGGATTGCCTCCCAATTTTTTGGCAGCCCTTGCATTCACTGCATAGGCAAACACAATGGGAGACCCACTTCCTAATAATGGGAACATGTTTTTTCAGGAGGCCCTCCTCTACGTCTCTTCCAAGGGGCATTGGAGTGCCTCCACATTTTTGGCAACCCTTACATTCACTGCATAGGCAAACACAATGGGAGACCCACTTCCTAATAATGGGAACATTGTTTTCATGAGGCCCTCTGACCTCCAAGTCTCTTCCAAGGGGCATTGGAGTGCCTACAACTTTTTGGCAACCCTTGCATTCACTGCATGGGCAAACACAATGGGAGACCTACTTCCTAATAATGGGAACATTGTTTTCAGGATGCCCTCCTCTAAGTCTCTTCAAAAGGGTATTGGGGTTCATCCAAATTTTCAAAGTGGTATTGTGGTGCGTCCAAATTTTGGGCAGCCCTGCAACTCACTGCATACGCAATAACAGTATAGGAGACCCACTCTTTAGTAATGGGAACAATAAAACATAGCCAGCTGATGGCTCTCTAAGAATAGTGAGGGCCAACTGCTGGCCCTTTAAGAATAGTAAAGGCCGCCTGATGGCCTATAAAAACAGATTTTGTGACTTTCAGAGTCCCTCCTTCATAAATGAAACACGATGTGTCTGATGATATCTCACACACCACATGGCCAGATAAGGTTGTAAAATGTTAAAATGACATTTCCTGGTGAATGCATTTGTCACGGTTGAAAGCAATGCAAAAGTGAAAAAACGCATCAAAAACGCTATGTGTGAACATAGCCCAAGGTGTGGAGGAGCATTTTTGTTTTTGGTTATTTATTTTGCTTTGTATACATTGTACATGTCATGGAAAGAATGTCCCTTAACATATTTCCCAGGAAAATCCATTTTGGTTTAGTTTTGGTATGTTTTATTGTGAGTCTGTAAAAGTGGCGTAATACCTCTGACAATGTTGTTGACAGACGTGACCTAGGAGTCAGAAATGCTTCCAGAGGTCTTCCCCATGCTGTCCCCATGTCATTTGAGCACTGTTCTCATCGATTTGGGCAATTTTTAGGCCCTCTGCAGACCGCCGGGGAGAGCCACCTGAAAAATGCTCAAGTTTCCCATAGACTTACATTGGGCTCGTTGCTCGGGTCGAGCACCCAAGTATTCCAATGTGCTCAGCCCGAGCATCGAGCACCCGAGCATTTTAGTGCTCGCTCATCACTAATAATGACCTAATGTTATCAAATTCTGTGTCGTACCTCTGGGTTCAAAATGTTCACTATAACCCTTGAAAAAATCCTTGAGGGGGCTAGTTTCCAAAATAGGGTCACTTGTGGGGGGTTTCCACTGTTTAGGCACATCAGGGGCTCTCCAAAAGCAACACGGCGTCCGCTAATTATTCAAGCAAATTTTACATTCAAAAAGTCAAATGGCGCGCCTTCCCTTCCGAGCCCTGCCGTGCGCCCAAACAGTGTTTTTTTTCCCACATATGGGGTATCAGCATGCTCAGGAGGAATTGCACAACAAATTCCATGGTGCAATTTCTCTTGTTACCCTTATGAAAATGCAAAAAGAGGAGGCTGAAAAACATTTTTGTTGCAAAAATGGGAAAATTTTATTTTTACTGCTCAATATTCTAAGCTTCTGTGAAGCAACTGGGGGTTCAAGGTGCTCACCACACATCTAGATAAGTTCCCTGAGGGGTCTAGTTTCCAAAATGGTGTCACTTGTGGGGGGTTTCCACTGTGTAGGCACATCAGGGGCTCTCCAAACACAACATGGCGTCCGCTAATTATTCAAGCAAATTTTCCATTCAAAAAGTCAAATGGCACTCCTTCCCTTCCGAGCCCTGCCGTGCGCCAAAACAGTGGTTTTCCCACACATATGGGTATTTGCATGCTTAGCAGAAATTGCACAACAAATTTTGGGGTCCATTTTTTCCTGTTACCCTTGCAAAAATAAAAAAATTGGGGTCTAAATTAACATTTTGTGAAAAAAGTTAAATGTTCATTTTTTTCTTCCATATTCCAAAAATTCCTGTGAAGCACCTGAAGAGTTAATAAACTTCTTGAATGTGGTTTTGAGCACCATGAGGGGTGCAGTTTTAGAATGGTGTCACTTTTGGGTATTTTCTGTCTTAAAGGCCCCTCAAAGTCACTTTAAATGTGATGTAAATTTTGTTGGAAAATGTAGAAATCGCTGGTCAACTTTTAACCCTTATAACTTCCTAACTGTATGATGTAAAGTAGATATGTGGGAAATGTTATTTATTAAGTATTTTGTGTGACATATCTCTCTTATTTAAGGGCATAAAAATTACAGTTTTGAAAATTGCAAACATTTTAAAATTTTCGCCAAATTTCCATTTTTTTCACAAATAAACGCAAGAGTTATAGAAGAAATTTTACCACACTCACGAAGTACAATATATCACGAAAAAACAATGTCAGAATCAGGGGGATCCGTTGAAGCATTCCAGAGTAATTACCTCATAAAGTGACAGTGGTCAGAACTGTAAAAATTGGCCCGGTCATTAACGTGCAAACTACCCTCGGGTGTAAAGGGGTTAATAATACCAGCTAAAGATAAGTGAATTTTTTGAAATTCTAATTTACTGATTTTGCCAAATTTTCCCAAAAATTCAACAAATAAATTTGTGTAAATCTCAATACTAGTAAGCTTGTAGTTGCTTGTAAAATATAAGTGGAAAGAAGATAGAGAACCCAGCTAACAATATAAGCTTACTTACCCAGTGACTCTGAAGATGGAAAACATTTCTGTCTTACAAACTGTGCTCCACTGGGAACTGATGATCTCAGATTCTAGGTACTGATGTCACGCTGTCTCTGTATACTGGAGGTAGGGGGCCTAAGCTGACCCTAAGCTGGGGCCCTGACTAGTCCCTCAACCTGGAGGTACTGTTAAAGGTACAGAGGTCCAGGCCGCCAGCGTAACCCCTACCTCCTGAGGATCCCTGCACGTAAGTAATCTAGTCCTGAGAAGGACCCCGATCACAACAAAAGGGGAGAAGTAATAATATGCCCACACACAGTACTTAGACGAACGAGACAGTACAAGGGTAAAACCAAAACCACCTTGCATACAAAAACTACACAACTACAACAGAGGGAACACCAACGGGAAAGGAGATAAATGATAAAGCGAGGAAGGGAAAAAACACTCCAAATACACTTATCTCAGAAACTCCAAACACCACGATCCGCTCTGTTAGTCTGAATGAAATGCTTTCACCGACACTTCCCAAACAGACCAGCAGGCATTTGAAGGAGTCTCACTACAGCAGTATTGATTGCAGCAGGGCGAGGCTGGACCTCGTCTAGCACAGAGAGAGAGAGAATTAACTCCCTCACTGCCGAAAAACACAAAGCACCAATAAGTCAGCTGCGAGAAGTCAGGCTGTGTACTCGTGACGATCTTCGTGGCGACACACCCGTGACAGTACCCCCCCTTCTGCGAGGGGCCTCCGGACCCTCAGGGCCAGGTTTATCCGGGTGAGTCGTGTGGAAGGCCCGAACTAATCGGTCTGCGTTAATATCCGACGCAGGAACCCACATCCTCTCCTCAGGACCATACCTTTTCCAATGAACCAGGTACTGAAGGGACCGGCGATTAAAGCGTGAATCGATGACCCTCGATACCTGGAACTCCAAGTTACCATTGACCACCACTGGAGGGGGAGGTAAAGGTGACGGTACCACCGGCGCCACATACCTCTTAAGCAACGATCTGTGGAACACGTTGTGAATTTTAAACGTAGGGGGAAGGTCAAGACGGAATGCCACCGGATTAATAATAGAACTGATTCTGTACGGCCCGATGAACCTGGGACCCAGTTTCCAGGAGGGAACCTTAAGTTTAATATTCCTGGTAGACAACCATACCCGTACGTTCACACTTAGGTCCGGACCAGACACTCTCCTCCTATCAGCCATACGTTTGTATCGGTTCCCCATAGTATTCAGATTCTTCAGCACCCCTCTCCATACTGAAGCGAGTGATGAGGAAAATCGTTCCTCCTCAGGAACCCCCGAAGAGCCCCCCCTACTGAAAGTACAAAACTGGGGGTGAAAACCATATGCCCCAAAAAACGGGGACTTACCAGTGGACTCGCTCCGCCTATTATTAAGAGCAAACTCTGCCAGAGGTAAGAAAGAAGCCCAGTCCTCCTGGTTCTCTGACACAAAACACCGGAGATATGTCTCCAAGCTCTGGTTCATACGTTCCGTCTGACCATTGGTCTGAGGATGAAAAGCCGATGAGAATGACAAATGCATCCCCCGCCGTGCACAAAACGCCTTCCAGAACTTGGACACAAACTGAGACCCCCGATCAGACACCACCTCGGAGGGTACCCCGTGAAGCCTCACAATCTCCCCAATGAACACCTGCGCAAGAGTTTTAGCATTAGGGAGAGCCGGAAGAGCGATAAAATGTGCCATCTTGCTGAACCTGTCCACTACAACGAGTATGACCGTTTTACCCGAAGACGGAGGGAGGTCCGTAATAAAGTCCATAGACAAATGAGTCCAAGGACGCTCCGGGATCTTCAAAGGTAAGAGGGCCCCAGACGGACGGGTATGTGAGGTCTTAGAGCGCGCACAAACCCCACAGGACGCGACAAAAGTTACCACCTCCTTATGTAAGTTAGGCCACCAAAACCGACGCGAGAGGAGATCCACAGTTGCTTTACTCCCCGGGTGTCCTGCAAAAACTGAGTTATGGTGTGCCTCGATCACCTTTTGTCGCAACTGATCTGGAACAAACAGTCTCCCCGGAGGTCCAACAGGGGCGTCCCCCTGAGCCTCCAATACCTCCTCCTCCAGCTCAGAGCATACTGCCGAAACCACCACCCCCTCCTGAAGGATAGGAATCGAGTCGTCCGTATTCCCGGCCCCAGGGAAACTACGAGATAAGGCATCCGCCTTTACATTTTTTGACCCAGGACGATATGTAACGACAAAATTAAACCTGGTAAAAAACAATGACCACCTAGCTTGTCTGGGATTCAGACGTTTCGCGGACTCCAGATATAGCAGGTTCTTGTGATCGGTGATGACGGTGACCGGATGGACTGCCCCCTCCAAAAAATGGCGCCACTCCTCAAAAGCTAACTTAATGGCCAAGAGTTCCCTATTGCCGACATCGTAATTCTTCTCAGCGGACGACAATTTTTTAGAGAAAAAGGCGCACGGATGCCACTTACCAGGGGACGAACCCTGTGACAATACTGCTCCCACCCCTACCTCGGAAGCGTCTACCTCTACAATGAATGGCTGTGACGCATCAGGTTGAATGAGTATGGGTGCCGAGGCAAAACATTTTTTCAAGGAGGAGAATGCTTGACAAGCCTTGTCAGACCACCTAGAAAAATCCGTCCCCTTTTTAGTCATGTCTGTGAGAGGCTTAACCATGGACGAGAAATTACGAATGAACTTCCGGTAATAATTAGCAAACCCCAGGAAACGTTGTAGTGCCTTAAGATTCTCTGGCCGATCCCACTCTAGAACTGCCCGCACTTTCCCAGGGTCCATACGAAAACCGGACGCTGAAACCAGGAAGCCTAAAAACTGGAGTTCCTGTACGGCGAACACACACTTTTCCCATTTGGCATACAGTTTATTATCCCGCAAGATCTGTAACACCTGCCTAACGTGCTCCTGATGAGACACCAGATCCGGCGAGTAAATTAAGATATCATCCAGATATATGACAACAGACTGTCCCACCAGGCGGCGAAAAATGTCATTAACAAAGTGTTGGAACACCGCCGGGGCATTAGTCAGACCGAATGGCATGACAAGGTTCTCATAATGCCCCTCCGGAGTGTTAAACGCCGTCTTCCACTCATCCCCCTCCTTCATCCTAATCAGATTGTACGCCCCCCTGAGATCCAACTTAGAGAACCATTTGGCGCCCACGATCTGATTAAAGAGATCGGGAATAAGTGGGAGCGGATACGGATCTCGGACCGTAATCCGATTAAGTTCACGGAAATCCAGGCAAGGGCGTAGGCCTCCATCTTTCTTCTTAACAAAGAAGAACCCCGCAGCCACCGGTGAAGATGAAGGTCTAATATGCCCCTTAGCCAGACTTTCTGAGATATAATCCTTCATGGCCTGCCTCTCAGGACCAGAAAGGTTATACAACCTAGCTTTAGGTAACTTGGCCTCAGGGAGCAGTTTTACAGAACAGTCATACTCGCGATGAGGAGGTAGTTCCTGACACCCTTTCTCCGAGAATACATCCTCAAAGTCCGCTAGAAATGGAGGTAAGACCCAAGGAGTAACCGCACCGATGACCGTGTTCATGCAGTTTTTATTACAGAATTTACTCCATTGGCTTATCTCTCTGGTTTGCCAATTAATAACCGGGTTATGCTTAGTTAACCAAGGAAGGCCCAACACTATAGGAGTGGGAAGACCCTCCAACACGTAGCAAGACAACAGTTCTTTATGTATCGCCCCCACTTGAAGTTTTACGTCATGCACAGCTTGCAAAAAACTTCCCTGACCGAGAGGCCTGGCATCGATCGAGAATATGGGGATGGGTTTAGCCAACTCACTCAATCGCATACCTTGAACCCGGGCAAACCGAGCATCAACCAGATTAGCCCCGGCCCCACTATCCAGAAGAACAGATATCCTCTCAGTTCTCGTACCCACCACCACCTCCGCCGGTACGAGAAACTGAGACGAACCTAGGGACGAAATACCTACTCCCAGATTGCCGTCCACCACACAACCTGGGATCAACAGTTTTCCGACGACTCTTCACTCTGCAAGGGACGGGATGGACACCCCCCAATAAAATGTCCCTTTCTCCCGCAGAAGAAACACCTTCCTGTCTTTTGGCGCACCACCGGTCCCCTCCCCCGAAATGATGTCCCTCCTAATTGCATAGGCTCCTCTGCACTGACCAGGGGAACCACCATATGAGGGGACCTTGTAGGAGGTGGAGTCATCACAGGGGGTAGAGTTATCCCGCACCTCTCCCGAAGCCGTCTGTCAACGCGAATAGCAAGGGCCATAGCGGCTTCCAGTGACGCGGGAGAGTCATACTGTGCCAACACATCCTGTAATTTGTCGGATAAACCATGACAAAACTGGCTCCTAAGAGCCGGGTCATTCCACTGGGTGTCCGTGGCCCACCTACGGAACTCCGAACAGAATTCCTCCGCCGGACGATCTCCCTGCTGGATCCTACGTAACTTAGACTCAGCAAGGGAGATCCGATCTGGGTCATCATATACGAGTCCCAGAGCAGCGAAAAACCTATCCACTGACTGGAGAGCCGGGGAGACCGGGGGAAGAGAGAACGCCCAAGATTGTGGGTCCCCTTGTAGGAGCGAGATGACAATTCCCACCCTTTGTTCTTCACTCCCCGATGACCGAGGCCGCAGCCGAAAGTACAACTTGCATGCCTCCCGGAAAACAAAAAACTTGTCCCGCCCCCCAGTGAACCTGTCAGGGAGAGCTACTTTAGGTTCTGGTCCGGCTTGCTCCTGAGGATGCAAAACCTTGGACCTAACGTCCGCCAGCTTCATGGACAAACTCTGCAACTGCCGAGCTAGACCGGCTACTGGATCCATGGTAGCTGGAGAAAAACTAAGTGGGTCGGTGAAAATGTCACGCTGTCTCTGTATACTGGAGGTAGGGGGCCTAAGCTGACCCTAAGCTGGGGCCCTGACTAGTCCCTCAACCTGGAGGTACTGTTAAAGGTACAGAGGTCCAGGCCGCCAGCGTAACCCCTACCTCCTGAGGATCCCTGCACCTAAGTAATCTAGTCCTGAGAAGGACCCCGTTCACAACAAAAGGGGACAAGTAATAATATGCCCACACACAGTACTTAGACGAACGAGACAGTACAAGGGTAAAACCAAAACCACCTTGCATACAAAAACTACACAACTACAACAGAGGGAACACCAACGGGAAAGGAGATAAATGATAAAGCGAGGAAGGGAAAAAACACTCCAAATACACTTATCTCAGAAACTCCAAACACCACGATCCGCTCTGTTAGTCTGAATGAAATGCTTTCACCGACACTTCCCAAACAGACCAGCAGGCATTTGAAGGAGTCTCACTACAGCAGTATTGATTGCAGCTGGGCGAGGCTGGACCTCGTCTAGCACAGAGAGAGAGAGAATTAACTCCCTCACCGCCGAAAAACACAAAGCACCAACAAGTCAGCTGCGAGAAGTCAGGCTGTGTACTCGTGACGATCTTCGTGGCGACACACCCGTGACAACTGACCACCCAATACAAGGTATGATAATCCGTAAGATGTCATAGCTACAGAGCATTATGGGGAGGCCAGTTCAATAGGAATTTAACCTGACACTCAGTGTGAAAAATGGTGTCGGGCAAGGTTTTTTTTTGTGACCCACAAATCAAATCATTAAATGTTCTAATTAGCGTGAATGAGTCAAATTTCCTGAAATTTGCATTAACTCAATCAATCGATCCGCTTATCTCTAATCCCAGCCCTTTGCAGTGCACTACTTCCACTTTGCTGGCATCTGAGCGGAAGTGGAGGTCTGTGCCTGTTACTGATTCATCCACAGGTCCATCCGTCTGGTCCATCAATATTCATCCTCATCTCATCAGTTCTTAAAACCTTTGAAAACTCTGTCTTCATATATTTCTTGGTCCAGTCTTGACGTTTCACCTTCAGTGTCTTGTTCAGTGGTGGTTGGGTTTCAGCCTCCCTTACCTCGGCCATGTCTCTGCGCTCTGAACACCTTGTACTTCTGGATATTACAGGGAGTTTGCAGTTCTGGAATATGACAGCATTGGAGGATAATCGCTTCCTGGTCGCTTCACGTTTGAGTCTTCTCACATCTTATTTAATGTGCATTTGTTTCTCACAACACGATTTTTGTGACTCTGTTGACTATTTGCAACAAAACTTTTGATGGTTCTGTGATCACTTCCCAATATCTTAGTGATTTCTAAAGTGCTGCCCCCTCTGTAAGCGTTAACAATTTTTGATTTTTCAGATTCTTCACACCTTGATAAAGGATGTTGATATTCTTAGGCGTCCCCCATTACACACATACACATCACCTGATCTGCTTCATCCAATAAGCATTCGGGTTTATACAGCACAGGAGTGCGAAAATCTGTATAAAAATGATGGTATGGACAAAATACTCACTTGCTAATAATTCGACACACAGTGTAGGCAAGTTGTCCCAATTACATGAATAGGAAGCTTATTCTAAGATTTAATTATTAATTTGAATTGTTTTTTATGCGAATCTTCTGTGCAGACCTCTCCAAATTTTACATCAAGAAACTCCATGTGATGATGACCTTAGAATGTTTTTTTGCCACCTAACCAGAATACAGGATACATTATTAAGTCATAATCTTAGGCCACAATATTTCTAGGCTTTACATAGTCTTCATTGTATTTGGAACCTGAAAATTTCATTACATTTGGACTATTTTGGACCCTTTGTTCCTAAGCTTCTTTCTTCTCCTCTGTGACAGGGATATCCCTGTTCCACTGATCACGATCATTTCAAAATTAATGGATCCAAATTGTCACTTGGTAAATATGTATGTGCTTACATTTGTGCCCACCTGCATACCAGGGTCTAACTGGCTGTATTTTTAAGGAGCCATATTGCTAACTAGCTTACAATCTAAATAGCTGGCACTGCCATGGGTGAATGGCTTCCACTGTATTTTAGCCTGTGGCTTGCACAGTTAGAGTAGGAACAGTCAATTGACAGTATAATATTGGTGTTTTGGTTCTGAAATCCCCTTCCACTCTTGGTGGAGAATATACATTTGGAAATATAACAATGCTGGGGATTTTCACATTCGCAGCTTGCTCATTATGTTGTACAATAGCCTGTAGATTTTCTCTGCACATTTTATTCTTTGCAGTGTGTAGAATGAAATCCACTGTAATAACACAAAATAAAATGTTATATAACACATTATTACTTAGCTATGTATTCCTCGCCGAACTGTGGCAAAGTCTGCAGAGGAAACCATCTGCGGTGTGTGGACTTAATCTTCTAGACACACAGTAGTTTAAAAGGGGCTGTCCACTACCTCTACAATCTATAGCTGATTGAATTATTCTCCATTTTAAGCCAAAAAAATATACTCACCTCTCGCCATTTTAATGATGTTGGCGCTGGGTCTGCTGCATTGTAACTTCCTTCGGATAAATGTCAGGCAAGCGGAAGAAGTGAGAGATCTGCAGCCCAATAGCGACTAATGATTGACCGCAGGGCTCACATGGCATAACAATGTGAATCCCGGCAGGCCTGGTGCTGACCTCGCTGGAACGGTAGTGTAGGAGTTGAGCATATTTTTGTTTATTTTATAACAGGGCTGTCTTGGTAGAGGGAAAATCCTTTAAGGGCTGAATGAAACTGGTGCATGTGTGTCTTTTTGTAATCACGTGCTTGCATTCATGTCTTTACTGCTGAATGTCCTCAAAATAAAACCCAAAGCCTAAGTCCTTACTGTATTGCACCTGTATATAAATTATGGTATATACACACATGGTCAAAATTGTTGGTACTCCTCATTTAATGAAAGAAAAACCCACAATGGTCACAGAAATAACTTGAAACTGACAAAAGTAATAATAAATTAAAAATCTTTGAAAATGAACAAATGAAAGCCAGACATTGCTTTTCAACCCTGCTTCCACAGAATTAAAAAAAAAATAAACTCATTAAACAGGCCTGGACAGAAATGATGGTACCCTTAACTTAATATTTTGTTGAACAACCTTTTGAGGCAATCACTGCAAGCAAACAATTCCTGTAACTGTCTATGAGACTTCTGTACCTCTCGACAGGTATTTTGGCCCATTTGAAGGTTGCCTTTTCCAGACGTCATGTTTCAGCTCTTTCCAAAGATGATCAATAGGATTTAGGTCAGGGCTCATAGAAGGCTGGTTCAGCATAGTCCAATGTTTTCCTCTTAGCCATTCGTGGGTGTTTTTAGCTGTGTGTTTTGGGTCATTAACCTGTTGCAAGACCCATGACCTGCGACTGAGACCAAGCTTTCTGACACTGGGTAGCACATTTCTCTCTAGAATCCCTTGATAGTTTAGAGATTTCATTGTACCCTGCATAGATTCAAGACACCCTGCGCCAGATGCAGCAAAGCAGCCTCAGAACATAAATAGAGCCTACTCCATGTTTCACAGTAGGGACAGTGTTCTTTTCTTGTTATGCTTCATTTTTACATCTGTGAACATAGAGCTGATGTGCCTTCCAAAAACTTATATTTTTGTCTCATCTGTCCATAGAACATTCTCCCAGAAGCTTTGTGGCTTGTCAACATGTAGTTTGGCAAATTCCAGTCTGGCTTTTTTATGATTTTTTTTCAACAATTGTGTTCTCCTTAGTCGTCTCCCATGAAGTCCATTTTGGATCAAAAAACAACGGAAGGTGCGATCTGACACTGATGTTCCTTGAGCTTGAAATTCACCTTTAAGCTCTTTAGAAGTTATCCTGGGCTCTTTTGTTACCATTCGTATTATCCATCTCTTTAATTTTTCATCAATTTTCCTCCTGTGGTCACGTCCAGGGAGGTGGCTACAGTCCCATGGATCATAAATTTCTGAATAATATGTGCAACTGTAGTCACAGGAACATCAAGCTGCTTGGAGATGGTCTTATAACCTTTACCTTTAACATGCTTGTCTATAATTTTTTTTCTAATCTCCTGAGACAACTCTTTCCTTTGCTTCCTCTCGTCCATACTGATGTCACCAAACAGCACAGTGAGTATCTGTAGCCCTATATACAGGCCCACTGACTGATTACAAGATTGTAACCACCTGTGATGGTAATTAGTGGACACAACTTGATATAACATGTCCCTTTTGTTACATTATTTTCAGGGGTACCATCATTTCTGTCCAGGCCTATTTCATGAGTTGATTTTTTTTAAGAATTCTGTGGAAGCAGGGTTGAAAAGCAATGTCTGACTTTCATTTGTTCATTTTCAAAGATTTTAATTATTCCTTTTGTCAGATTTAAGTTACTAAGTTATTCTGTGACCATTGGGGGTTTTTCTTTCATTAAACGAGGGGTACCAACAATTTTGACCACGTGTATGTATATGTATATATATATATATATATATATATATATATATATATATATATATAGGGCATTTTGTTTTCCTTTAAAGGGAATCTGTCATGTCCCAAAATGATATTAACCTGCCGATGTAAGGTTAATCCGCAGGTTAATAGCGCAATAAGGCTGCCCGGCCTCTGCACTGAGAGCCCTCCGGCTACCAAGAGAAATTAACTTTATTCCTCCCAGCAGTCTCGGGCTTCCAGTCATAGGGGTGAGCGGTGACTGAAGCTTCGCTGACCCACCCCTATGACTGAAAGCCAGAGGCTGCAGGGAGGAATAAAGTTCATTTCCTCCAGGCACCTGGGTACTCAGTGATGGCCGCACGGTTTCAGAATGCTATTAACCTATAGATTGACCCCATAATTAAGGCTAATAGCGTTTTGGGACGCAACAGGTTCCCTTTAAGGTGCTCATTAAATAATAAGGAATGCCTATTTAACATGCAATTCATGTCTCGCTTCCTGATCTATAATGTTTCCCTTCATGATATTAAATTTTCTCTTTAGCATTACATCTCATAACTCCTGAAGTAAAATACTTGGTAGAAGCTAAATAACAATCTCTAGTTCCATGACTTACTTGAGGATTTCATACCAAAACAATATTTTTTTTTATATTCCTGTATGTTGATCCTTAGTGTTTTATAATCCAAAAGCTATCAGGTTGTATGGATGCCAAACTTTTCTTTGTGTTTTTCTTTGGGAAATGTAGTACTAGTGATTGCAAAGTGCAATCTACTATCAATTTATAGTAGAATAACAATGTAAGTGCTAAGTACAATCACAAACTTCTATCTCTATCTCAAGTTTTCAAACATTCAGATAAAGAAATATCTCAGGGGATGGAATAAATATGGGCAATGAGATATCACTAGTTGTCTTGTCACACAGTCTGCCAACCACTAGAAATCTTCAAAGAGAAATTAGGAGTGACATTAAAGGGAATCTGTCACCAGGTTTTTGCTCCCCATCTGAGAGAAGCATTATGTAGGGAAAGAGACCATTACTCCAATGATGTATCACTCTATGGGCTTCTTGCTTCAGTTTTGATAAAATCACTGATTTCTCTGCTGCAGATCTATCAGTGCTCTGAATGCTGAGCTCTGTATAACCCCACCCACACCACTGATTGGCAGCTTTTTGTCTACACTGTGCATAGGCAGAAAACTGCTAATCAGTGGTGGGTTCTGGGGTACTTATCCTCCAGTGACAATCTCCTGCTGATAAAACAAGGATTTAGTTGGTATATGGGTATAGGAGGCGCTGTGGGCTCGTCACTACTAGTGGCAGCAAATTAGTGGACAGAGAACCAGAGTTGTCCAAATGGGTTTTGATGTAGCTGAAAAGAAGTAAATTTGCGCTAGTGGTAGTGAACAGAAGGACAGCACGAGAGATTTACAGTGCAAGGGATAATTTTATTTAATCGAACATAAGCTTAAATTAGCTTGGTTAAAATGATTCAGACTCAGTGGGGTCATTCCTATTCTATCCCACCAGGTCTACAAGCCTTTGCCTCCTTATACATCTACTGCAACCGAACATCCACAGACTACGGGAAAAAGGCCTATGTTGATCTTATATCAGTGGACACCAATCTTCTTATTGATTTTAAAAAATCTTAATACTTTTAATACCTATCCTCTTATCCGACCCAGTGACCCCACTGAGTCTGAATCATTTTAACAAAGCTAATTTAAGCTTATGTTCGATTAAATAAAATTATCCTTTGCACTGTAAATCTCTCGTGCTGTCCTTCTGTTCACTAAAACAAGGATTTAATCAAAACTACAGCAAGCAGCCAAGTAAGTTATACATTGTTGGAATCTGGATTTCTCTCCCAACATTATGCTGCTCACAGATGAGGTGGCAAAAACCTGGTGACAGATTCCCTCTCACCCAAATGCCAAATTCAGAATCAAAGAATTCTGTTTTTTGGGGGGATTGGGTTATTTTACTAGTAGTAGGATATGTTAGAGGGCAAAAATAACTATATTGTATGAATATTGTATGCCAAAATATATCATATTCAGTCAATCACTACATACTGATGTGTCCTTCTTCACCTTTCCTCTTAGTTTGACTTCTCCAGGGATGTGTGGCATGAGATGACTAGCTCACATTATTTCACAATACTCTATCAGAAGATGTTTATGATGTATGTTTGGCCACACCGTGGCTGTGATGTAGCCTGTGGCCAGTTGAGCGTCATGCTGGTTCTTTAGAATGTATACAATTTTTCCTGCAAGAAATTGGAGTCTTTAACTCCTTTATGATCTATGACGTATAGGTATGTCATAGGCCGCCTTCCCCTGTTTGATGCAGGCTCCGGCTATGAGCTCGCATCTTTTCTGGCACATGACAACTGATCTGATTTCATCAGCTGACATGTGCCCCTAACAGCTGCAGGTGGAATCGCAGCAGCATTTAACATGGCTGCGCCAGAAGCGCGTCACTAGCTTCGCCCATCGGCGCCCCATCACATGATCGCGGTGCGCCGATGGGTTGGCATGACAGTCCGGGGTCTGCAGGAGACCCCTGTGGGTGTCATAGCCAATCTGCTATGAGCGCCGCCCAGTGGCCGGCGTTCATAGAAGATGAGCATTTCTGCTACACATAACTGAAGTCCTGCTATGTGAAACACAAGCGATCAGAAGATTGCAGATTTTAAAAATATAAAAAAAATAAAAAAATATAAAAGTTCAAATCACCCCCCTTTTTGCCCCATTCAAAATAAAACAATAATAATATTAAAAAAAATACAGATTTGGTATCGCCGTGTTCAGAAACGCCCAATCTATCAAAATAAAGAAGGAATTAATACGATCGGTAAACGAAGTAACGATAAAAAAAAACAAAATGACAGAATTATGTTTTTTTGGTCACCACAACATTACATTACAATAAAATCCGCACACAAAAATTAAGCCCTCAACCGGCCCCAGATCCCGAAAAATGGAGACATTACGGGTCTCGGAAAATGGCGCCATTTTTTTTTTTTACAAACTTTGGATTTTTTTTCATCACTTAAATAAAAATGAACCTATACATGTTTGGTATCTACAAACTCTAAATGACCTGGAGAATCATAATAGCAGGTTTTAGCATTTAGTGAACATGGTAAAAAAAAACAACTGTGGAATTGCACTTTTTTTGCAATTTCACCGCATTTGGATTTTTTTTCCCTTTTTCCAGTACACGATATGGTAAAACCAATGGTGTAGTTAAAAAGTACAACTCGTCCAAAAAACAAGCCCTCACACAGCCATATTGGTCGAAAAATAAAGTTATGGCTCTGGGAAGAAGGGGAGCAAAAGACGAAAACGCAAAAATCCAAAGTGATAAAGGGGTTAAAAGGGGTTGCCCAACCTAAATAAACGTATCAGTAAAGGCAATTAAAAAGCAAAGCTCACCAGTTTGATCCCCTGTGGTTCCAGCTGCTTCATTAGTCTCCTATGGAACAGGAATTAAAAACTCCTCTTCTTAAGTAACCTCACTAATGAGGCAGGTGATAGGTTGCTGTGTTAAGGTAACTACAATGGGATGTCATTCTATACATATCCAATGATGACCTGTTCCACTCATCTGACTGCTGCAGTCAATCACATACCTTAGCAGTCAAGTTGACTGAAGAATAGTGATGAGCGAGCATGCTCGCTACTGCTCGGTGCTCGTCTGTGCATCTCACTGCTCGAGATGCTCGGCGTTCGCCGAGTATTTCCGGGGCTGCTCAGCCTCAGTTCGGGTCCCCTCCCTGCATGTTTGGCGCTCTTTAGAGCGCCAATCAACATGCAGGAATTGTCTGCCACTCACTGTAATGCCGTAGCCATGTTGGTTGTGGCATTACAGTGATTTGCTGGCCACACAACGTCATCAGGTCTATATCAGACCTGGCGCCGCCATGCTCATCACAGTCACTGCGGAATCAGACAGTGTAGGGAGAGGTGCTGCTGAGCTAGAGAGAGATTTGCTTGTTTCTAGTTAGTGTAGGTGTACCAAACTATATTAGAGACACATATCCATCTCAACAAACAGTCCTTCTGAGAGCACCGTTGTTCTGCGCCATTTGCTTTTTGGCACTGCTGAATACAGCCAGGTCTTTTCCATATTATAGCACTAAAAATACAGCTATTTAAAACTGTGTTTTCTCCGTCACACGGATCACATATACGTTTTCAGAAAATACTGCCATTTCTGGCCTCCATTAAAAATTTGTTTCAGTGTGTCAGTGAAGCAATTGACACCAGTTTGCTGTTCAAAATAGTTAACTACAGGCCAGGTATTTAAAACTGTGGTTTGTCCGTCACACGGATCACCTATACGTTGTCAGAAAATACTGCCATTTCTGGCCTCCATTAAAAATTTGGTTCAGTATGTCAGTGAAGCAATTAACACCAGTTTGCTGTTAAAAATAGTTACCTACAGGCCAGGTATTTAAAACTGTGGTTTCTCCGTCACACGGATTACATATAACTTTGATCCAAATTCAGCCATTTGTAGTGAGCGTGTAAGATATTGTCCTCCATTTAAAATGGGCAAGGCGCGTGGCAAGGGACGGTGAAATGGAGGTGATGGTGCTTGCAGAGGCCGAGGCCGTGGGCAAGCTGAAATTGTGGCACAACAAACACCCACGCCTGACCTTCCTGTCCCAATTCCTAGGGGACCGCAGCACACCACTATTGAACCCAGAGCAGTGTCAAAAGGTTGTTGGCTGGATAGCAGATAATGCTTCCAGTCATTTTGCCACCACCACCACCACCCTGTCTTCCACACGGTCAAGTCTCAGTAGCCGTGAGTCTGGACTGCATATTCCTCACCCTGATCCTCCTTCCTCCCACCATGTCGAGTGCCCGGAGAAAACTGATCCCACACTTGGACACTCCGAAGAGCTGTTCACTTTTCCATATATAGATTTGGGCCTCTCGCCCGTTCCACTTGAAGCGGGGCAAGAGGAGATCACATGTAGCGATGCCCAAATATTTGAGCAGCCACGGTCACACGAAGGCGACGGTGGGAAAGTGTCACAAGAGGTGGACGATGATGAGACACAATTGCCAGAAAGTCAAGAGGAGGACCAGGGTGCGGAAGTGGAAGATGAGGTGGTGGATGATATAGTAACTGACCCAACCTGGCAGGAGGACATGCAGAGCGAGGACAGCAGCACACAGGGGGAGGGAGGCAGAGCACCCCAACAGGAAGGAAGAAGCAGTGTGGTGGCCACAGACAGAAGGCAAGCAACCATTCCCCGTAACACCAACACAACTTCCTTTGCCAGTACAACTGTTAGGTCTTCCCGAGTCTGGTTGTTTTTTAAAGACTCTGCTGATAACCCCAAAAAGGCCATTTGCACCACCTGCCAGGCCAGCATCAGCAGGGGTGGCAAAACTACCAGCCTGACCACCACCAGCATGATCAGGCACATGGCAGCAAAGCACCCAACTTTGTGGGCCAAACCCCAGGGTCCAGGAACAGTGTCTGTGGGTGGCACCACTGCTTCTTCCGCTGTTGTGCATGCAAGCCAATCCCCTGTCCATGGTGCATGCGAAGATGCCTCTTGCCCTGCACCTGTCGTTGCACACTCTCAAGTAGCAGCATCAGCAAGCACGTCCACGTCCTTGTGCCAGCGCAGCATTCTGTTGTCCATACCCCAGTCCTTGGAACGCAAGCGCAAATACGCAGCCAACGCCCCACAGGACACACTACTAAATTCCCACATTTCACGACTGCTTGCGCTCGAAATGTTGCCTTTTAGGCTCATGGAGAAGGAACATTCCGCAACCTGATGGCGGAGGCCGTCCCTCGGTACTCGGTCCCCAGCCGCCACTATTTCTCCCGATGTGCCGTCCCCGCATTACACAAGGACGTGTCCCAAAACATTAGACATGCCCTCAACAACGCAGTTACCGGGAAAGTCCACCCAACCATGCACACATGGACAAGTGCTTGTGGGCAGGGACAGTACATCTCGCTGATGTCACACTCTGTTAACATAGTGGAAGCCGGGACCCAGTCGGACCTTGGGACGGAACACGTCCTGCCAACGCCAAGGATTGCAGGCGCTAGGTCAATCAGGGTTGCCACCACAATCTACAGCTCCTGCACCTCATCTTCCTCAGCCTCCTCCTTCTCTTCAGCCTCCATCTCTGAAATGACCACATCAGTCACAAGCTGGAAGCTCTGCAGTACTGCCTCGGCCAAGCGGCAATAAGCTGTGCTGAAGCTAATATGCTTAGGTGACAAACCGCACAATGCTGAAGAGTTGTGGACAGTTCTGAAAGAGCAGGTAGATCTGTGGCTCACACCGCTGAACCTACAGCCAGGCATGGTTACAGACTGGTGTGTGATGTCCCCACGCGTTGGAACTCTACACTGCAGATGTTGGGAAGGATTTATGAGCAGAAGAGGGCAGTTGTTGAGTACTAGCATCAACAAGGCCATCTTTATTCAGTTCAGAATCCACACATAAGACCTCAGGAGTGAACATGTGGATGTCAGACATATGTACCATCCTCCAAAACTTTGAGGACTCCACCAAGATGGTGAGCGGCGATGACACCATAAATAGTGTCATCATCCCGCTTCTCTGTCTTCTGAAATGATCTCTGCTCACAAGCAAAGAGGATGCATTGCAGGCGGAGCACGATGAGATGGATCAAGGAACCATACAGAGTGATTACACACAGCCCAGCCTCATCTCATCCCATCGTGGATTGGGTGACAATGAGGAAGAGGAGGAGGAGGAGGAAGAACAGGAGCTAGTTTCATGCGCTATAGACGGTACTACCTGCACAACTGTCATACCGTCTGTTCAGTGTGGATGGCCAGAGGACAGAGAGGAGGAGGAGGAGAGCATGTTCAGTCATCCTCCTGGTGAGGACACGGAAGTCTTGCCTGTTAGCAGACTGGCACGCCTGGCTGAGTTTATGTTACGCTGCCTTTCCCATGACCATTTCCTTCTCAAAATTTTGGGTGACAGTCATTACTGGTTGGTGACACTTCTAGACCCACGCTACAAGGAGAACTTTATATCTCTTATTCCTGAGGAGGACAGGTCTACAAAAATGGGGCAGTACCAGAAGGCCCTTGTTGCGGAACTATTAAAAAAATTCCCATCTGAAAACACTGGCAGCAGAGGTCACAGTTCGTTGCACAACCAAGGAGTACAGGCGAGAGAGACACAACTTCAATCCAGCAGAAGCAGGGGAACATTGTCAAAGTTCTGGGAGAATTTTCTCAGTCCCTCCCATCGTATAGGCCCTGAGGCATGGTGTACTCTCACAAGGAGTGCAAAGTTTGGGAAGATGCTGAGGGAGTACCTTGCCGACCGTACCAACGTCCTCCGTGATTCCTCTGTGCCTTATAATTTTTGGGTATCCAAGCTGAATACGTGGAATGAACTGGCTCTCTACGCCTTGGAGGTCCTGGCCTGCCCTGCCGCCAGCGTTTTATCAGAGCGGGTTTTTAGTGCTGCTGGTGGAATTATAACTGATAAGCACATCCACCTGTCAACTGAAAATTCTGACAGGCTGACTCTTATAAAAATAAACAAGGGCTGGATTGTGCCAGACTTCTCAACACCACCGAATGATAGCAGAGTAACATAAACTGTACCTCTTCACACCCACACATGGGATATGACGCGCCCCCTGGGCCGTGTCTGTAGGGGAATACTCGGAGCCGGGTCTCTGTGTAATGCTAGGGGTTGTAGTCTCCGTGGCGGCGACCCGATCCCGTGGCTCAGGGTGGTCAAACCAGTGGCGGATCTGTTTCTTTGGTTTTGTAATGTTTAAATGTCCGACAACGCCACCCGTGGATTGCGGTCACTGAGAACCGCCGCTGCGGGGCAGACCGCTGAGGCCGATGTTGTGTGCGCAGCAGAGGGTAGTATAACTCCCCACGGGAGGAGTATAGCCTCAGGGCAGTGAGTGCAGATGGTGGGGGTGATGGTGCGCGAGAGCAACAGTAATGACTCAGAGTCCAGTGATGCAGTCCAGGGTCTTTACTCACAGTTTTACACTCCAAGCCACTTCTGCAGGTAATGGCTGCCCACGTCGTGCTGTGCTCACCAGGTGAGGGGCTCGGCCAACTCCCAGGTACCTTTGGAATGCTTTTCAGGACCCCCTTCGTGTGTCCTTTCTCTGGCCTGTCATACCCCACAATTGACCACATTTCTGTCCAGCTGCCTCGGGCCTTGGCGGGCAAACGTATGTTTCGTTTCCCTGGGTCCTATATGGTGCCTTCCTAACGGGTGTAGTGAGGGGCCATACACTTGCAATGCCACGGCCTCCGGTTACTAGCTGAGGGTAGTTGCTCTCCTCCACTAGATGAGGGATCCGGTTCCCTTTCTTGGCCTGACCCCCCTACTCTGGTAGCGGCGGGCGTGCAGTGGCGGCTGGCCGGTCCGCACCCCTGGGGTCCCTTCACTCCACTCCTGGAGCCTCCATCCGTTTCTCTCCTCTCCTTTCTTCTCCTCCAGGCCCAGGCCTTGAGACTTGGCCTGCCTGCAGAGCAGAGCCCATGCAGAGCCTCTGCTCCCAGCCTCCTTCTCTCTCTGCTCTCTGCTCTCTCTTACTTTCTACTCTGACTCTAAGATGGTGCCCACCATATATACTCCCCTATACAGTGCACCCGGGATCTACTCTACCCACCCACACACTACCAGGTTCCCCCTTTCTAGGTGTTCCCTCCCCCCCACTCCAGCCAGGGACAGGGGCGCCCGCTTCTCCTTCTCCAGCTGCGCTTTCCCCCCGTGGCAGAATTCTCGCCTGCGAGCTGCCTCCGCCCGGGTTTCCTGCGAGAACCCCATCAAGTCCTCCCCGGTCTGGTCCCACTCTATTTGGACCTCTTCATCCGGGAGCTGGGGAATGGTGACTGGCTGCGGAGCGAGCAGGAGCGGACGAAGTGGGGCTTTGGCCCCTGCGGACAGGTCCCTCCGATGGCAAGGGTGAACCCATCCGCGTAGCAGGGGGACCGGCTAGCTGACTGTATAAATCCGCGCTCAGGGGTGGTAGTGTTGGGACCGGGGGCGCTCGTTGGTTGAAGGCACCTGGGGTATCAGGCCTTGCGACCAGGCTTGGAGCGGGCCGCCTCCGACTGCACCCGGGATCAAGGTGCACGGTGTGGGGCGTGGTCCGGTGGCTGCGCTCGGGGCTTGGGGCCTAGGTGTAGGCGGCGGGAGCGGAGGAGGTGCAGCAACTTCCGGGGCGATCGGCTCCGCGACGGGGTCCAAGAGCAGGCTAGTGGCGTCCGGGCTTGTAGCAGGGGCGTCCCCCTTACCTGCTCCCTTTGCAGCGCTGCTCTCAGCCTCCGGTGGTCCTCCTCTGTCCTCAAGGGCAGGCACGCTGTCGTGTGCTGGCAGCGCCACCCGCTGCCGGGTCGCGACCCGCCGGTCCATTTCCTCCTTCCATCCCGCGATGGCCTCTCACTGCGCCTGGACCATCCTCCGGTCCAAATCCTCCAGTCCAGCCCGGAGGAATTCAGGGTCCTCTCCGGGGAGCTGGGTCATCAGCTCCGCGAGGCTGTACGGAGCCGCTTCGGCCTGCAGCAGGCCACTCGTCAGGGTACCGGGGCTGGCGCTCCTCCCCATCTCCGAGTGTGGTCCGCCAAGACTGATCCAAACCACACCCTGCCCTTCGGTTTCCTTTCCCTTCCGCCCCTGTTGGGGGTGGTCCTGGGGCAACCTGCTGGCAGTCACTCTCAGGGGCAGCCCCCCCACGTTGATGGACATCTCTACAGCCGCACTCATGGCTGTTGGGGGTGGGCTCCATCTTTGGCGCCATTCTGGGACCTGGCCCACGATGGTAGGTGGCTTCTTGTTGTCTTTTGGCACGCACATAATGGCGTCCGTTCCACATTCAATACAGTGAAACAGTCTCTAGGCACACAATACCCAATGATAACGGGTTGGTTTCGATCCTGCCGACTACGCCAAAGTTGACGCGCCCCCTGGGCCGTGTGTGTAGGGGAATACCTGGAGCCGGGTCTCTGTGTAATGCTAGGGGTTGTAGTCTCCGTGGCAGCGACCCGGTCCCGTGGCTCAGGGTGGTCAAACCAGTGGTGGATCTGTTTCTTTGGTTTTGTAATGTTTAAATGTCCGACTACGCCACCCGTGGATTGCGGTCACTGAGAACCGCCGCTGCGGGGCAGACCGCTGAGGCTGATGTTGTGTGCGCAGCAGAGGGTAGTATAACTCCCCACGGGAGGAGTATAGCCTCAGGGCAGTGAGTGCAGATGGTGGGGGTGATGGTGCGCAGGAGCAACAGTAATGACTCAGAGTCCAGTGATGCAGTCCAGGGTCTTTACTTACAGTTTTACACTTCAAGCCACTTCTGCAGGTAATGGCTGCCCACGTCGTGCTGTGGTCACCAGGTGAGGGGCTCGGCCAACTCCCAGGTACCTTTGGAATGCTTTTCAGGACCCCCTTCGTGTGTCCTTTCTCTGGTCTGTCGTACCCCACAATTGACCACGTTTCTGTCCAGCTGCCTCGGGCCTTGGTGGGCAAACGTATGTTCCGTTTCCCTGGGTCCTATATGGTGCCTTCCAAACGGGTGTAGTGAGGGGCCATACACTTGCAATGCCACGGCCTCCGGTTACTAGCTGAGGGTAGTTGCTCTCTTCCACTAGATGGCCTGACCTCCCTACTCTGGTAGCGGTGGGCGTGCGGTGGCGGCTGGCCGGTCCGCACCCCTGGGGTCCCTTCACTCCACTCCTGGAGCCTCCTCTGTTTCTCTCCTCTCCTTTCTTCTCCTCCAGGCCCAGGCCTTGAGACTTGGCCTGCCTGCGGGGCAGAGCCCATGCACAGCCTCTGCTCCCAGCCTCCTTCTCTCTCTGCTCTCTCTTACTTTCTACTCTGACTCTAAGATGGTGCCCACCATATATACTCCCCTATACAGTGCACCCGGGATCTACTCTCCCCACCCACACACTACCAGGTTCCCCCTTTCTAGGTGTTCCCTCCCCCCACTCCAGCCAGGGACAGGGGCAGTTGTGCTCACTCTTGGGAGCATTGTCGCCCTGTCCCCCGGAAATGTGGTGTAGTGCATGTGGGTGTTAGGGTCCTGAGCCACACTCCATCCTTACCTGGAAGTGAGATACCTCTGTAGCGACCGAACCCTCGGGGCGCTACAGATATATTTCCTGATTTCGGCTATTTGCTCTTGTCCTCCTCCATCTCCTCATCCTCCACCACCATATCACCAGGGTGACCGTGGTCCGTGATGCAACCCCCACATAATTTTTTTAAAGGGTGTTTATGATGTCCGTAAAAAAAAATTTTATACAGTATGTTCATGTATACCCCCCAGGGGTAAATGTTCGTCAGCCCATACACTTAGTGCATTGGCATTACCAGTATAGGAGACCCGCTCCTTTCTAATGGGAACATTTTTTATGAGGCCCTCCTCCACGTCTCTTCCAAGGGGCATTGGATTGCCTCCCAATTTTTGGCAGCCCTTGCATTCACTGCATAGGCAAACACAATGGGAGACCCACTTCCTAATAATGGGAACATTTTTTTTTAGGAGGCCCTCCTCTACGTCTCTTCCAAGGGGCATTGGAGTGCCTCCAAATTTTTGGCAACCCTTGCATTCACTGCATAGGCAAACACAATGGGAGACCCACTTCCTAATAATGGGAGCATTGTTTTCAGGAGCCCCTCTGACCTCCATGTCTCTTCCAAGGGGCATTGGAGTGTGTCCAAATTTTCAAAGTGGTATTGGGGTGCGTCCAAATTTTGGGCAGCCCTGCAACTCACTGCATACACAATAACAGTATAGGAGACCCACTCTTTAGTAATGGGAACAATAAAACATAGGCGGCTGATGGCTCTCTAAGAATAGTGAGGGCCGACTGTTGTCCCTTTAAGAATAGTAAAGGCTGACGGATTGCTCTATAAAAAATAGGCTTTGTGACTTTCAGAGTCCCTCCTTTATAAATGAAACACGATATGTCTGATGATATCTCACACACCACATGGCCAGATAAGGTTGTAAAATGTTAAAATGACATTTCCTGGTGAATGCATTTGTCACGGTTGAAAGCAATAAAAAAGTGCAAAAACGCATCAAAAACGCTAAGCGTGAACATAGCACAAGGTGTGGAGGAGTATTTTTGTTTTTGGTTATTTATTTTGCTTTATATACAAGTCATTACCCTGGAAAGGATGTTCCTGAACATATTTCCCAGGAAAATCTATTTTGGTTTAGTTTTTGTATGTTTTATTGTGAGTCCATCAAAGTGGCGTAATACCTCTGACAACGTTTTTGACAGCAGTGACCTGGGAGTCAGAAATGCTTCCAGGGGTCTTCCCCATGCTGTTCCCATGTAATTTGAGCACTGTTCCCATCGATTTGGGCAATTTTTAGTCCATCTGCAGACCACCAGGGGGAGCTGCCTGAAAAATGCTCGAGTTTCCTATAGACTTACATTGGGCTCGTTGCTCGGGTCGAGCACCCGAGTATTCCAATGTGCTCGACCCAAGAATCTAGCTCCCGAGCATTTTAGTGCTCGCCCATCACTACTGAGGAACAGAACAGGATGGCTTCCTGTCACATTGGAGACCATGAAAGTAGTCAGTGATGAAGCAATGGGAAATCAGACCAATGAGTATTTTTGTTATTTTATACCATTTTTTGCATTCAACAACATTTTTATTCAAGTTGGACAACCTCATTAACAGAATTTATGGTAAGCCTGGGGTCACACCACAGTATTTTATCTCATCCAAGAGAATCAGGCTAATTATGCTAATCACCTTCTGATTACACCCTGATCAGAGTTGATCAGAGTGTGATCATAGTGTGACCCAGTTTTCTCGGATGAGGAGATGATGGAAAAAAAATTTTTCCATCTTCTCCATTGTGTCAGTCCGTGAAAAATCAGACTGCACTCAGATGTCGTCCGAGTGCAGCCCGATGGTTTCCAAGGACTCATTGACATTTATGGCTGAGTACAATCAGAATATCAGATGCAAATCGTGCATGCTGCGATTTTTTTCCTCAGACAGATTTGGTCCGAGGAAAGAATCGGACATGTGCACGGCCCCATAGAATAACATTAGTCCGAGTGCGATCCAATGTTTTGTCGGCTCGCACTTGGACCAAAAATACGGTCGTCTGCACAAACCCTAAAGGCAAAGGTGAGCACATCTGTAGCACAGATAACTAGTCAGCAATAGATATATTATCAGTACATAAACACGGAACCCTATTCTGTTATAGGGAAGCTATGACATTCAGAGTGGTGGAAATGTAAAGGTGCTAGGTCAGTATGTTTAATATCTACTAGAAAAAAGGATCCTTTTCTTTGATCCAGCCTAAGTACGTTCATACGTGTATCCCCTTGCCCATCTGTGTGTGTCTGGGTACATAGACGCATGCATATTGATGTGGCTGAAGATGCAGATTTAATTGGCACACACTGACACATGAATATGGGAAACAGTCATATGAATATGCTAAATGACAGCACAGGGAAATGAGTTTAAGCTCTCAATTTGCATATTTTACCAGGAGACTTTTTAACAAAATGCAAAGCTTAACATTTTTTTCCAACTGACATAAAAAAAAAAGCTGCAGTGTAAAGATTCAAGGCTTTAATGCCGAGCCCTAGGGCAGCGTAATGTAAATGGTCGGTAAATACATGAAATCATTCTGTACTGGACGTAGTAAATCTTACAGAACACAGGTAACAAAGAAACAGTCAGGGTAACTGGAGCGGAGGACGACTGCGCTGGTCTATTATAATTACACAATCAGGGCTGGAGACGTCTTCAGTCTACACTTGTCATATATCTCAAGTACATTATGTATTTCTGGCGTTATTTAATTTTATATCACTGTGCTTTTAAAAGTCGTGTCCCCAATGTAATAAGATCATGTAAAAGTCATTTTTGCTTTATGGATGGATTTTATATGCTGATCTTAAAGAACAGGTTCACCTCTAGTGACCCTTTTTTGAACATTAGAGGACTACGTGTACAGCAATGACCTAATAGTACTACATTACCAGTATGGCTTCATTATCAGCAGCAGAGATTTGGATAAAGATGGGCTGCTGTTTTCTTATGGCACAGGCTGACACAAACAGCCTTCAGTGCTATTGTAGATGGGATATGAAGTGGGCATGGTACTAGACCACCCTTCTCCTATGCACCAATACCAGCTCCTCTGTCTCTGGACTGAGAATCAGGAGAAACATTGAGCAACTCCAAAGTGTACTTAATGGAAAGAGGGAGCAAAGGGAATGAAACCGATCATGAAAGGGTTTTCACATCGATTTCCAAAGCCCCTCTGTTTGTGTATGACCGGATTTACTCACATTATGTTTTAATATATTTTCATAGTTGCAGGAAAATCTGGCAAGTAACACCTTACCCCTGACATATAATGGATGTACAGTCCTGTCCAAAAATTTTGACACTGACGCAAATTTTGATTTTCACATTGTTAGCGTCTTCAGTGTTTTTGGTTCTTTTAATAAGATGTTTCTTTAGTTACCGAAGAACAATTTATCAGCATTTTATGTTTTAAAACTTTTATTGACAAATACATCAAGTTTATGTAAAGACTCAATATTTACCACATTGTCCCTTAGTTTTCAAGACTTCTGCAATTCGCCCTGAAATGCTGGATATCAGTTTCTGGGCCAAATCCTGACAGATGATAGCTCATTCTTATCTAATCACTGCTTGGAGTTTATCACAATTTTTGTGTTTTTGTTTGTCCAACCTCTTTTTGGGGATTGACCACAGGTTTCTAATGGGATTAATATCTGGTAAGTTTCCTGGCCATGGACCCAAAATTTCAATGTTTTGTTCACCGAGCGACTTAGTTATCACTTTTGCCTTGTGACTTGGTCTCCATCATGTTGCAAAAAGCATTGTTCATCACCAATATGCTCCTGGATTGTTGGGAGAAATTGTTTTTGGAGGATGTTTAGATCCCATTCTTTATACATGGCAGTGTTCTTAAGCAAAATTGAACTTTGGTTTTACACTCACATGGTACAGGACTCATCATAGCTCTTTTCAGATGTCCCAAACAGACTAAAGGGGTCTTCGTCTGAAAAAATAACTTTATCCCAGTCCCCTGCTGTCCAATCCTTGTTCTTCCTGCAAAGTTATTTGTCAGTCTCAAGACTTTTGGCAAAGACTGAATGTCATACACAGGGTGCAAGTGTATAGAGCATACTCAGGAGGTAAACTGGCTCCAGTCACTGCTTTTCAAACAGTGACATTTGTGACAACACAGTTTTTCTTCTTAATTATGCCAGACATACATTCCGTAGGCGAGGAGCAATATACCTTTATTTTTATGTTGACTTTTGAACTTGTGTTCTTCTTGGTTGATCAACACAGACTATTGTTCGTATAAACATGAATGTTGATGATCACTTGAGTTGATATTTGGTAATTGATGAATGGCTGTTATCTACATCTTATATCAGCTCCTACAATGTATTGTCTGCCAGTTTTGCAATACATCAACTCAGGGTAGTTGAATAATGGATGTTGTTAGATATGTTAAGTACCATTGTAGGGAGTTTGCCAATCAACATCGGGGATGAGCTGTGGATACTCGAGCATTGCGAATTAATATCATGATCCCTGGCCATTTACCTGTGAATGATGGCTTGAAAGGACAAATGTGAACTATAAAAAGGGGGTCTCTGCATCTGTTCTGGGATTCCCTACAGGATGTCAGCCTAAGGAACTACAGCCCTGACTGGAAAAATAAATAACTGCTCCATTAACCATTGCTGAACTCTCAGAGATGATTTGAAGAATCCAGGTTGGGACAATCAGGTCACCTGGCCACATATCTCACTGCCCTAATCCCGGCATGCCAGAGGAAGGGTGTGTAATTTGCATCATCTTGTGTTTTGTTGGGGCTGTTCTTTATGTTATTGATTGCTGGTGGTTCAATAAATTATTGTCACACTATTTACCATCACCCTGCGCTGTCTGAGTAGTGTTCTGCCCATGGTCAAAGAGAACGGGCTTGTCAGTGGTATGAGCCCTGGTCCATGCGGTCTTTCTAAAGACAGATGGGCCAGCGGACAAGAGCACCTACTGACCCCCGTGTCTTCACAACATTGACATTTAAATTTCCTACATTAACCAGCCTTCATGTGCAGTAGTGGTGGAGGCGATGGTCTGCTCCATGACACTCTAAGGGGTTAAATGTGTGTGTTTCCGAAGGTTAAACCCTCTGGGACTGCAGTTTAGCCTAGGTAGGGTTAACTGTAACAGCGGGCTCAGTTGAGGGAGGAGGGAACTGAGAGTGTCAAGTTCAGGAAATGACAGTAAGTCGAGAGAGGTGACAAGCAGCAGGCTCAGGTCAAGGACTGCTAGGGACAACATGGGCCTAGTACCTCTGGGCAGCGGATTGCCAGAGAACCCCTCCAAATGAGTCCCCTTGCTGGCCTGGGAACCTCGAGATAGACGTCGGGGCCCGGGGGCACATTCTGCCTGCGAAGCTGCAGGAGAAACTGGGCTCAAGCTCTCAGAGGCGGAGTGAGATGGAATCCGAATATGCTGCTAGTGGTGGAGAAGAATTTCTAGTGCTAGAGAAGTTAGCAGGAGGGATACTCTACCCATACCGAGAACCAGGGATGAAGTTGTGAAGTTGTGTCCGGTACCTGTGGGAAAGATGACAACCCGTTGGGCCTTATCCTTTAAATTCTGCCAGTCACCAAGTAAAAGTTTGGTTGTTTTTATGAACCCCCTGTATACTGGATTAATTGCTGCCCTGGGTCCAGAGGAGGAATTCCTGAAGAAGGAGCAGGCCTGTGGGCCAGAAGTGAGTGAGAAGCACCACATACACAGCATCACACCGGGACAGGGACACACTTTGTAGGGTTCCAGAGCGAGCAGAGGCAGCAGCTCGCCCACGACTACCTCGCTTGGGCACCTTACACATGCAAAACCGCATGGTTTTTTGTTGCCTTCCCCTGGATCAACGCTGCGGAATAGCTGCAGTGCACAAGAAATAGGCTGAACTGGATGGACGCTTGTCTTTTTTCGGCCTTATAAACTATGTAACTATGTAACATGTGCAGATGCATTACCATGGCAACTAGGGCCCTTTTAGAGGTCCCTGGTATCCCCACCTTGGTACATCTATGAAGACCACTCAAAGGAGATTATTTTTACTATATACTGCAATACTAGAGTAGTGCAGTGTATATTACAAGAAATCAAAGAATCGTAGGTCAAATCTGCTAGGGCGACAAAAATAAATGTATGAAAGTTAATAAAAATGGTTTTAAAAATAAATTAAAAAAAGCATAAAAATTCAAAGCAACTCTTTTGCTAATCAGAAAGTGAAAGAATTAAAAAACTTAAAACAAAAAACAAACAGTTTTGATATCGCCATATAGTAAATGGTGTAAAAGAAAAATCTAAATGACAGAATTGCCGTCATTTCACCTCCCTTTGAAAATTCAGTAAAAAGACATCAAAATATTGTATCTACCCCAAAATTATATCAATAAAAACAACAACTCGCCACACAAACAAACAAGCCCTCCCACAGGTTCATTCACTGAATTATAGAAAAAAAATCAGGTCTCAGAAAATGGAGACTCAAACCAAAATTCTAAATTTGAAGTTTTTTTTTTTCAACACACTTAAAGGGGTATTCCCATCTCCAAGATCCTATCCCAATGTAGTAGGTGTAATAATAATAATATTAGCAAATACCTCCAATTAGAAATGTAGTATAGTATTTTTGATTCGCTACTAATCTTACCTCATGTGCAGGCATCGCAGGACCTTAGGTATCCATGGTTACGACCACTAGCAACTAGCTAACAAACTGACTTTATCAGTGGTCGTAACTAGAGATGAGCGTTGTTCTACTCGAACTGTTCGCCAATCTCAAATTCGAGCTGTTTTGGGCGGTGTTCGAGCCGTTCGGCGAACACGAACAATTTGAGAAAAATTCGGCTGTTCGAGGTTATGTTCGATAACTGTTCGTGCACCAAAATCATAACTGGATTTTTTCTCAGTAATGATGAAAATTAATGTTAATACGCAGTTTGAGTGTACAGCGGGGTGGGGGGAGGGGCAGGGGATGGATCTCTGCAGGAATAATGAAGATCTCCATTTTTTTTTCTCTTTCCCGCATTTGCAGTGGGGAGGTGCAGTCTGTCAGCCTATCAGCAGCGCACACACGGAGCGAAGTGCTTTTTTTCACACAAGCAAGGGCATGTGTCATTGGCAGTGTATGTCACATGTCCTTGCCCTATAAGACCAAGCCATTTTCCCCGTCGCCACCATTTTCTCACTGCTGCAGCTACGTGTTAGACGGCACCGCTGTTGCTGTGTGCGCTATACCTTGTTAATTTCAAGCCAATTTTCGCACAAATCTACAGATAGCTTGGGAGTAGGGAATAGTTGTGATTGCAGTCCTTTTAAGGACTAGGTTACAGCATTTCCTACGACTTTTATCAGGCAGGTCTGTGCTCTTAAATAGATAGATTGGGAGTAAAGACTAATTGTAATTGCAGTCCTTTTCAGGACTAGGTTACATCAGTTCCTATCAGTTTTTGCCAGGCAGGTCTGTGCCAGTGCTGTGCAAGTTTTTTTCACAGCATTTGGCTGAATCTAGCAAAGCTAATCCTTTTTGGCCTATTGCAGAGTGTGTTAGTCAGTGGAGTAGCCTATCTGTGTTGCAAGATATACCACCTGTGTATAGAATACCAATTTTTTTACTGCACCTAGTGAAGTAAAATCTTTTGGGCATAGCATCATTCTATTAGTCCATCTATACTGACCTCCATCAGGTTGCAAATTGAATATAATTTTTGTCTGCATCTAGCTCTGAAAAAATATTTGGCCTTCTAGCAGTGTGTGGGACTTTCTCTATTAGTCCATCTATACTGACCTCCATCAGGTTGCAAACTGAATATATTTTTTTTCTGCATTTACCTCTGAAAAAATATTGGGCTTCTAGCTGTGTGTGGGACTTGTTCTATTAATCCATCTATACAGACCTCCATCAGGTTGCAAACTGAATATAATTTTTTTCTGCATCTACCTCTGAAAAAATATTTGGGCTTCTAGCGGTGTGTGGGACTTGTTCTATTAGTCCATCTATACTGACCTCCATCAGGTTGCAAACTGAATATAATTTTTGTCTGCATCTACCTCTGAAAAAATATTGGGCTTCTAGCTGTGTGTGGGACTTGTTCTATTAATCCATCTATACAGACCTCCATCAGGTTGCAAACTGAATATAATTTTTTTCTGCATCTACCTCTGAAAAAAATATTTGGGCTTCTAGCTGTGTGTGGGACTTGTTCTATTAGTCCATCTATACTGACCTCCATCAGGTTGCAAACTGAAAATAATTTTTTTTCTGCATCTACCTCTGAAAAAATATTGGGCCTTCTAGCAGTGTGTGGGACTTTCTCTATTAGTCCATCTATACTGACCTCCATCAGGTTGCAAATTAAAAATAATTTTTATCTGCATCTACCTCTGAAAAAATATTTGGGCTTCTAGCAGTGTGTGGGACTTGTTCTATTAGTCCATCTATACTGACCTCCATCAGGTTGCAAACTGAATATATTTTTTTTCTGCATCTACCTCTGAAAAAATATTTGGGCTTCTAGCTGTGTGTGGGACTTTCTCTATTAGTCCATCTATACTGACCTCCATCAGGTTGCAAATTGAATATAATTTTTTTCTGCATCTAACCCAGCCAATAGTTTTGGCCTAATACCACAGTTTGGCCACTCAGCTCTGCTCGGTTCCCATCCATTTTTTTTTGTGCAAACAACTCCAGAGTTGTGAATTAGTTAACCACCAAAATGAGTGGAAAAAGGCCTGCTGCTGGTGGAAAGGGGAATAGGCGTGTTGGGAAGGGGAAAAAAGGTTGTGTCCGTGGGGTAGGTGTTAAAGCAACAGTAACATCTGCAGAAGAAAGACCATCTTCCAGCCAAACTAAAATGTCTACTTCTTTTTCTTTTAGCGGACAATGTGATAAGATCCCTTTCTTACGGCCACGCCAATCGCTACAAATTGCAGATAAGGCACAAAAACAGCAGGTGCTTCAACGGATATCAAGTGCTCCTTTAAGTGGGCTCTCCTCCACATCAACTTCAACATCACAAATACTCCAGTCCTCAAAGGTGGCACCCCAATCGCACTTGCTTCCTCACAGCTCCCAAATCTCCAGCTGCCCGTCTGAGTATGAGGTAGAACAGATGGTTGAGTCTGCAGAGCTGTTTACTCATACTATAGCCTGGGAATCAGAGGTCGGCTCCAGAGCTTCTGTGAATCCAGACGAGGAAATGATCTGCACTGATGCCCAGAATCTTTATGAGTCGGATCCAGGACCAGACGCAGAAGGTTCTGACCATAATGTAGACCTCATTCCCAAACTGTAACTCCTGTTGGTGGAGACAATGAGGAAGACGATGATGAGACTCAAATACCTGATTGGAGCGACAACTTTAGTTTTTTGTCAGGGCAGGAACAGGTTGGCTCTGAGGACGACGGGTGTGATAACGCACAGGGTGATGATGATGAGGTTGGAGATCCCACTTACTGTCAACCCACAGTCAGCCAAGAGATGAGGTCAGCAGAGGAGGTGGAGGAAGATGCTAGTGACAACGAGGTCAGGTTGCGCCTTCCTGGACAGAGACGTAGTACTGGAGGCACGTCAACAACTGCATCCTCAAACACAACTCTGCCTCTCACCACAAGTCGTGGTGTGGCACCCCAGGGGTCTGGTTTCCACAGTAACGGCAATGTTATGTCTGAGAGCAGGTGGGAGGTCTCTTGGTCAGGGATCCTATGCATGCCACACCTCCTGCCCAGTCCTGGGAGGGGAAGAACTTCCCCTATATAAACCTGGGGCTGAGGCAGGGTTAGAGAGTTCAGAGGGAGAGTGCAGCCAGGAGGGCTGACAGGGAGCTGTGGCTCCGGCTGGGCCCAGCTCCTGGGCCATGCCAGAAGTAGAGACAGAGAAGAGAAGCAGCTATGGGAAGAAACAACAGGAGCTCAGTGGGAGCAGTGCTAAAAGGAATCAGGGGCTGGCAGCTGAAGAGCTCGCCCTGATTGAAGAGTTACCACCGGACCCGGAGTCCGAGGCTGTGGGGATTAAATCAGACCCAGCAGCAGAAACCGCCCGGCAGGGGATTTCAAGCCCTCTGGCCAAGAAACCCGAAGGCACGGTCACACGCGTGGGACCAGCACCGCCGTCGTGGAGCGGAAGCCACTAGAAGGCCCCGAGTCACCGGCCATACGGGTGAGCACCACACGGTACACTCAGGGACGTGGGCTACCTTTACCCGCCTCTAGCAAGGAAGCCAGAAGAGTACAATTAGTTGGGGAGGCCTACTATTCCGCCTGGCCAAGGGGGATCCCATCTGCTCAAGGACTGACCAGGCCCCGACCGCTAGCCAGTACTCCGGGAGGGTCTATCTTTGTCACCAGTAAAGACCCTGAACTACACCGCATCGTCTCTGAGTGGTTCCTACTACCCCCATCATCCACGTCGGCTGCCCTGAGGCCATACCCCTCCCGTTGGGGGTTATACCATCTACGCTGCACTATCCTACCACCGGCCTCAGCGGTCTGCCCTGCAGCGGCAGCTCCATAGCTGCATTCAACGGGTGGCGTAGTCGTCCAACATCTACCGCTAACACAGCGCCACTTAGTCTGACTCCCTGGGCACGGACCGGATCACCGCCACGAGACTACAACCCTCAAGAGATCCGGCTCCGGGTAAGCTTCCGCGTGCGCAACGCAGCGCGACACAGGCCCAGGGGCGCGTCAACTTTTGGCGTAGTCGGCAGGATTTCGTGCCCGCAACCACCGGGTACTGCGTGCCTGAAAAAGACTGTTCAAACTTACCAGTGGTGAAGTTTCCCGCCATCCGGCGCCATCTTTTGCCTTCTTCCCGCCATCCGCGAAGTTTTCGCGCCATCCGGCGCCATCTTCTGCCTTCTTCCCGCCATCCGTGGAGTTTTCCCGCCGTTGGACGCCATCTTGAAGACGCCGCGCGGGAAGAAGAGGGGCGTGGACTCCGAAGGCGCGCGAGAACTGAAGCCCCGCCTCACGTCCGGACGTTGCGTAAGGTCCTGGAAGGAGCCCAGCAGACGCCGACGTCACAGGAGCGTGACGGAAGGTCCTGGACCCTGACGATCCACTGCGGAGCCGCGGCCTACGGAAGAGGATCATCGCAAGGTAGGCCACGGTCCACTGGGGGGGAGGAAGGATGTCGGATACGGAGGAGAGCTTCACCGCTTCAACCCCCGCCAGCGCCACCGCTGTTGCGGTCATGCCTTTCACCATGCCCTATATCCCGGGGGCAGCCTGGCTACCCCAGTACTCAGGGGAGTCACATACCCTGCATGACTTTAGAGAAAAGCTGGATAGCCTCTTCCAGGTGTATCCCCTCACAGAGGAGCAAAAAGTGAGCATCCTGGTGGCCCAATTAACCGGGGCAGCCCAAAGGGAGGTAAAGTCCTGGCCACCTGGGAGGAGGACTGTCGCAGAGATACTAACCCAGCTAACCGAGGAGGAGCTGCAGTACTACCAATACGAGGAAAGCCAAGAGGACCCGGACGGGTCTGAGGACTACCCTCAGGAGGGAGCACAAAGAGGACATACCTACTGAAGGGAAGTAGCGTGAATAAAGAGCTGTAAATAGTTACCCATAAGGGTACAAGAACTGCTGCTAATTAAAATATGGTCCCCGTTGGGACTAGTGAACTGTTACCCGTGTGTCCCTATCCCTTAACAGGCTGAGGACTGTGAACAGCCATTCCTTATCCCCACTGGCCGAGGACTGAGAGCGGCCATATCCTGTAAATAATTATGTGTTTCTAGTAATTTATGGGATTCTTTGGTGGATTTACCGGGAATCCTTTGTACATGGTTGGAGCGTAACCTAGGAATGGACTAAAGACTGTTAAGGACTCGGGGCAGGACAGACCCCTACCTGGTTACGTCTCCCTGTTTTGGTGAAATGGACACCTTGCTTTTCTTCAAAGACTGCACCCGGTTGCGGACATGCCGTAACCATCTTTATGTGTTTTTCTTATTGTATTATTATTGTTTATACCTTGTTATGTTTTTCTAAAAATATGTTTAGTCCCGGAGTACTAAATTTCACTAGGGGGGAATGTGGCACCCCAGGGGTCTGGTTTCCACAGTAACGGCAATGTTATGTCTGAGAGCAGGTGGGAGGTCTCTTGGTCAGGGATCCTATGCATGCCACACCTCCTGCCCAGTCCTGGGAGGGGAAGAACTTCCCCTATATAAACCTGGGGCTGAGGCAGGGTTAGAGAGTTCAGAGGGAGAGTGCAGCCAGGAGGGCTGACAGGGAGCTGTGGCTCCGGCTAGGCCCAGCTCCTGGGCCATGCCAGAAGTAGAGACAGAGAAGAGAAGCAGCTATGGGAAGAAACAACAGGAGCTCAGTGGGAGCAGTGCTAAAAGGAATCAGGGGCTGGCAGCTGAAGAGCTCGCCCTGATTGAAGAGTTACCACCGGACCCGGAGTCCGAGGCTGTGGAGATTAACTCAGACCCAGTAGCAGAAACCGCCCGGCAGGGAATTTCAGGTCCTCTGGCCAAGAAACCCGAAGGCACGGTCACACGCGTGGGACCAGCACCGCCGTCGTGGAGCGGAAGCCACTAGAAGGCCCCGAGTCACCGGCCATACGGGTGAGCACCACACGGTACACTCAGGGACGTGGGCTACCTTTACCCGCCTCTAGCAAGGAAGCCAGAAGAGTACAATTAGTTGGGGAGGCCTACAACTCCGCCTGGCCAAGGGGGATCCCATCTGCTCAAGGACTGACCAGGCCCCGACCGCTAGCCAGTACTCCGGGAGGGTCTATCTTTGTCACCAGTAAAGACCCTGAACTACACCGCATCGTCTCTGAGTGGTTCCTACTACCCCCATCATCCACGTCGGCTGCCCTGAGGCCATACCCCTCCCGTTGGGGGTTATACCATCTACGCTGCACTATCCTACCACCGGCCTCAGCGGTCTGCCCTGCAACGGCAGCTCCATAGCTGCATTCAACGGGTGGCGTAGTCGTCCAACATCTACCGCTAACACAGCGCCACTTAGTCTGACTCCCTGGGCATGGACCGGATCACCGCCACGAGACTACAACCCTCAAGAGATCCGGCTCCGGGTAAGCTCCCGCGTGCGCAACGCAGCGCGACACAGGCCCAGGGGCGCGTCAGTGGTGGCTCTTCAGGTCGCATGGGTGCTAAGCCTTGCATAGCCTGGGCATTTTTTCAGATCGATAAAGATGACCCAACTCGTGTTATCTGTAACATTTGTCAGCAAAAGCTAAGTAGAGGCCAAAAAATACATAGTTTGAGTACTTCATGCATGAACCGGCACATGGACATGAAGCATAAGTTGCAGTGGGAAGCTCAGTGTGCTACAATGCGGCCTAGCCGGCCGGGCCAACCGCCATCTGCCATATCTTGTGCATCCGCGGCCTCTTCATCCTCTGTGACTGGGGGGACAGCAGTCACACCTGTTTTGGGGCGCAGACCTGCCACCTCTTTACCCGCAACAGCCAGCGTGATTGGCAGGTCATCATTTTCTTTGGAGGTGGTAACACCAGCTGGTGTTGAGCGCTGTCCGACATCGATAGCACCACCTTTGGATCAAGGCAACCTAACATGTCCACCTGCATCTTCCTCACAGACCGGCAGTTTGCCGGGGACACCCTTATCAACCCCGTCTAAGCACAATAGCCAGCCCTCGGTCCCTCAGATGTGGACAAGTAAAAGACCATTTCCTCCTAGCCATGAGAAAGCTAAGAGGTTGAATTTCACCATCTGCAAGCTCTTGGCTACAGAAATGCTGCCTTTCCGCCTGGTGGACACAGAGGATTTTCGAGACCTTATGTCCGTCGCAGTGCCCCAGTACCAGATGCCCAGTCGGCACTACTTCTCAAAGAAAGGTGTGCCTGCGCTCCACCAGCATGTCGCACACAACATCACCGCTTCTTTGAGAAACTCTGTGTGTGACAGGGTGCATTTCACCACAGACACTTGGACGAGTAGGCATGGACAGGGGCGTTACATGTCGCTGACTGGGCACTGGGTAACTATGGTGACAGCAGGACAAGGGGCTGCTGTCCAAGTCTTGCCGTCCCCACGAGTTGTGCGTCAATCCTCTTTATGTCAAAGTTCCTCCACTGCTTCTGCCTCCTCAACCTCCTCTCGGTCTTCCACCTGCACCCAAAGCCTGTCTGGTCATGCCACAAGCTTTCTAACTGCGCAGAAGGGATCCTGCACACCTCCTTACTATGCTGGCAGTAGGGCTCAACGTCATCAGGCGGTTTTTACTTTGAAATGTCTGGGAAATGTGAGTCACACAGCTGAGGAGTTGTGGTCAGCTCTGGAGAACCAATTTCATGAATGGTTGTCTCCACTGGACCTGAAACCAGGGAAGGCCGTGTGCGACAATGCTGCAAACCTGGGTGCGGCCCTTCGCCGGGGCAATGTCACACACGTGCCTTGTATGGCTCACGTGTTGAACCTGGTTGTCCAGCAATTTTTAGCCCACTATCCCAGACTAGATGGCCTTCTGCAGAGGGCACGGTCTCTGTGTGCTCACTTCCGCCGTTCGCATCCCGCAGCTCAGCGACTTACATCTCTACAGAAGTCGTTGGGCCTGCCACTTCACCGGCTAAAATGCGATGTGCCTACCCGGTGGAATTCAACTCTGCACATGTTGCAGCGACTGTGGCAGCACCGACAAGCCCTGGTGCAATACGTTCTGACGTATAGCCTGGGCCAACGAGATCCGGAGGTGGGGCAAATCACGCTGGAGGAGTGGTCTCAGATCAGGGACCTATGCACCCTTCTGCACAGTTTTGAAATGGCGACGAAGATGTTTAGTGCTGACGATGCCATTATCAGCATGACTATTCCGGTGATTTACATGCTGGAGCACATGTTAAACAGAATTCGGAGTCAGGTGGTGGCACAAGAGGAGGTGGAGGAAGTAGAGGAGGAGGAGTTGTATGCGGAAGGGCTAACATCTGCAAGGTCCAGACGGTCGGCAGCACCAAGGGGGCAGGCATGTGAGGGTGGGGGAGATGGTTTTACCAGGGCGCATGGTAGCAGCCAAACTAGTGAGGAAGGGGCAGGAGCCCAGGAAGAAGTGGAGGACGAACTGATGGAAGACTCATCAGATGAGGGAGACCTTGATCACATTTCTGTTGTGCGAGGTTGGGGGGAGAGGACAGAGGAAGGAAGCATGATTGTTACCTCGCCACCAACACAACAGGGACTTGGTGCTCCTGGATGCGCAACACACATGAGTGCCTTCTTGCTGCACTACCTGCAACATGACCCTCGAATTGTGAGAATTAGAAATAATCCTGACTACTGGGTTGCCACACTTTTTTTGATCAAAAATAGTTCACTAAGTACCCTATATTTATTATGCAACGTTGCTTTACATTTATATATAATGATGGTAGGGTATGAGATATATTTTTGTCTTTTGTCTTTTGTAGGTTTTGTTTCTTTTTTGCTAGTGTGAACATGCTTCTATTTCTTGCATGTCTACCATCTTAGACCTCAGTTCACATTGTCTGGTTTTTTGTCTTGTTTGCATTCTGTGCAATTTAAGGGTGTGGCATCCCCTTTGTTGAGCTGACTGGTATATATGTAGCTTACCACGGGCCTGGGTGGTCTGGAGTTGGGACCCGGTCCTATTTGTCTACCCTTTTATATGCATTACTTCAACTTTGATATACAGTAAGGTTTTTAATATAGGCAGTATAGGTACCGTCCCAATTTAGGGTCACCTTGCCGCTGGTGGGACGGCTTGTATACTTTTTTTGATCAAAAATAGTTCACTAAGTACCCTATATTTATTATGCAACTTTGCTTTACATTTATATATAATGATGGTAGGGTATGAAATATATTTTTGTCTTTTGTCTTTTGTAGGTTTTGTTTCTTTTTTGCTAGTGTGAACATGCTCCTATTTCTTGCATGTCTACCATCTTAGACCTCAGTTCACATTGCCTGGGTTGCCACACTGTTAGATCCCCGGTACAAAAGTAAATTTGCAGAAATTATTCCTGCCATAGAAAGGGATGCACGCATGCAGGAGTATCAGCAGAGACTGTTGCAGAATCTTACATGTGCTTTTCCACAAAACACCAGTGGTGCACGTAGTGAATCTCACAGTTCCAACTTGCCAACCGTGGGACCGTCAAGTGTTCAGCACTCAAACCGTAACAGAACCACAGTATCTGCTGGTAACATCAATTTTGCGGAATCATTTCACCACTTTTTTAGCCCATCCTTTGCAAGGCCACAGGAGACAAGAAGTCTGACACATAGTCAACGCCTAGAGACGATGGTACAGGAGTATCTCCAAGTAAACATTGAAGCCATGACTGTGTCACTGGACCCTTGCTCTTTTTGGGCTTCCAATCTGGATAAATGGCCGGAGCTAGCCACTTACGCCTTGGAGATCTTGTCATGCCCCGCAGCCAGCGTTCTGTCTGAACGTGTGTTCAGCGCTGCTGGTGGTGTGCTGACAGATAAGCGCACGCGGCTCTCCACTGATAATGTAGACAGACTCACGTTCATAAAGATGAACAAATCATGGATCCGAAACGACTTTTCTACCCCTGTGTCATCCTGGGGAGAGTAAAAGCTTGATGATTGGTTAAAATCACCCTACCAACCGTTTTAAGCTTTCAAATTACTAATCATGTTTATCTGTGTTATGCACACGCCCGGGCTAGAGCGGCGTGTGCATGTGATTGGTAGTGATTCCACTGGACCGTGCCGGAGAGTGTATGCCTGGAGGGGCGTAACTAAGTATCTACCCGATCCGACCAAGGTGGCACGACGGCATACGACGCCAGTGCACCAAGGAGGAACCGAGCAGAGGGACCAGGTGCTACTCCAGGACAGACCCCGGACACGGCTGTTGACCCACACAGGGAAATACAGGAACAGACTGGTATGCAGGCAGGCGGGTATGCAGGCAGGCGGGTATGCAGGCAGGCGGGTATGCAGGCAGGCGGGTAAAGGCAAGCACAGCTAGAGTGCAGACGGGGAGGCACTAGCAGGTAGGAACACAGGCGGGATAGAGCCCAGTACACACCGGGACTCAGGAACAATACAGGCAGGATAGGGCCCAGTACACACTGGGACTCAGGAACAATACAGGCAGGATAGGGCCCAGTACACACTGGGACTCAGGAACAATACAGGCAGGATAGGGTACAGGCAGGGCAGGACAGGACTGCCGGAGCAGCGGGCAGAAGCAGGGCAGGACAGGACTGCAGGAGCAGCGGGCAGAAGCAGGGCAGGACAGGACTCTGTTCACACGGAACAGACAGGAAGGGAAAGACCGAGCCAGACACCCACAGGGTACTTGCAGTGAAGTAGCGAGTGGACCAAAAACTCACAAACGGGAGTACAGAGACAACAAGCAGGAGTTAGGTACGAGTACAGACTCTGCAGGAAAAGGAAGGGAATGGACATAGACAAAACAGGTAAAGGATAGGAGAGAGTTCAGACTGGAACTGAGTGTACGGAGGAGACCGACACTGCAGCGGGATACAGGAGCGGGTCTGGGAATACTGCCCCCAGAGAGGCGGGACGAACAGGCAAGGAGCGTGTTCAGACAGGACAGACAAGATACAGGACACAGTTCAGACACGGGAGCTGACACCGCAAGGCAGGAGACATACAGGACTTAGTTCAGACACGGGAACTAATACCGTAAAGCAGGAGACATACAGGACACAGTTCAGACACGGGAGCTGACACCGCCAGGCAGGAGACATACAGGACTTAGTTCAGACACGGGAACTAATACCGAAAAGCAGGAGACATACAGGACACAGTTCAGACACGGGAGCTGACACCGCAAGGCAGGAAACATACAGGACTTAGTTCAGACAGGCCTGGAAACAAGCCTCCAGGAAAGGCAGACAGGGAAACAAAGACGGGACCTGGCACCTTCAGAGTGCAAGCACACACTGAAAGAAACACATATGCTCAGGCAGGGATAGAAGGGAGCTGCTGAGCTATATACCAAGAGACAGACAGCGATAGGCTGAGGACGCACAAGGGGTGTGACCCACAGCAGGTACAAAAGGCAGGAAGTGATCGGGCGCCGCCCTTAAGCAGCAGAAACAGACACAGACACAAACAAGACAGCATGGAGGGAAGCCAGAGAGACATTCTGGACAGGAGATCAAGTGCGCGCTCCTGCACAGTGGGAGATGGACCACTATGCAAGGACGCCGCCAGGTATGTTACAGTACCTCCCCCCTTACGCCCCCTCTTCTTCAGGCCTGCCAGAATCTTCCGCAGGGAATTCGAGGACCAGTCGTTCACTGGGTTGGAGGGGGACAGAGACTTGAGGGTAATCTCTGCTTCGAGGTACATCTTGTCAAGCTCATAGGAAGAAATAGACGGGTTATCAGGTACATAATGAGGAAAAGTCACTGTCTCTTTGTTATCTGGTGGTACCCCGGAGGATTCAGGAAACAACTGGAGGTCCTCCGCCGGGTCAGAAGAGTACTGAGGCTCAGAGAAAACATCTGCTTCAGAGTACACAAGGTCGGACTCACTGGAGGAAGCAGGCGAGGTATCAGGTACAGGAAATAGGAAAGTCTCTGTCCATTCACCACCAGGTGGCACCCCGAAGGGTTCTAAACACAACTGGAGGTCCTCCGCCTGGTCGGAGGGGTGTAGAGACTCGGGAGTAACTTCTGCTTCGGAGAACACTAGGTCGGACTCACTGGAGGAAGCAGGCGAGGTATCAGGTACAGGAAATAGGAAAGTCTCTGTCCATTCACCACCAGGTGGCACCCCGAAGGGTTCTAAACACAACTGGAGGTCCTCCGCCTGGTCGGAGGGGTGTAGAGACTCGGGAGTAACTTCTGCTTCGGAGAACACTAGGTCGGACTCACTGGAGGAAGCAGGCGAGGTATCGGGTACCGAGTATAGGAAAGTCTCTGTCCATTCACCACCAGGTGGCACCCCGAAGGGTTCTAAACACAACTGGAGGTCCTCCGCCTGGTCGGAGGGGTGTAGAGACTCGGGAGTAACTTCTGCTTCGGAGAACACTAGGTCGGACTCACTGGAGGAAGCAGGCGAGGTATCGGGTACCGAGTATAGGAAAGTCTCTGTCCATTCACCACCAGGTGGCACCCCGAAGGGTTCTAAACACAACTGGAGGTCCTCCGCCTGGTCGGAGGGGTGTAGAGACTCGGGAGTAACCTCTGCTTCGGAGTACACCAGGTTGGACTCACTGGACGAAGCGAGCGAGGTATCAGGTACAGAGTATAGGAGAGTCTCTGTCCTTTCGTTACCAGGTAGCACCCCGAAGGGTTCAGGAGGTCTCAGGGAGGACAGACCCAGGCGTGACTGCTTGCCTCTAAGTCTAGCACGTCTGGACTGCCTCTTGAGGTTGGAAGAAGTATTCCGGAAAGCGTAGTCACCCTGTGAGGATTCTGGGTGGGCAGTAGTCTCATTGGGCTGGAGAACTATTACGCTACCCACACACATTACCCATTGGGGCTGCTCCGGGATATTGGGAAGTGAAGCTTCAGCAGGAGCCTCCGGGTTAGGATCATCGAAGACCATTAGAAAGGCCACCAGGAAGGCCATTAGGTCCCGGAGGATCGGATCCTGTGTCTCATATAGGGGGTTGATCCATTCCAAGGCATCCCCCGCCAGGTAAGACATAATAAAGGCCACTTTAGCCCAATCGGAAGGAAAATAAAGAGGGTAGGCCTTAAAGTGTAGCATGCATTGCTCCACAAATGCACGACACTGTCTTGGATCCCCATAGTAACGTGGCGGATCCGCAGGAACGAGAGCTGATAGATCCATCTGGACGGTGCGTAATTCGCCTGGAACTCAGCTAAGGGAAAAAAAATTTATTTATTTATTTTAATGCAAGTCTTCGCTGGAAACTTCTCAGAGAGCGAAGGCCGTGGGGCTCAACGGGAACCATGGCCTGAGCATGCTGTTATGCACACGCCCGGGCTAGAGCGGCGTGTGCATGTGATTGGTAGTGATTCCACTGGACCGTGCCGGAGAGTGTATGCCTGGAGGGGCGTAACTAAGTATCTACCCGATCCGACCAAGGTGGCACGACGGCATACGACGCCAGTGCACCAAGGAGGAACCGAGCAGAGGGACCAGGTGCTACTCCAGGACAGACCCCGGACACGGCTGTTGACCCACACAGGGAAATACAGGAACAGACTGGTATGCAGGCAGGCGGGTATGCAGGCAGGCGGGTATGCAGGCAGGCGGGTATGCAGGCAGGCGGGTAAAGGCAAGCACAGCTAGAGTGCAGACGGGGAGGCACTAGCAGGTAGGAACACAGGCGGGATAGAGCCCAGTACACACCGGGACTCAGGAACAATACAGGCAGGATAGGGCCCAGTACACACTGGGACTCAGGAACAATACAGGCAGGATAGGGCCCAGTACACACTGGGACTCAGGAACAATACAGGCAGGATAGGGTACAGGCAGGGCAGGACAGGACTGCCGGAGCAGCGGGCAGAAGCAGGGCAGGACAGGACTGCAGGAGCAGCGGGCAGAAGCAGGGCAGGACAGGACTCTGTTCACACGGAACAGACAGGAAGGGAAAGACCGAGCCAGACACCCACAGGGTACTTGCAGTGAAGTAGCGAGTGGACCAAAAACTCACAAACGGGAGTACAGAGACAACAAGCAGGAGTTAGGTACGAGTACAGACTCTGCAGGAAAAGGAAGGGAATGGACATAGACAAAACAGGTAAAGGATAGGAGAGAGTTCAGACTGGAACTGAGTGTACGGAGGAGACCGACACTGCAGCGGGATACAGGAGCGGGTCTGGGAATACTGCCCCCAGAGAGGCGGGACGAACAGGCAAGGAGCGTGTTCAGACAGGACAGACAAGATACAGGACACAGTTCAGACACGGGAGCTGACACCGCAAGGCAGGAGACATACAGGACTTAGTTCAGACACGGGAACTAATACCGTAAAGCAGGAGACATACAGGACACAGTTCAGACACGGGAGCTGACACCGCCAGGCAGGAGACATACAGGACTTAGTTCAGACACGGGAACTAATACCGAAAAGCAGGAGACATACAGGACACAGTTCAGACACGGGAGCTGACACCGCAAGGCAGGAAACATACAGGACTTAGTTCAGACAGGCCTGGAAACAAGCCTCCAGGAAAGGCAGACAGGGAAACAAAGACGGGACCTGGCACCTTCAGAGTGCAAGCACACACTGAAAGAAACACATATGCTCAGGCAGGGATAGAAGGGAGCTGCTGAGCTATATACCAAGAGACAGACAGCGATAGGCTGAGGACGCACAAGGGGTGTGACCCACAGCAGGTACAAAAGGCAGGAAGTGATCGGGCGCCGCCCTTAAGCAGCAGAAACAGACACAGACACAAACAAGACAGCATGGAGGGAAGCCAGAGAGACATTCTGGACAGGAGATCAAGTGCGCGCTCCTGCACAGTGGGAGATGGACCACTATGCAAGGACGCCGCCAGGTATGTTACAATCTGTATCTTAACTGGAAAATAATTTGGGCTTTGTAGCAGTGTGCAGCACTGATCCTATTAGCCCATCTATACTAAGCTCCACCAGATTTAAAATTAATAATAATTTTTAGCTGCATCTAGCCCGGAAAATAATTTTGGGGCTCCGAGATGCGCAAGACACATAAGTGCCTTCTTGCTGCACTACCTGCAACATGACCCTCATATTGTCAGAATTCGAAGTAATCATGACTACTGGGTTGCCACACTCTTAGATCCCCCAAACTTTTCGATCAACCTTTTCATTTTAATAAAGACCAAAAAAATGGTCATTTTTGAAATTATAAGCATTAGCAGGTTGTTAGAAACTGAAATCAAACAGTTTTCAACTCAAAACTTTATTCTAGGTGATGTTACATTTTCACATAGGACCCCTTGTTCGAAAGGAGCTTCTGAACTCTCTTGTCCATTGAATTTGTCAGGTTTTGGATGGTTTCTGCTTCAATTGTTTTGCATAAGGACAGAATACCCTCCCAGAGCTGTTGCTTAGATGTGAACTGCCTCCCGCCATCATAGACACTCCTTTTGATGATGCTCCAGAGGTTCTGAATGGGGTAGAGGTCAGGGGAGCATGGGGGTCACACCATAAGTTTGTCCCCTTTTATGCCCATATCAGCCAGAGATGCAGATGTTTTATGTGCAGCATGAGATGGTGCATTATCATGCAAAAAAATGATCTTGCTGTGAAATACATGGTTCTTCTTCTTGAACAATGGCAGGAAGTGCTGTTTGAGAAAATCCACATACATTATGGAGTTCATCTTTAGCGCCTTCAGGGATCCTAAAGGGGCCGACAATCTCTCTCCCCATGATTCCAGCCCAAAACATTACTCCACCTCCTCCTTGTTGGCGCTGTAGCCGTGTTTGCGTGGGGTGTCCATCAACCAGCCATCCTCCACTCCATCCATCTGGACCATCGAGCGCTGCACGGCACTCATCCGTGAACAAAACAGTTTTGAAATCAGTCTTCATGTAATGTTTGGCCCACTGGAGCCGTTTCTGCTTGTGTGAAGTGGATAGAGGAGGTCGACAGGATGGCATGTGCACAGCTGCAAACCTCTGAAGGACCCTGCATCTTGTTGTTCGGGGGACGTTGGAGGCACCAGCAGCTTCAAAAACTTGTCTGCTGCTATGACAAGGCTTTTTTGCCGCTGCTCTTTTAACCTGACGTAATTGCCTGTAGGAAAGAGTCCTCAATTTGCCCTTATCAGCACGCACACGTGTGTACTGTGAATCAGCTACATACTTCTTGATTGCCAAGACACTTCATCCTGATCATCGCACAATGTTGATTGTAGTCATGCCTTGACCTAAACACTCCACAATTTGTTGCTTCTCAGCAGCCGACACATCCTTTTTCTTTCCCATTTTGGCAGAAAATGTAGGCTGCTTAATAATGTGAGACAGCCTTCTTAAGTAGTCTTGCCTTTCATTGGACACACCTGCCAAACTAATTAGCACAGGTGTCTGCAATTGCTTACAGTGATATAAAGAGCCCTGACACACATCACCATCAATGAGTTTAACTGACAAACAAACAAATTCTTCCCTTATCACTCCTAAACACTTTTTGCATAATAATTTGGAACACAGTGTACATGTGCTTTTCCACAAAACACCAGTGGTTCACGTAGTGAATCTTACAGTTCTAACTTGCCAACCGTGGTCTGTATGGAGTTGTTCAATAAAGAGCCCAAAATTAAGATAACATAGATGGGAGAGGTCTCTATGAATAGGAATTCCTAAGTATTTGATACCCTGTGAGGGCCAGGCAAAGGGAAAGTTGGACTGGATGGAATCCTATATGGATTTGGGGAGGGAGACATCGAGGGCCTCAGACTTCGCTGCATTGATTTTAAAATTTGACCATGTAACAAAGTGATCTATTTCAGCCATAACAGCATGGATGGATATATGTGATTGAGTGATATATACTAGTACATCATCAGCAAATAGAGAGCACTTGTACTCGGTGCCTCCCACCTCAATCCACCTAATATTGCGGTTATGGCGAATTGATGAGAGCAGGTGCTCCGTCACTAGGATGTATAAGAGAGGGGACAGAGGACATCCCTGCCTTGTCCCATTGGTGATTGTGAAAGGTGATGAAAATGTTCTGATGCACCCCCTGGGCCTTGGGACACCCGGCCTTTTTGGTGGATGCTGGTGGTTGTAGTCTTCGTGGCGGCGACCCGGTTCCGTGGCTCAGGGTGGTCAAACCAGTGGCGGAACTATTTATGTGGTTTTGATGTTTAAATGTCTGACTACGCCACCCGTGGATTGTGGTCAGAGTGAACCGCCGCTGCAGGGCAGACCACTGAGGCTGGTGTTGTGGGTGCAGCAGAGCGTAGCATAACTCCCCACGGGAGGAGTATAGCCTCAGGGCAGTGTATGCGGAGGATGGGGGTGATGGTGCAGGGCAGCAGCAGTAACGACACGGAGTCAGTGATGCAGTCCAGGGTCTTTACTCACAGTTCTTATTATCCAGACCACGTCTGCAGGTAACGGCTGCCCACGTCGTACTGTGCTCTCCAGGTGAGGGGCTCAGACAACTCCCAGATAACTTTGGAGCGCTTCACAGGACCCCCTTTGTGTGTCCTTTGTCTGGCCTTTCTTACCAACCCTTCTGTCCGGCTGCCTCGGGCCTCCTCTTGGTAAACTTGGCGCCAGTTTCCCTGACCCTATGTGCTGCCCTCCTAGCGGGTGTAGCGAGGGGCTGCGCCACATAAAATGTCACAGCCTCCGGTTTCTAGCTGAGGGTCGTTTCCTGCCTCCACTAGTTTCGGGGACCGGTCTCCCCCTTTGGCCTGACCCCTCCATGCAGGTGGATTCGGGCATGCGGTGGCGACTCGCCCGTCCGCACCCCTGGGATCCCTTCGTTCCTCGTTCCTGGAGCCTTCTCCGCTCCTCTTCCTTCCTTCTCCCTCTTCCAGGCCTGGGCCTCTGTTACTACGCCCGCCTCCGGAGCAGAGCTCATGCAGAGCCCCTGCTCCCTGCCACTTCTGCTCAGACTTCTCTGCACTGAACTAAGATGGTGCTCACCTTTTATACTCCCTTCTCAATGCACCCAGGAACTGCTTCCTCCCTGCTCCTGCACTACAGGGTTCCCCTTCCTCAGTGTTCCCTCCCCCCACTCCAGCCAGGGACAGGGACTGTCGTGCCCATCTCAGGGGCATATTGGTCGCCCTGTCCCACGGCAATGTGGTGTAATGCATGCAGGTGTCGGGTCCTGATCCACACTCCATCCTTACCTGAGAGTGAGATATCACACCTCTGGGTGAGGTGCAATACCTCTGTAGCAACCGAGCCCTCAGGGTGCTACAGTTCCATTTATCTTCAGCCTAGGTGACGTATTGTGATACAGGGCCGTGATTTTGGCTATAAAAGGGTCCCCTAGACCCCTACCCCAAGCTTTTTAAGACAATCATATATGGCGTGCCAGGAGACTCTATGGAATGCTTTCTCAGCATCCAACGAGAGTATCTAATTACAAATTTTTAACTGCATCTAGCCCAGGAAATACTTTGTGCCTAGTAGCAGTGTCTGCTAGTCAGCGGATTATCCCGGCTGTTAAGCAAGCTACACCACCTGTAGTTTGCAAAAAAGAAGCAAGACAAAAATATATCTCATACCCTACCATAATTATATATAAATGTAAAGCAAAATTGCATAATAAATATAGGGTACTTAGTGAACTATTTTTGATCAAAAAAAGTATACAAGCCATCCCACCAGCGGCAAGGTGACCCTAAATTGGGACGGTACCTATACTGCCTATATTAAAAACCTTACTGTATATCAAAGTTGAAGTAATGCATATAAAAGGGTAGACAAATAGGACCGGGTCCCAACTCCAGACCACCTAGGCCCGTGGTAAGCTACATATATACCAATCAGCTCAACAAAGGGCATGCCACACCCTTAAATTGCACAGAATGCAAACAAGTCAAAAAACCAGACAATGTGAACTGAGGTCTAAGATGGCAGACATACAAGAAACAGAGGCATGTTCACACTAGCAAAAAAGAAGCAAGACAAAAATATATCTCATACCCTACCATAATTATATATAAATGTAAAGCAAAATTGCATAATAAATATAGGGTACTTAGTGAACTATTTTTGATCAAAAAAAGTATACAAGCCGTCCCACCAGCGGCAAGGTGACCCTAAATTGGGACGGTACCTATACTGCCTATATTAAAAACCTTACTGTATATCAAAGTTGAAGTAATGCATATAAAAGGGTAGACAAATAGGACCGGGTCCCAACTCCAGACCACCTAGGCCCGTGGTAAGCTACATATATACCAATCAGCTCAACAAAGGGCATGCCACACCCTTAAATTTCACAGAATGCAAACAAGTCAAAAAACCAGACAATGTGAACTGAGGTCTAAGATGGCAGACATACAAGAAACAGAGGCATGTTCACACTAGCAAAAAAGAAGCAAGACAAAAATATATCTCATACCCTACCATAATTATATATAAATGTAAAGCAAAATTGCATAATAAATATAGGGTACTTAGTGAACTATTTTTGATCAAAAAAAGTATACAAGCCGTCCCACCAGCGGCAAGGTGACCCTAAATTGGGACGGTACCTATACTGCCTATATTAAAAACCTTACTGTATATCAAAGTTGAAGTAATGCATATAAAAGGGTAGACAAATAGGACCGGGTCCCAACTCCAGACCACCTAGGCCCGTGGTAAGTTACATATATACCAATCAGCTCAACAAAGGGCATGCCACACCCTTAAATTGCACAGAATGCAAACAAGTCAAAAAACCAGACAATGTGAACTGAGGTCTAAGATGGCAGACATACAAGAAACAGAGGCATGTTCACACTAGCAAAAAAGAAGCAAGACAAAAATATATCTCATACCCTACCATAATTATATATAAATGTAAAGCAAAATTGCATAATAAATATAGGGTACTTAGTGAACTATTTTTGATCAAAAAAAGTATACAAGCCGTCCCACCAGCGGCAAGGTGACCCTAAATTGGGACGGTACCTATACTGCCTATATTAAAAACCTTACTGTATATCAAAGTTGAAGTAATGCATATAAAAGGGTAGACAAATAGGACCGGGTCCCAACTCCAGACCACCTAGGCCCGTGGTAAGCTACATATATACCAATCAGCTCAACAAAGGGCATGCCACACCCTTAAATTGCACAGAATGCAAACAAGTCAAAAAACCAGACAATGTGAACTGAGGTCTAAGATGGCAGACATACAAGAAACAGAGGCATGTTCACACTAGCAAAAAAGAAGCAAGACAAAAATATATCTCATACCCTACCATAATTATATATAAATGTAAAGCAAAATTACATAATAAATATAGGGTACTTAGTGAACTATTTTTGATCAAAAAAAGTATACAAGCCGTCCCACCAGCGGCAAGGTGACCCTAAATTGGGACGGTACCTATACTGCCTATATTAAAAACCTTACTGTATATCAAAGTTGAAGTAATGCATATAAAAGGGTAGACAAATAGGACCGGGTCCCAACTCCAGACCACCTAGGCCCGTGGTAAGCTACATATATACCAATAGGTAGGGTATGAGATATATTTTTGTCTTGCTTCTTTTTTGCTAGTGTGAACATGCCTCTGTTTCTTGTATGTCTGCCATCTTAGACCTCAGTTCACATTGTCTGGTTTTTTGACTTGTTTGCATTCTGTGCAATTTAAGGGTGTGGCATGCCCTTTGTTGAGCTGATTGGTATATATGTAGCTTACCACGGGCCTAGGTGGTCTGGAGTTGGGACCCGGTCCTATTTGTCTACCCTTTTATATGCATTACTTCAACTTTGATATACAGTAAGGTTTTTAATATAGGCAGTATAGGTACCGTCCCAATTTAGGGTCACCTTGCCGCTGGTGGGACGGCTTGTATACTTTTTTTGATCAAAAATAGTTCACTAAGTACCCTATATTTATTATGCAATTTTGCTTTACATTTATATATAATTATGGTAGGGTATGAGATATATTTTTGTCTTGCTTCTTTTTTGCTAGTGTGAACATGCCTCTGTTTCTTGTATGTCTGCCATCTTAGACCTCAGTTCACATTGTCTGGTTTTTTGACTTGTTTGCATTCTGTGCAATTTAAGGGTGTGGCATGCCCTTTGTTGAGCTGATTGGTATATATGTAGCTTACCACGGGCCTAGGTGGTCTGGAGTTGGGACCCGGTCCTATTTGTCTACCCTTTTATATGCATTACTTCAACTTTGATATACAGTAAGGTTTTTAATATAGGCAGTATAGGTACCGTCCCAATTTAGGGTCACCTTGCCGCTGGTGGGACGGCTTGTATACTTTTTTTGATCAAAAATAGTTCACTAAGTACCCTATATTTATTATGTAATTTTGCTTTACATTTATATATAATTATGGTAGGGTATGAGATATATTTTTGTCTTGCTTCTTTTTTGCTAGTGTGAACATGCCTCTGTTTCTTGTATGTCTGCCATCTTAGACCTCAGTTCACATTGTCTGGTTTTTTGACTTGTTTGCATTCTGTGCAATTTAAGGGTGTGGCATGCCCTTTGTTGAGCTGATTGGTATATATGTAGCTTACCACGGGCCTAGGTGGTCTGGAGTTGGGACCCGGTCCTATTTGTCTACCCTTTTATATGCATTACTTCAACTTTGATATACAGTAAGGTTTTTAATATAGGCAGTATAGGTACCGTCCCAATTTAGGGTCACCTTGCCGCTGGTGGGACGGCTTGTATACTTTTTTTGATCAAAAATAGTTCACTAAGTACCCTATATTTATTATGCAATTTTGCTTTACATTTATATATAATTATGGTAGGGTATGAGATATATTTTTGTCTTGCTTCTTTTTTGCTAGTGTGAACATGCCTCTGTTTCTTGTATGTCTGCCATCTTAGACCTCAGTTCACATTGTCTGGTTTTTTGACTTGTTTGCATTCTGTGCAATTTAAGGGTGTGGCATGCCCTTTGTTGAGCTGATTGGTATATATGTAGCTTACCACGGGCCTAGGTGGTCTGGAGTTGGGACCCGGTCCTATTTGTCTACCCTTTTATATGCATTACTTCAACTTTGATATACAGTAAGGTTTTTAATATAGGCAGTATAGGTACCGTCCCAATTTAGGGTCACCTTGCCGCTGGTGGGACGGCTTGTATACTTTTTTTGATCAAAAATAGTTCACTAAGTACCCTATATTTATTATGCAACTTTGCTTTACATTTATATATAATTATGGTAGGGTATGAGATATATTTTTGTCTTGCTTCTTTTTTGCTAGTGTGAACATGCCTCTGTTTCTTGTATGTCTGCCATCTTAGACCTCAGTTCACATTGTCTGGTTTTTTGACTTGTTTGCATTCTGTGCAATTTAAGGGTGTGGCATGCCCTTTGTTGAGCTGATTGGTATATATGTAGCTTACCACGGGCCTAGGTGGTCTGGAGTTGGGACACGGTCCTATTTGTCTACCCTTTTATATGCATTACTTCAACTTTGATATACAGTAAGGTTTTTAATATAGGCAGTATAGGTACCGTCCCAATTTAGGGTCACCTTGCCGCTGGTGGGACGGCTTGTATACTTTTTTTGATCAAAAATAGTTCACTAAGTACCCTATATTTATTATGCAATTTTGCTTTACATTTATATATAATTATGGTAGGGTATGAGATATATTTTTGTCTTGCTTCTTTTTTGCTAGTGTGAACATGCCTCTGTTTCTTGTATGTCTGCCATCTTAGACCTCAGTTCACATTGTCTGGTTTTTTGACTTGTTTGCATTCTGTGCAATTTAAGGGTGTGGCATGCCCTTTGTTGAGCTGATTGGTATATATGTAGCTTACCACGGGCCTAGGTGGTCTGGAGTTGGGACCCGGTCCTATTTGTCTACCCTTTTATATGCATTACTTCAACTTTGATATACAGTAAGGTTTTTAATATAGGCAGTATAGGTACCGTCCCAATTTAGGGTCACCTTGCCGCTGGTGGGACGGCTTGTATACTTTTTTTGATCAAAAATAGTTCACTAAGTACCCTATATTTATTATGCAATTTTGCTTTACATTTATATATAATTATGGTAGGGTATGAGATATATTTTTGTCTTGCTTCTTTTTTGCTAGTGTGAACATGCCTCTGTTTCTTGTATGTCTGCCATCTTAGACCTCAGTTCACATTGTCTGGTTTTTTGACTTGTTTGCATTCTGTGCAATTTAAGGGTGTGGCATGCCCTTTGTTGAGCTGATTGGTATATATGTAGCTTACCACGGGCCTAGGTGGTCTGGAGTTGGGACCCGGTCCTATTTGTCTACCCTTTTATATGCATTACTTCAACTTTGATATACAGTAAGGTTTTTAATATAGGCAGTATAGGTACCGTCCCAATTTAGGGTCACCTTGCCGCTGGTGGGACGGCTTGTATACTTTTTTTGATCAAAAATAGTTCACTAAGTACCCTATATTTATTATGCAATTTTGCTTTACATTTATATATAATTATGGTAGGGTATGAGATATATTTTTGTCTTGCTTCTTTTTTGCTAGTGTGAACATGCCTCTGTTTCTTGTATGTCTGCCATCTTAGACCTCAGTTCACATTGTCTGGTTTTTTGACTTGTTTGCATTCTGTGCAATTTAAGGGTGTGGCATGCCCTTTGTTGAGCTGATTGGTATATATGTAGCTTACCACGGGCCTAGGTGGTCTGGAGTTGGGACCCGGTCCTATTTGTCTACCCTTTTATATGCATTACTTCAACTTTGATATACAGTAAGGTTTTTAATATAGGCAGTATAGGTACCGTCCCAATTTAGGGTCACCTTGCCGCTGGTGGGACGGCTTGTATACTTTTTTTGATCAAAAATAGTTCACTAAGTACCCTATATTTATTATGCAATTTTGCTTTACATTTATATATAATTATGGTAGGGTATGAGATATATTTTTGTCTTGCTTCTTTTTTGCTAGTGTGAACATGCCTCTGTTTCTTGTATGTCTGCCATCTTAGACCTCAGTTCACATTGTCTGGTTTTTTGACTTGTTTGCATTCTGTGCAATTTAAGGGTGTGGCATGCCCTTTGTTGAGCTGATTGGTATATATGTAGCTTACCACGGGCCTAGGTGGTCTGGAGTTGGGACCCGGTCCTATTTGTCTACCCTTTTATATGCATTACTTCAACTTTGATATACAGTAAGGTTTTTAATATAGGCAGTATAGGTACCGTCCCAATTTAGGGTCACCTTGCCGCTGGTGGGACGGCTTGTATACTTTTTTTGATCAAAAATAGTTCACTAAGTACCCTATATTTATTATGCAATTTTGCTTTACATTTATATATAATTATGGTAGGGTATGAGATATATTTTTGTCTTGCTTCTTTTTTGCTAGTGTGAACATGCCTCTGTTTCTTGTATGTCTGCCATCTTAGACCTCAGTTCACATTGTCTGGTTTTTTGACTTGTTTGCATTCTGTGCAATTTAAGGGTGTGGCATGCCCTTTGTTGAGCTGATTGGTATATATGTAGCTTACCACGGGCCTAGGTGGTCTGGAGTTGGGACCCGGTCCTATTTGTCTACCCTTTTATATGCATTACTTCAACTTTGATATACAGTAAGGTTTTTAATATAGGCAGTATAGGTACCGTCCCAATTTAGGGTCACCTTGCCGCTGGTGGGACGGCTTGTATACTTTTTTTGATCAAAAATAGTTCACTAAGTACCCTATATTTATTATGCAATTTTGCTTTACATTTATATATAATTATGGTAGGGTATGAGATATATTTTTGTCTTGCTTCTTTTTTGCTAGTGTGAACATGCCTCTGTTTCTTGTATGTCTGCCATCTTAGACCTCACTTCACATTGTCTGGTTTTTTGACCACCTGTAGTTTGGACACTTAATTTTTTCAAAGGAAATGCTTCGGGACCACGGGATACTCAGTGAAGAGCATCAGGAGGCACCCCAAGGCATAGGGGCTGGGACTTGCAGTAGGATGCCTTGCGGTGGACAGCCGAGCTCGATCCTTATAAAAGCTTTTTAACTGCAGCAGCTTTAGTGGACGCTACTGGAGCTGGAATTACGCGGCTGCTGGCATGAGACTTGCCCTCCAATAGATCCTTGTAAATGGATTTAAAGTGTATTCATTCAAATTAGAGAGACAATTTAAATTAAAAAGCTTAGAGCTGCCTCCACCACAGGGGGGCTCGCTCGACCCACCAGCAGACAGGCACCAGTATTGGGAGAGGGGGGCTGGCCGTCAGGGTTCACCGCGGCTCTGGCACAAACCCGGCGACACGGAGGTGGCACGGGCAGGAGCGGACTGAACGTGTCGGCTTCTCACTTTTTGGATTTTAGAAGGGCATGACATGCCTATATCTGTGTCTCCCCCTCCTTTTACTCCTCCACCTCTTTTCTTTTCTCATGACTATATGTACTTGTCACTTTTCCATGTGTTAGTTGTGTCTTCTGAGCAGTTTGTCAGCTTTTGGACACCTTTGAAGGTGTTTTCTATGTGTTTCTATGTGTTTTTGTTTGCCTGCCATTGGTTTTAATGGTGTTCGAAGGTGTTCGACGAACCGAACCGAACTCGAACACTACGGGGGTGGCTCAACACTAGTCGTAACCTTGGATACCCAAGGTCCTGTGATGCCTGCACATGAGGAAAGAGATAGCAAATCAGAAAAACTATACGTACTACATTTCTAATTGGAGGTATTTGCTAATATTATTATTATTACACCTACTACATATTGGGATAGGATCTTGGAGATGGGAATACCCCTTTAATTCTAAAAAAAAAAAAAAAAAAAAAAAAAGAATCTACCAGTTTGGTATCATGTTGCCAGATCATTTTAATTACACAATGAATGTCTTAAAAATAAAACCAAAACATTAGCGGAATTGCATTTTTTTTAACCATTTTATCGCACTTTTAGCTTTTTTCCCATTTTTCAGTACATTTATATGATGTGAATAGTGTGATAACGACAACTCATCCAAAAAAACATAAACGTTGACACAAAACTAAGAAAGATTTGTCTCTTGGAAGAAGTAGGGGGGGGGACAAAAGTACAAAAACAAATGGCCTGTTCCTGAAGAGGTTAACCGGGTTGTCTAGGATTAGAAAAAAATGTTTAATTACTTTTCCCTATAACAGCAGTACTATTGTTGGAGGGCTGAATCTGGTATTATTGGATGTGATAACAGCCCGTGGACAAAAGTGGTGCTTTCAAAAAACAATAAAAAAAAATATAAAAAAAATCATGCTTTAAATGTGATTCAGGGACATATAGCAAAACATATAACCCTTTTATTTTTTCTACTACTTTCATTCTACATCTATTTCCTATTGCATATACACCACCTAAGTATTTTTTATTATGTAATTTATTGCCTATTTATCTAGAAATAGTAAGTAAGCTCTCTATCTTCCTGTTTCTTTCCATTAAAGGAGCTGTCCACTACTTTTTTGACTTGCCTCAATGTATTTAACCTGTGGCCATAATTTTGTTTGTAAATACCTTTAGTTGTATGTATTGCCTGTGAGCGGCGCTATCACTGGTCGCTCACAGGCATCATGTGACCCCCTGCTGCAGCCGGCTCTGACATCCGCTGAAGTCACATCAAGTTCCGGCTGCAGCCGGGCGTGACTCAATGTTGTGTTACCCCGCGCGTCACACCCAGAATCAACCGCAAACTTTCCCTCTCCTCATTCATTGGGAAAGCGCGCGGTCCCCTTGGTGGATGCTTGGATTACCCAGCACGTCACACCCAGCATCCACCGCGGGGACCGCGTCACTGATCTCACGCCTCACTTGGGTCTCGTGATGCCTGTGAGCGTCCAGTGATAGCGCCGCTCACAGGCAATACATACAACTAAAGGTATATACAAAAAAACTTATGACCACATGCTAAATACATTGGGCCAATTCAAAAAAGTAGTGGACAACTTCTTTAAATGATTGCACGCATGCACCACAGATCTTTTTCACATACTTCAGATTTGGTGCATTTTTTCAGCACACAAGAGAATCGAATTGAAAAACAATCCTACTACAGGTCTAAGTTGTTGTATGTTATGGAGAGATTTTTCTCAGAAAATGTGAGAATGTGTCAACATGGCCACTATTCAAATCAGGATTTTATGTTAAGTATATCTAAAAAAATGTGATTGCTTTCAATTTTACATGTCTTTGTTAAAAAAAAAATCTTGCAGTTTTACACTGGCAACTAAGCCTAATACTAGACATTGCTCTCTAGTGACTGGTACTGCGCCAAGCGACTGGCGCACAGCTAATGTGGTGACCATTTTCAAAGGCTCCAGGTCTTTCCCAGGTACTGTAATTCTAGACCACAAAGCTTAAAATCAATGATGCCATTATGGTGGGTGGTAGCTGTGGTCAAGCTGCTGCTCCATAACATCCTGGCACTAGAAAATTGTGTCCCATTCCCAGTGTGCTGTCTCATGTAGGGTGCATTACACTGACCTGTATACCCGGTTCGTTTCAACACATTAAAGTTTACTGGACAGTTCAAGCACATAAGATTGTAACACGCAGTATTGGGTACAGCACCCTACGCTTCTTGTTTCAGTAATACAGTACATTTCCCGCTTTAGTTTCCGTTCTTCCTAAACTATCTCTACATCCACTAATCCTGTCAGCCTCAGGGATGTCGCATTCAGTCCCGCAGTATATCCGAGATCCATTACCTTTCCCTTACGCAGTTCCACGTCCATCTTCCTCTGTACGGATGGGGTTAAGGTACTCTCCATAGCACCTGTATCAAGCCGTAGACTCTGGACGTTGCAGGAATGTCCGCAGGGAGTCTTGTAAGGGCTCATACTGCCCAGAACACTTAGTATTCTCTTCTGCTATCAACCCACTACACCTTGAACTTCACCTTGTTAATTAGCAAACAAACTCTCCTCTAGAAACAGAAAGCCGTCTCCTTTTTACTGACTCTAACCACTACCACTGTGGGCTAGACCACACACCTCACTATATCTGTCCCTGCAGCCTGTTGCTGGGCTGATCTCGCTTACAAACACTATGCATCTTATAACGGTATGCACTAAGCATATTACACTTACAATGCTTTTCACACTCTATCTTATGTCCTAAATCCTAATCTATATATTACCCTATGCAGTCCTATGCTGTACACTACCAACACTTTCTATATTTATCCTAAACACTAAACAATGTGTTATCCTATGCTTACCCTATACTGGCGCTGGAGTGTACCTTAGTCACACTAGGCATTACCTTTACAGTACCTACATAGCAGCACCATTACCTAATACACTATAAATTTCTACACATTACATTCCTAAAACGGCATGACATGGTTCACGTTTCACGTATCACAATGTATGTACAAAAACGCACGATACTATTCACTTTACACGATTGTTGTCTTCAGGGCTAGGAACACGACAGTCACTGTCCACACCGTTACAATGTTAACAATGTTTAAGGGATATTATAACTGATAGTCAGCACAGCTTTACTAAGACCAAAGTTGTCAAACCAACCTGATTTATTTTTCTGAAGAGGTGAATAGAAATTTAGAAAGTGGAGTATCTTTGGATATAGTAATTTTGGACTTTGCAAAGGCATTTGACAGTGTCCCACATAGAAGACTAATGGATAAATTAAAGTCTATATAATTAGGAAGTAAGCTTTGTAATTGAATTGGAAACTGGCTCAAAGACCGCACCCAGAGATTTGTGGTGAATGACTACTACTCTAAATGGTCTCCAGTTATGAGTGGTATACCCCAAGGGTCAGGGCTTGGACCACCAATATTTATCTTATCTATTATATAGAAGATGGGATTAATAGTGTTGTTTCTATTTTTGCAGATGACACCAAGATTTGTAATATACTGTAAGGCAATGTATGGAAGATTTCATAAGTTACAAGCTAGCTTTGCCAAACTGAATAATTGGGCATCCACTTGGCAGATGAGGTTTAACGTGGAGAAATGTAGCGTTATGTACATGTGCACTAATAATAAGCAGGCATCTTAAGTTCTAGGGGGAGTAAATGGAAAGTCTGTTGTAGAGAAGGATCTGAGTATACTTATAGATCACAGAATAAATAACAACATGAAATGTCAATTAAAGGTTTCTGAAGGCAGCATGATAATGCCATGTATTAAAGATGTATAAACTCGTGGGGTAGGGACAAAATACTACCACTTTACAAAGAGTTAGTGCAACGTCATCAGAAATATACATTTCAGTTCTGGGAACCAGTTCATTGAAAGGATGTTCAAGAGTTAGAAAAGGTACAAACAAAAGCCACAAAACTGATAAGGGGAATGTAAGATTTTTTTTCTGAGGAGCCCACAGAACCTTCAAGATTTGAAGAGTGTTTGTGTGGAAGAATGGTCAAAATTCACATCTGAGCAATGCATGTGACTAGTTTCTCCATACAGGAGGTATCTTGAAGCTGTCATCACCAACAAAGGCTTTTGTATGAAGTATTAATTAAATTTCAGTAAGTGTGTTCAATACTTTTCCCTGTGTCATTTCTCATTATTACACATAACTTAATTTATGGACATCTATGGTTAGACTTCTTTCCCTGTGAGGATTGGATGGGTTGTTAAGGACATCTGGTGAGAATTTCTTGTCAATAGCATCTTTAGAAATATATTTACTTAGAATACTCGTGACGTGTTCAATACTTATTTCACCCTTTGTACCCCTTCCTTTTATCCTTTCCCATACCTCGGATAAATTTGATGTTCATTTGTCTTTTTTTAACCTTATAAACTATGTAACTATAGAAGTAATTAAAAAAAAATAAGCTCACTCACGGAACAAGGATCCCTGATGCGTGGATAAAGCCATGTAGTACAACAAGAGTTCACATGTAGCAAAAATGTAGAAATCCAGCAAAGGGATCCTTAAAATAACATCTTTATTGAAGATTCATTGAAAATCCAATATGGAATAGTGAACGCATTTATGACACAACGTTCTTAATCATTGCATACCATCTTTGTTCCACAAAGATGTTATTTTAACCACTTCACACCAGAGCCTGTTTTTGCCTTCGTGACCGGGCCAATTTTTACAATTCTGACCACTGTCACTTTATGAGGTAATTACTCTGGAACGCTTCAACGGATCCCCCTGATTCTGAGATTGTTTTTTCGTGATATATTGTACTTCATGATAGTGGTAACATTTCTTCGATATCACTTGCGTTTATTTGTGAAAAAATCGGAAATTTGGCGAAAATTTAGAAAATTTTGCAATTTTCAAACTTTGAATTTTCATGCCCTTAAATCAGAGAGATATGTCACACAAAATAGTTAATAAATAACATTTCCCACATGTCTACTTTACATCAGCACAATTTTGGAACCAAATTTTTTTTTTGTTAGGGAGCTATAAGGGTTAAAAGTTGACCAGCGATTTCTCATTTTTCCAACAAAATTTACAAAAACATTTTTTTAGGGACCACATCATATTTGAAGTCACTTTGAGGGGTCTTTATGACAGAAAATACCCAAAAGTGACACCATTCTAAAAACTGCACCCCTCAAGGTGCTCAAAACCACATTCAAGAACTTTATTAACCCTTCAGGTGCTTCACAGGAATTTTTGGAATGTGGAAGAAAAAAATTAACATTTAACTTTTTCACAAAAATGTTACTTTAGACCCAATTTTTTTTATTTTCACAGGGGTAACAGGAAAAAATGGACCCCAAAATTTTTTGTGCAATTTCTCTTGAGCGCGCTGATACCCCATATGTGAGGGAAAACCACTGTTTGGGCGCACTGCAGGGTTTGGAAGGGAAGGAGCGCCATTAGACTTTTTGAATGTAAAATTTGTCTGAATAATTAGCAGACGCCATGTTGCGTTTGGAGAGCTCCTGATGTTCCTAAACAGTGGAAACCCCCCATAAGTGACACCATTTTGGAAACTAGACCCCTTAGGGAACTTATCTAGATGTGTGGTGAGCACCTTGAACCCCAAGGTGCTTCACAGAAGTTTATAATATTGAGCTGTAAAAATAAAATTTTCACATTTTTCCCACAAAAACGTTTTCCATCCCTTAATTTTGCATTATCATAAGGGTAATAGGAAAAATTTCACCATGAAATTTGTTGTGCAATTTCTCCTGAACACGCTGATACCCCATATGTGGAGGCAAATCACTGTTTGGGCGCACGGCAGGGTTTGGAAGGGAAGGAGCGCCATTTGACTTTTTGAATGTAAAATTTGTTTGAATAATTAGCGGATGCCATGTTGCATTTGGGGAGCCCCTGATGTGCCTAAACAGTGGAAACCCCCCACAAGTGACACCATTTTGGAAACTAGACCCCTTAGGGAACTTATCTAGATGTGTGGTGAGCACCTTGCACCCCCAGCCGCTTCACAGAAGTTTATAATATTGAGCCGTAAAAATAAAATTTTCACATTTTTCCCACAAAAAATGTTTTTCATTCCCTAATTTTGCATTATCGTAAGGGTAACAGGATAAATTGCACCATGAAATTTGTTGTGCAATTTCTCCTGAGTACGCCGATACCCCATATGTGGGGGAAAACCACTGCTTTGGTGTACGGCAGGGTTCGGAAGAAAAAGGAGCGCTATGTTGGCTGGGATAGGTTGCAGACACCATGTCACATTTGAAGAGTCGCTGCCATGCCGAAACAGCAGAAACCCCCACAAGTGACCCCATTTTGTAAACTACACCTCTCAAGGAATTCATCTAGGGAAGTAGTGAGTATTTTTTAATTTTTAAATTTATACCATTGGGCAGTGAAAAAAGCATAATTATATTTTTACCACAAAAAAATGTTTTACCCTCAGATTTTACTTTTTCACACAGGGAAATGGGTAAAAATGGTGCCGAAATGTGTCACACAATTTCTTCTAAAAGTGTCAATACCCCATATGTGGCTGTATCGTACCGCTCAGCCATACGGCGAGATCTGGGGGGGACGGAGTGCTATTTGACAATTGGAGAACAAATTATTGTAGAATAGGCATTTGGAGTTGGGAGCACAAAATTTTCTGAATTTCTTTTGGGGGGCAAGGGCCATTTCGCTTTTCCAGAGCCTTTCTGCTACCAGTAACTTGGAAGTCCCTTATATTTTTAACAGATGACGGACCTGAGTGGGGACTAGCTTTTTTTGAGGACTGAGTTGAAGCTTTTATTGGGAACATTTTACGTAACATTTATCCGGCGCTCTAGGCTGAGCACTTACATCGGGGTTTCCATCTAAATTTCCAAGTGATGTAATTCAGATGAAACCCCTGCGGGATCCATTCACTGTAATGAGGCAGCAGAGTTACTCTGGACTCCGTCTGGCCTCTGTTTAGTGGTGTCCTTTTTTTCAGAAGTGCACAAAACTGTGGCCAACCGCACTTTTATGCACGTCTAAAACAAATGACACCGTGGGATCCCAGGCCAGACGGCATCCACAGTGCCTATATCTGCCTCATTACAGGTAATCTTCCGTCATGGGTTCCGGCTGAATCACATATTTCAGAGATTTACACGGAAACTCTGGGGTAAGTGCTCAGCGCAGAACGCAGGATAAATGTGAGCAGAGCCTTACTGCGATCTTTGGGAGACATAATAAACAAATCAGTAGCAGGTGAAGAATTGTTTTTATTTATTTTTTACGCCGTTCCTAGTGTGATATAACTGATTAGATTACTTTATTCTTTGGGTCGGTGCGATTACAGAGATGCCAGATTTATATTGGGTTTTTATGACTGACAGCTGTCACACACTAAAAGACGCTTTTTTTTGCAAAATCTAGTTTTTGCATCGCCATATTTTGAGAGCTATAATTTTTCCAGATTTTGGCCGACAGAGTCATGTGACAGCTTGTTTTTTGCGGGACGAGTTGACATTTTTATTAGTACCATTTTTGGGTACGTGCCATTTTTTGATTGCTTTCTATTCCGTTTTTTGGGAGGTAAAATTAGCAAAAACCAACAATTCAGGAATTGTTTTTTGAGTTTTTTTTTTATGCCGTTCTGCATGTGGTAAAAGTGATCAGACAGCGTTATTCTTCGGGTCAGTACGTTTACAGCGATACTACACTTACTGTATATTTTTTTATGTTTTGGCGCTTTTACACAATAAAACCATTTTATAGAAAAAATATTTTTTTTGCATTGCTTTATTCTGAGAGGTATAACTTTTTTATTTTTCGGCTGATGGAGCTGTATGGTGGCTTGTTTTTTGCGGAACAAGATGACGTTTTCAGCAGTACCATTTTTATTTCCATTTTGCTTTTCGATCGCATTTTTTTCCACTTTTTGTTTGGCGATATGAGGAAAAAGCATAGTTTTTTGCTCCGTTTTTAATTTATTTTTATTACGGTGTGCACAGAAGGGGTTAATTAGTGTGACAGTTTTATAGCTCGGGTTGTTTCGGATGCGGTGATACCAAATATGTGTACTTTTTTTATTTTTGCATAAATATACGGATTTATCGGTTTAATATTTTATTTATATATTTTTATTTATTTTGTAATTTTTTTTTAACAGTTTAAAAGCATTTTTTTTTTACTTTTTTTTTACATTTTTACTTAGTCCCTGTATGGGACATTAATTTTTATTTTTCTGATCACTGATCTCATGTAATGCAATAGACATGTATTACATTACATGAGATCTTCCCTGACTGTTTCACAGTCAGTCTCCTGCCTGGCTTCAGCTGCAGGCTGAGCCAGGCAGGACACCATATATGGCAGATCTGGAGGCGGTCATGTGACCTCCAGCTGCCATAGCAACGTCAGGTCCTGGAAGGTATAAGGGGGCCGTCGGAGAGGTAAGTGGACGACCCCCTCTCCTCCTGCTGTCTTCTATATGCCGCGATCACTATAGATCGTGGCATATAGAAGACAGCAAAGGGTTAACATCACTGGGACCTGATCCAATCAGGTCCCGATGATGTTCCCTGTCAGAGCTATCGCTCTGCACCGCTCCCCTGGGGGTCCTGAGCGCTGCGGGACCACCCACCGTTTTTAAACGTCCACGCTGCACAGAGCCCAGGCAGCGTGGACGTTTATCTACAGTGGGCGGTCGGGAAGCGGTTAAAGACCCCTTTACTGGATTTCTATATTTTTCCTATATGTAACTATAGAATCACACTTCCGGTTTTGTACAGATGACTTTTCAGTAATTTCATTACCATTACAGGCAAAAGTACAATGAAAGGTAACACCTCTTTATAAAATAGTTAGTCACCACTCCAACATTTTTTTTTTATTGCCGCGCTGGAGTGGTGCTACTAATTTAAGTTCCCTGCCCCTAGTATTATACTTAGCAGCTGCTGTCTTTATCTTTTATTCGCGCCGGTCCACTCAGTCTTTTGAAGGTTCTGACCTGCCAGATCGCTCCATTGTTTCATGAGGTTAGCTGAAAGTCACAACTCGATGTAAGTCTATGAGAGCCAGAACGAGTCTCTCATAGACTTGCATTGAGAGCTTGTGACCATTACTTCTGACTTCCAATCAGCCAGAAGTTGCAGTCACAAGATGGACTGAAGCGGCATCGGGAAGAGCTAAAGACAGAGGCTGGAAAGTATGTTACTAGTGTCAGAGAACTTACATTAGAAACATCATTCCGGTGCTGCAATAAAAAAAACTCTGGAGTGGTGCTTTAACACAAGTTTCGCCATTCACAATAGGTGATGTCACATCTCACCTCCTCCACTCCCTAGGGGCACAACGACCTTGGCTCAGATCAGAACACATCTCAAAACAGGCCCTAAATGTCTACCTCTTAGAAAGCGAAAAATTTGTTGTATTGAATTCCAGTTTGACCAATCCTTTGTTTCCCTGAGGTATCTGACACTGATTTTTTTACTCTCCCTTCTGAAACTAACATGCATAATTTTTATATGCATGTAAAATTTAATGTTGAATGTTTCAGGATTGTAACATAACAGGCTTTAATATTGAAGTGGAAAAAGAGTATCCAGTTCATTGTCGAATTACAGACAAAGGTACATTTTCTTGGCACATTTTTAGCCCACACTAGCTATGGAAACATGTGTAATGCAAAGGGATGCAAGGCAGAGAAAAACCTTTTAGAAAATAAACCACTTTATTATGTCATAAAAATGTAACATACAAATATGTGTTAAAAATGGTTAAAAATGGTTAAAAATGGTTAAAAATGGTTAGACATAGCACATATAGAGGAATCAAGAAAAAGACAGGAGGTGGGACACGTAGAAAAAGCAACTGAGCTCATCCTTCACAATCAAAGCATACATGCCATGTGATAAGCATCTGTATAAATAGCCAAGTAGGAAATAAGAGGAGTCAGCAAGTAAGACCAAATTAAATAAATAGTATTTCGAAATGAGAGGAGTCTTGGGTGGAGTAGATCTCTACAAAGAAGGTGATCAATAAATCAAATATGCCATCCCCATTACTATGGTCTTAACCAGGGGTCTCAAACTCGGCTGGGTATATGGGCCGCAAATGGAAAAAATTTGAATTTGGGGGGCCGCATTTTTTGTTCAATGTGACATTTTTAGTGATACCATTTTTTTTTGTATACACCTTTTGAACATTTTTGCCGTGTTTATTTTTTTATAGCTTGGGTCCTTATGGATGTGGCGATAATAAACGTGTACTTTTTTGTGTTTACTTTAGTTTACATATAAAACAGCATTTTTAGTGCCCAATATTTTTTCATGCTTTATTTTTATTTTTTTGATTTTTACAATTTTGTTTCCCACAATTGGCCACATACAGTAAAATTGTCTTACAATTAGCATCATATAGTAATAATGGCAAACATCTTGTAGTAATGTCCCCATCTTGTACTAATGTGCCCCAACCAGGTCCCCATCCTGTGGCTATGTGCCCCATCCAGGTCCCCATCCTGTGGCTATGTGCCCCATCCAGGTCCCCATCCTGTGGCAATGTTCCCGATCCAGGTCCCCATCCTGTGGCAATGTTCCCGATCCAGGTCCCCATCTTGTGGCTATGTGCCCCATTCAGGTCTCCATTTTGTGGCAATGTTCCCCATCCTTGCCCCCATCTTGTACTAATGTGCCTCATCCAGGTCCCCATCCTGTGGCTATGTGCCCCATCCAGGTCCCCATCCTGTGGCAATGTTCCCGATCCAGGTCCCCATCTTGTGGCTATGTGCCCCATCCAGGTCCCCATACTGTGGCTATGTGCCACATCCAGGTCCCCATCTAGTGGCTATGTGCCCCATCCAGGTCCCCATCTTGTGGCTATGTGCCCCATCCAGGTCCCCATCTTGTGGCTATGTGCCCCATCCAGGTCCCCATCTTGTGGCTATGTGCCCCATCCAGGTCCCCATCTTTTGGCTATGTGCACCATCCAGGTCCCCATCTTGTGGCTATGTACCCCATCCAGGTCTCCATCTTGTGGCTATGTGCCACATCCAGGTCCCCATCTTGTGGCTATGTGCCCCATCCAGGTCCCCATCTTTTGGCTATGTGCCCCATCCAGGTCCCCATCTTTTGGCTATGTGCCCCATCCAGGTCCCCTCTTGTGGCTATGTGCCCCCTGTGCTGTTCTTCACACACATAAAAAAAAAAAAAGATGATTCTCACCTGTCCTCCGTTCCCTCGGCGTCCTTCCTGCAGATGTGGCCGCAGGCACCACAGAGTCAGACCCCTTGACGATCCCGACCTGGTCCAGGAGGAGCCGCCGACAGCAGCGCTGCATTGCCGCACAGAGACTGTCTCCCAGCACAGCATTTTCAATGTCAGCCGCCGGCCAATCAGAGGCCAGCAGCTGACATCAGCGTACGGCAATGACGTCATACTCGCTGCGCCGACACGCAGATATCAGCTGCTGGCCTCTGATTGGTCAGCGGCTGTCATTGGAAATGCTGTGCTGGGAAACAGTCTCTGTGTGGCAATTCAGCGCTGCTGTCGGCGGCTCCTCCTGGACCTGGTCAGGATCATCAAGGGGTCTGTGCCTGCGGGCCGCATAAAGCAACCTCAGGGGCCGCATGCGGCCCGCGGGCCGCGTGTTTGAGACCCCTGGTCTAAACCATGAAAGCAGCCATAAACTTACAGAACATTAATAAGAATGGAAGAAAGTATAAGTAATGAAAGAGTCTGGATGCCGAGTATCAGGCACCCACCACTACTGATGTGCATTTCACAAGAAATGCTTCATCCGGGAGTGGTGTAATACTGGCAACAAACATATTTAAAGTGAACCTGACACCTGATACATACTGTCCAATCCATCAGCAGCATGCATCAGGCACTGGCTGTATGAACTCAGCCAGTTAGGTTTGACTCTGAAACACTGCGGCGTTTCAGACAAAAATATACTTTAAAAGCCGCCGGGGACCAAGACCATACTAGAAACTAGTTAGACAGATGGATCTCTGGCCACTTCTCCCCGCCCAATGCTCTGGATTGACAGGTCTTTGCCTATATGCACACGGCGGCTATTAAACTATATTTTTCTATGAAACGCTGCAGCATTTCGGAGTCAAACATACCTACTTGAATTCACACAGCCAGTGCCTGATACATTCTACCCATGAAATATAAAACATGTACACTGCAAAATGAAAATAAAAACTGCAGTGAAGTCCATAGTACACAGTATTACACATCCAAAAGTGATCAAAGATATATGAAACCAAAAGTAAAAAAAAAAAACATAAAGCAATATAGCACTTATATCAAATGATATATGTGAAAAAAAAAGAAAAAAACAAAAATATAAGGATGGTTCAATCTATATGTGAATAAAGGAAAACACAAATACACTGTGTGCAGAATTATTAGGCAAGTTGTATTTTAGAGGATTATTTTTATTATTGATCAACAGCTATGTTCTCAATCAACCGAAAAGACTCATAAATATCCAAGCTTAATATTTCTGGAAGTTGGAATGGGTTTTTTTTAGATTTGGCTAGCTTAGGAGGATATATGTTTGTGCAGGTAACTATTACTGTGCAGAATTATTAGGCAACTTAATAAAAACCAACTATAATCCCATCTCACTTGTTTATTTTCACCAGGTAAACCAATATCAGTGCACAAAATTTAGAAATAAACATTTCTGACATGCAAAAACAAAAACCAAAAAAATTAGTGATCAATATAGCCACCTTTCTTTATGATGACACTCAACAGCCTTCCATCCATAGATTCTGTCAGTTGCTTGATCTGTTTTCGATCAACATTGCGTGCAGCAGCCACCACAGCCTCCCAGACACTGTTCCGAGAGGTGTACTGTTTTCCCTCCCTGTAGATCTCACATTTTATGATGGACCACAGGTTCTCTATGGGGTTCAGATCAGGTGAACAAGGGGGCCATGTCATTATTTTTTCTTCTTTTAGACCTTTACTGGCCAGCCACGCTGTGGAGTAGTTGGATGCATGTGATGGAGCATTGTCCTGCATGAAAATCATGTTTTTCTTGAACGATACCGACTTCTTTCTGTACCACTGCTTGAAGAAGTTGTCTTCCAGAAACTGGCAGTAGGTCTGGGAGTTGAGCTTCACTCCATCCTCAACCCGAAAAGGTCCCACAAGTTCATCTTTGATGATACCAGCCCATACCAGTACCCCACCTCCAGCTTGCTGGTGTCTGACTCGGAGTGGAGCTCTCTGCTCTTTATTGATCCAGGCTCTGGCCAATCCATCTGGCCCATCAAGAGTCACGCTCATTTCATCAGTCCATAAAACCTTTGAAAAATCAGTCTTAAGATATTTCTTGACCCATTCTTGACGATTTATCTTATGTTTCTTGTTTAAAGGTGGTCGTTTTTCAGCCTTCCTTACCTTGGCCATGTCCCTAAGTATCGTACACCTTGTGCTTTTTGATACTCCAGTAACGTTGCAGCTCTGAAATATGGCAAAACTGGTGGCGAATGGCATCTTGGCTGCTTCACGCTTGATTTTCCTCAATTCATAGGCAGTTATTTTGCGCCTTTTTTGGTCAACACGCTTCTTGCGACCCTGTTGGCTATCTGCCATGAAACGCTTGATTGTTCAGTGATCACGCTTCAAAAGTTTGGAAATTTCAAGACTGCTGCATCCCTCTGCAAGACATCTCACAACTTTGGACTTTTCAGAGCCTGTCAAATCTCTCTTCTGACCCATTTTGCCAAAGGAAAGGAAGTTGCCTAATAATTAAGCACACCTTATATATGGTGTTGATGTCATTAGTCAACACCCCTCCTCATTACAGAGATGCACATCACCAGATTTACTTAATTGGTAGTTGGCTCTCAAGCCTATGCAGCTTGGAGTAGGACAACATGTATAAAAAGTATCAAAGTGATCAAAATACGCATTTGCTTAATAATTCTGCACGCAGTATATGTAGTGAAATAAACATGCAAATAAAGAAATTAATATTTCTATGAATAAATATATAGCTGAGTAAATATCTAAATATATAAGAGAAGAAAAAGCGTTTGAAAAGATTAAAATGTATAGTACATGGCGGTGACTGGAAGTGAGTAGCTGCAGGGAGAATATAGCGTCATTTTCTCTCTGTAGCCGCGCTTCCAGTAAGCCGTCTAAACAGGATTTAAATGCTATTTGCCTGCAGATTACCCCTGTATCTGAAGGTAAAAAGCGTTTATGGACCTGATAGGTTCCATTTAAGTGGACTCCCAGCTGCCATGACAATCGATCGGCACAATGCTATAGTGTTATTGGGGAGCCCATGGGAGCCGATACGAGGGCGCACAATGATATAATTTGTGATTGCGTCACACTTTGTACATTTCATATCTGCAAAAATAGATGATTTTTCTATAAGGAGTTAATGTTACAGAATTGAAATTTGACTAAAATTTACAATAATTGTTATGAACAAACCATTAGTTAGTAAAATATGTGTAGGTGTTAAATGGCAGATGTCAGCTATAGATCACTGGCATTCGAGTTAAGACAGATTGCTCCTTTGTTCATCATCCACAGATGGGCAGAACTACATTTATAGACCATAATGTCACCAAATGATGGATGCCAAAATCTGAACAGTTTGATTCTCAGTAGGAAAATGAATATAAAAGTGTGTTACTATCATTACAGTTACTATCTATTGACTTCTTTCTAGGAGCCACATAAAAGTCAGATATATAATGGAACTTGACTATGGTTTCGCAGTTTGTGTCCAGAAGTTATGGAAATAGAAATATTTATTTGAGGCTTCCAGTGCCCATACTCTCCTATCAGATGTTATCCACAAGCTGCAGAAAATGTCCGTCTGTACAATGACATGCGGCACAGATCTTTAACCCATTGACGACCTATGACGTATAGGTACGTCATAGGTCGTGTATCCTCCTTTGCTGAGCCCGCATCTTTTCAGACACATGACAGCTGATCTGATCAGCTGTCATGTGCCCCTAACAGTCACGGGTGTGCTGTTAACATGTTAAATGCTGTGGTCAATCTCTGACAGCGGCATTTAAACATCAGCGCGCTGGAACAGCGTCACAAACCCTTCCCATCGGCGCCCCGTCACATGATCGTGGGGTGCCGAACGGTTGACATGACAACCGGGGGTCTGCAGGAGACCCCCGTGCTTGTCATTACAGATCTGCTATGAGCGCCACACCGTGGCCGACGTTCATATCAGATGACAATTTTTGCTACACATAGCACAAGCGATCAGATGCTTCAAGTCTTCTAAGCAGACTATTGAAACAAGTAAAAAATAAATAAATATTTAAAAAATTGAAAAAAGTATGAATCACCCCCATTTTGCCCCATTCAGAATAAAACAATTAAAAAAATGAATAAGCATATTTGGTATTGCTGCATTCAGAAATGTCCGATCTATCAAACTATAAAATAAATTACTCCGGTCAGTAAATGGCGTAACGAGAAAAAAAATCAAAACGCCAGAATTACATTTTTTTAGTTGCCTTATGTGATGCGCCAAAAAAAACAACATGGGTTCCCTCCTATTTTTCATAACCAGCTAAGGTAAATCAGACAGCTAGGGGCTGATATTATCAGACAGGGAAAGCACATGGATATTGGCACCTTCCCAGCCTAAAAATACCAGCTCACAGCCAACCCAGAATTGGCCCATCACATTTGATGCACCAATTCTGGCGCTTTTATACATGTTGTCCTACTCCTAGCTGCATAGGCTTGAGAGCCAACTACCAATTAAGTAAATCTGGTGATGTGCATCTCTGTAATGAGGAGGGGTGTTGACTAATGACATCAACACCATATATAAGGTGTGCTTAATTATTAGGCAACTTCCTTTCCTTTGGCAAAATGGGTCAGAAGAGAGATTTGACAGGCTCTGAAAAGTCCAAAATTGTGAGATGTCTTGCAGAGGGATGCAGCAGTCTTGAAATTTCCAAACTTTTGAAGCGTGATCACCGAACAATCAAGTGTTTCATGGCAGATAGCCAACAGGGTCGCAAGAAGCGTGTTGACCAAAAAAGGCGCAAAATAACGTCCTATGAATTGAGGAAAATCAAGCGTGAAGCTGCCAAGATGCCATTCGCCACCAGTTTTGCCATATTTTAGAGCTGCAACATTACTGGAGTATCAAAAAGCACAAGGTGTACAATACTCAGGGACATGGCCAAGGTAAGGAAGGCTGAAAAACGACCACCTTTAAACAAGAAACATAAGATAAAACGTCAAGAATGGGTCAATAAATATCTTAAGACTGATTTTTCAAAGGTTTTATGGACTGATGAAATGAGCGTGACCCTTGATGGGCCAGATGGATTGGCCAGAGCCTGGATCAATAAAGGGCAGAGAGCTCCACTCCGAGTCAGACACCAGCAAGCTGGAGGTGGGGTACTGGTATGGGCTGGTATCATCAAAGATGAACTTGTGGGACCTTTTCGGGTTGAGGATGGAGTGAAGCTCAACTCCCAGACCTACTGCCAGTTTCTGGAAGACAACTTCTTCAAGCAGTGGTACAGGAAGAAGTCGGTATCGTTCAAGAAAAACATGATTTTCATGCAGGACAATGCTCCATCACATGCATCCAACTACTCCACAGCGTGGCTGGCCAGTAAAGGTCTAAAAGAAGAAAAAATAATGACATGGCCCCCTTGTTCACCTGATCTGAACCCCATAGAGAACCTGTGGTCCATCATAAAATGTGAGATCTACAGGGAGGGAAAACAATACACCTCTCGGAACAGTGTCTGGGAGGCTGTGGTGGCTGCTGCATGCAATGTTGATCGAAAACAGATCAAGCAACTGACAGAATCTATGGATGGAAGGCTGTTGAGTGTCATCATAAAGAAAGGTGGCTATATTGATCACTAATTTTTTTGGTTTTTGTTTTTGCATGTCAGAAATGTTTATTTCTAAATTTTGTGCACTGATATTGGTTTACCTGGTGAAAATAAACAAGTGAGATGGGATTATAGTTGGTTTTTATTAAGTTCCCTAATAATTCTGCACAGTAATAATTACCTGCACAAACAGATATCCTCCTAAGATAGCCAAATCTAAAAAAAAAACATTCCAACTTTCAAAAATATTAAGCTTGGATATTTATGAGTCTTTTCGGTTGATTGAGAACATAGTTGTTGATCAATAATAAAAATAATCCTCTAAAATACAACTTGCCTAATAATTCTGCACACAGTGTATTTGAGGTTGATATCACTTGTGTAATGTCAGCTGGTATCAAGCCCAGGAGTTAGTAAGAGGTATCTATCAGACACCCCCATTACTAACTCAGATATCAAAAAAAAACACACAGAAAACAATAGTTTATTTGAACAAAGACTTCCCCACACTATTCCTTGTTCACCAATTTTTTATCAAAAATGTATCATCTGGCACCGGCGTCTGTGAATAGCAGTAAAGTACAGCTATTCACAGACGCCGGGTAGTGACGACAACTCTCATCAGAGCCGCTGGATCAACACTGCTCTGGCGAGAGCCAGCTCCTGGCACCTGTGAATAGCTGTACTTTACTGCTGTTCACAGAAGATGAAACTGCATTCGGTGAACGTGGACTATGACGGAGGAGCATCGTGGGAACATTTTGATAATAAATTGTTGAATGAGGGATAGTGTGGAGCAGTTTTTATTCAAATAAAGTATTTTTTACTGTGTGTGTGTGTGTGTGTGTTTATTTTTTATTACAGGGTTAGTAATGGGGGTGTCTTATAGACACCTCTCCTTTACTAACCCCTGGGCTTGACGCCAGCTGACATTACACAGCTGACATCAACCAAAAAAATATTACCCAGATTGCCATTGTACCAGGGTAATCAGGAATAGCCGGGGAAAACGCCAGAATTAGCGCATCTAATGTGATGCGCCAATTCTGGGGCGGCTGCAGGCTGGTATTTTTAGGCTGAGAAGAGCAAAATAACCATGGCCCTTCCCAGTCTGGTAATATCAGGCCACAGCTGTCTGCTTTACCTCGGCTGGTTATCAAAAATGAGGGGGACCCCATGTCATTTTTTTAAGTTATTTATTTCATTCCCAGCAGCGATTTGAAAGTCAGAGATGCATCCAGGCATGTTCCCCATTCTGTTCCCATTCCATTTGAGCATTGTTTCCATCCATTTCAGTGATTTTCCGGACCTCCCAGCCTTCCTGTTAGGGTCATCTGGAAAAATGCTCACGTTTCCCATAGACTTCCATTATACTCGGTACCCGAGTAGAGCCTGTCCGAGCATCCGACCTGCTTGATTAGAATACTTTTGAGCACAACTGTATATCATTATATAAGATTGCTTTATTAGTTTTGTTAACTAGTTTTAAGTTACACAGAGCATTATAGTATGTAAAATATTATGTTAAAAACACATTGACTACAGATGCTACACGAGAAAAAAATCGCACACTCGCATGACATACGCATGACACTCGCATAACACTCGTCCTACTTTTCTCTATCAACATCGAAGCAATTTTTTATATGCGAATGTGAGCGAGCCCTTAAAGAAATCTGGGAATATTTCAGTAATGGACCCTTAAAACCATCTTGGTTTACTTTCAGAAATATTTTTTATCTAGTTCTTATTCTTATTTTATCAAGACATTCTTTGTATGGTCCTTCATTGTGTATTATCTGATATATTCTTGAAGGTAGATCTTTAGTAGATAACTTTCATAGGATGCGCTGCTCCTCAAAATAGGCACCAAAATTAATTTACACCACTTCATTGTTATATATATGTCTATAGAAAGCTGAAGAATGAAATGGCAACAAAGGAGGCAAGTTCTCTGAAATTACATAGATTTACAGCTTCATTAAAAGTGTTCACTACATTTGAGGGAGGAATAGAGACTATTGTCTGTCATTGAACGATATTTGATTAAATTTGAGTAGATTTGATATACAACAAGTTAATCTGAAGTGACAGAAGTAATTACAGGGAAAAATGTAACAAATTATATTGGGATGAATTTATCATTAGGGGAATTTTTACAGTCAGTTTTGCTAGTGGCTACATTGACATTATTTACTCGAAATTTCAAACATTTGTAGCACCTTTAAATATAACATTTCTCTCTGGAAATTAATTTCCACTCTCTCTGCCTCGCCACTACTAGAGTAACAAATTAGTTTTTTTGCAACTTTTTAAAAAGTCACAATTTATAAATCTGGCCTAGACCTTATATTAATCAAGGCCACTTTCATTCTCACATTTTAAAGATGGCAAGAGCGGTGTAATATAGCAAAAAGTCACCTATTTTTGTTAAAAATTGTTCTGTGACAAAATACGAGAGTTTTGGATGAGAACAAATCTGACAATACTATCATTGGTGCTGCATAAAGATGTCATTATTGTAAAATTATATAATGAGTGAAGTTTTTGTTAACCCCTTCCCTCCGAGCAAGTTTTCATCTTCCTGACCAGGCCAAATATTTAAAATCTGTCACTTTATTTGGTAATGTTTCTACGTATACAAGTGATTCTCAGATTTTTTTTTTCATAACACATTGTACTTTATGTTCTTGGTAAAATGAGGTAATTATAATTTGCGTTTACTTATGAAAATATCAAAAATTTGACAAAAATTGTAAAAAGATTTCCATTTTTTAACTTTGAATTTTTATGCCCTTAAAACAGATACCCATACTGCACGAAGTCGCTAATACATAACAGTTACCATATGTCTACTCGATGTCAGCATAATTTTTTCAATGTTTTTTTGGTGGCGATCTTATAGGGGTTAAAAGTTGAGCAACAATTTTCATTTTTTCTACAAAACTGAACAAAACAAATTTCACATTTAGTACACCAATACCCCATATTTGGTTGACAACCTCTGTTTTGGCACATGAAAGGGAAAGGGTAGTGCTTAACTTTTGGCACACAATTTTTGCTGTAATAGTCTAACATTGAAATGTTACATTTGAAGAGCCCTTAAAATGCTAAAACAGCAGAAACTATCCACATTTTGGAAACTTCACCCTTGAAGGAATGAGGTGTAGTAAGCAAACTTAACCAAGAAGTTAGTCAAGGACAAATAGGAAAAAAACATACACCACAATTTTTCCTTAGTACTCACCATCATAAACTATACCTTTAATGGGTTTTCCCACGAACAAAGCACATTTTAATCAACAGATCTTGGAATAATAATAACTTCCGCAATTGGATGTGTTAAAAAAATGTTCCTGTGCTAAGATAATCTTATACATGTGCCCCTGCTGTGTACTGTGTAATGGCTCTGTCTGATCATGCCACATCTCCTGGTCACAGGAGGAAGAAGATGAGAGTACAGTATACAGCTATTACAGCATGGGATACAGCTGACTCTTCCTATAAGGTAAAACATGTTTAAGAACTGTAAGGGAAATGTTTTACCTCACAGAAAGAATCTGCTGTGATCTCATGCTGTCCTGTCTGTATACTCTTTTGTTTTCTCCCTGCCCAGGAGATGGGGTTTTGTTCAGACCATGCTCCAGCATAGCAAGACGCAGCCATTACACAGTACACAGCAGGGGCACGTTTGTAAGATTATCTCCACAAAGGAACATTTTTTAACATATCTTATTGTGAAACGTATTATTCCAAAACCTGTTAATTAAAATCTACTTTGTTTGTGACCCAACCCATTTAAAGAGTAATTTGCTGCAGAAAACAATGCATACTCTATTGCAAAAAAAATAATAATAATTTCATACAGACAGCTTACATTAATGTGGTCAAGAAAATATCATGACCAATAGAGCAGATTGACATCAGTCAGAACTGATTAATTTAGGATTTAACTATTATCAATTATTAATGCGACAAATTTTGGAAAATCTATGACCAGCTTAATTTTGAAATCTGTAGCCATTGTAAAGGAGCAATAGGTAAATTCCTGGATGGCTGGTATGTGTCACCGAGGTACCTGGCCTCAATGACATAGATTCCGGAAAAAAGTTCTCTAGTAACAGTAGGTTACTGTGAAGTTTTTTTTAATGGATCGGATTTTGGGTCTGGGATTTGGGAACGACCAAAGTGCCTGGGTGGGAATGGTCGGTCCCTTACAGTCCAATTCAATTTACAGGCCATATAGTTCAGCTGGGTTAGCTCAGGTGTGTGTGACGTGTGTGAGGGATTAGTATTGTTGCTGACCCACGCTGAGCATGGAGCAGTGCCTGAAATTGCCATATGGGTAAGAGATTGTGTTTGCAAGCTTGCCTACCCAGCGAGGGGACTGTTTCTTTGCTTGCCTGTAACTCATTTAAGAAAGGCTATTTTAATTTCATGTAGTCTTTGTTAATGTTTATGCCGGGAAAAAAACAAGACTGTTTTGCACTAAGAATCAAGAGCCCATGTGTGTACCCAAACCGTGCAGCGGAAGCGTGGATCATTATTAAAGCTTATTTGCTATAGCTATAATAAACCAATGTGAACCTGTACTATTTACCAAGAAGTATTTCTCTAAAGATATTGTAATATAAATATAGGCAATGAATGTAATAACAAAATAGTTTTTTTTAAAAAAAAAAATAGGATGACTAAATGTTAAATGTGAAGGAGATAAGCCTTTTCATGTTTTGAAACTGAACATAAGTAGCGGATGATTTTGAGTCATTGGTTATTAAAGTAATTGCTGCCCACTTTCCCGCGTCCATCAAATATAACAACAGAACAAATTCAGTACATCTTGTAACATGTTCCCTTTTGCTATTATGATCACACTTATTGCACAGAGGAAGGGTTAAATAAGTCAGATGCCCTCACTCAAGCAGATCTTTTTTTTCTCTCTTTATTATGGAAGGGTGCGGTGCTTGGCTTTATGTATTATGCACGATACAGCAAGACCAACGCGTCCTGACATGTGACAGCAAATAATACAGAACATTGACTTCTCATTGCGTAATTAGATGCTGAGGACGAAGAGAAATGAGTGACAGATTTTAAGAAAAATGTTGATGCATGCCTAAACAACAGCCAAAAACACTTGAAAAGAAGTTCTGAGGAACCCGAGCAACAAAGACTGACATGAATAATTTTTGTTTTTCTCCAATACCATCAAAACATTGATGAAGTAATCACAGTGTCACTATAACTTCATAAAATGTGTGATATGCTGTAGTGGGAGTCCAGGTGCTGAGACCCTACCAATCATTTGAGTGAAGGGGAAAAAAATATTGAGCTGTGTCTTTTTGGCTTTATTCAGGTCGGATTGCGGAGGTTTGTGGTGTACGGTTCATAGAATTTCTATGAACTGATAAAATGTTGTGCTAGTTACTGGTAACTTCCCATTGATTTTAATAGAAGTTGTCTAATTACAAGTGCCAACAGTTTGTTTCCATTTTCTGCAAATGTTTTTTTGGCAAGCAAAATAATAACAGAAGTTTGAAAAGATATCTGTAGAAAAATGGTGTGTTAAAAATGACCTGCAAGTGTAGAGTCTAATACATATTTTCAATTTTTTCAATTTTCCTTTGAAGGAGATACTGCTTTTCTAATATTAGAGAAGTAACCACCTTAGTTTTTGGAGCCACAATAATAAAAGTTTTTTAAAGATATGGTCAATCTTAAACCCATCCCTTTCCTTGCTATAACACTGCTTATGGCAGGCTGCATGTGTCTAAGAGCTGCTGTGCCGTGCTCGGCAGCCGAGCCGGACAGTGCAGCTCCATTCAAAGTTAATAATTGGCAGCTGCCGGAGCTAACAACCGCAGATCGGTGTCAGGCACCCACCCATCTGATATTGATGACTTTTCCTATATATTTTGATCGGAAAGCCTCTTAAGTATTGGACTAGCCACATCACAGAATGTTTCCAATAATATTGCAGTCCCAACACAGTAGTTAGGCTGTATGCCCACGATGCAGATTCAATGTGTTTCCGTGGCAGTATTTCCGCCTCGAAAACGCATTAAAATCACTTGTTAAGATGTCTGCCATGTTTCCCAATGATAATCCGTATGTGCTGTGGAAATTTCCGCTGCGGATTATCATTGCGGAAAAATCAGCAGCACAACCATTTATTGTGCGATTTCGCGGCAAAATCGCCGCTATTGACTTGCATTGAATCGCATAACATCCGCATGTATACATGCGGTTGTTATGCGGTTCAATGCGCGGATGGTACCCGGGTCTGGAGAAGAGGAGACTCTCCTCCAATCTGGGTACCGTGGTACCTGCAAGTTAAAAAAGAATTTTAAAGTAAAAAATAATAAAAAAAAAATCATACCTCTCCTGCAGCCCCGGGTCTGCTCCCGGCGGCGTCCTCTCTCCTCGGCGGCCCGCGGTGTACTGGCAGGACCTGCGGTGACGTCGTTTAGTCAGCTGATAGTCACGCGACCGCTGACTTCAGGGGGCAGGTGATGGTTGCGTGACCATCAGCTGACTAAATGACGTCACCGCAGGTCCTGGCAGAACACCACGGGCCGCCGAGGAGAGAGGACGCTGCCGGAAGCAGACCGGGGGCCGCCGGAGAGATGACTATGAATATTTTATTTCATTTTTTACTTTATAATTCTTTTTTTTTTTACCAATAGTGCAGTATTTTAAGCAGAAATCTCGGTCACACAATATAAATCCATTCCAGTTGCATGGATTTATATTGTGTGACCAACTTGTCAAGCCCTTTTCCAAGTGATGCTCAAAATCGCTTGGAAAAGCGCTTGAAAAAGCGCATGCAAAAACGCATGTAAAAAACCTTAAAAAACGCTTCTCCCTGGCAGAAAAAAACGCATGTAAAATCTGCATGCATTTTTTCTGCCAGGGAGAGGAAAAAACGCTCAGGAAATTTCTGCTTACAATCAGCATCGTGGGCACATACCCTAACTACTACAATAGTGTCCAAAAGCGTGCACAGCTTTGTAACAGTAACCCTATAACACACTTTACCCCATGCAGTGTCACAACAATAAGATACAAGCAGGTACACAGAGAAGTTACTTTTCGTATATTCGATCCTTGAAACTGGTACTAGTTAGGACGTTGAGGTTCCTAATTCATGGGGTCACATACATTATTTATAATTAGTACAAATGAGCGGGTCAGGTAAAATTCAAGTTCACCTTTTTGCGCTGATTTTCCCAAGAAATTCAATTTGCATAGAAATTTTTCTCAGCAAATGGAATGTACCTAATGCTCTGAGATCTCTCCAGATCATAATAAATGTAAGATGTATAAAATAAAAAAATGCTTATATTAACCTTACCATTGACCTCTCAAGACCCTTTGCTCTTCACCATCCACCGTCTGGTCCTCAGTGCATCTTCTGAGCACAGCCGAAAGCATTGACTATCCTTTCATTCTAGGCTGGGACTTTTTGCTTTTGGTGAGGCCCGGGACAGTTCTGCTCAAGCGTGCGGAAGGACATGATGCCACGGCGTGCGACATGACTTTGCACATGTGTGCGCAGAACTGTACCAGCCTTATCAAAACCTAGTGTGAAGAGGCCTGAGGATTCAGCACCGCGGCAGCAATCAGAAGAGGCGACGATGACCAATCAGGTGACAATAAGGAGTGGAGGGGCCAAAGAAGTGAGTGTTATTGTAAGTATTAGCATTTTTTTAACTAATTATTATTTTGATGGCTTTTTATGGCCATTGGCCGCCATTTTTCCTGAATCTACGCGGAAGTGAACTGCAGAAATTGTGTTTTATGGCAAATGTGCATGTTTGTAAAATAGAGTAGAATTCAATTCCACTCGAATATATTTGCTCATCTCTAATAATTCGGTTTTCACACTGAATACATTTCTCACCAAGTTGCAGAGTAATTCATGTATTTAGTGGAAAAACCTCTTTAAATAAAGTTTTGTTCGCATGACTAATTTTAAGATCCATACATTAGTTGACAAGTCAATACATTGCAGAAAATATTTTTGTAATATATTTGTAAATTACAAGATTAGTTCCATTATAAAGTATTGAGATTTTCCCTATAACATATTTAATTACAGTCTGGGAATATTTTGATCCCTTAATCGTTTTATCCAAATCTTAAAATGACATTGAATTTTGAATTATAAAAAAATCTAACAACAAATAACACCTCAGAAAACATTTTTTTTCTTCCTAATATATGGTAACAGTTGTTGAAACATTTCTGTTTAATATCATGATCTCTGTTTACTTTTTAGTCTTGTGTCACTTTACATAATGATCTTCGGCTTATTTAATCAATGTACCATCATCTCAATGTGCAAGATGCCTCATTAATTCAACAAGAAAGATTGAATCGCTAGGCAAGTTTACAAGCAAAGATGGGCAAGAAATTTAAAAGAGAACAAACTGTTTGTATTTTACAAATTATTTATTAAAGTATTCTATAAACAAATTATTGAATCCGGAAAAATGGGTCGACATAAAAAAGTCCATAAAGAAGTTGATATAAATTGTTGCATTTCAACATAAGACACAAATAAAAATCTAACAGTAAAGACAGTTGAAAAAAATAACACACTAAATGTTTAATGCGCAAAAAAACATTCAGAAAACATCAATTGAAAATAAATCTCCTTTTAGCCGAAGGTAATATTCAATGTTTTTCATAAATTATTATAATTTCTAACTTGTTTGAAGCCATGAAAATCAGAAAATAATGAGGAAAACATACAATTTAACACACTTAATGAGTATAAGTATCAATAGTTTCAGGATAGCTTATGCCATGGAAATACCATGAATTTCATTATTTTCTGTGAATTTTTACTCACATATGCATTTTTTTCTGTTTTTTTTCCCTGTCCTATAGAGAAGTCTATTGGAAATCTCCTTATATAAGCTGTGGTTAGAACATAATGCATTAAAAAAGTACCGTAGCCTAAAACCCAAACATGAAACAGTGTGAAAACGGCCACAAAAACAGACTGTTGTGCTTTTAATATTTTCCTCTCAACTTATAGCCAACATCTTGCAGCAGCATTTTTGCTGCAAAAAATATGGCAAAAAAATTCTGGAAAAATGCACAAAAAACCCTATAACTTTTGCAAACTATAAACCTTCCGGTACCTTGTTACAAAAAACCCCCCCAAAAAACTCTGCTTGTGGTTGACACATCAAAGGGGTTGTCCGCTACTCAGACAACCCCTTCTCAATCAATATGATTCCGTCTTATATTATCATAACACTTATACTCACCTCCGATGCCAGCGTCATTCCAGTAGTGTCAGCACTGGCTCTCCCGGGGCTTGCATGACATTATGTTACGCGATCCCTGGAACTAATTCACTTCACTGTCCCCTCCGTCAGACAATTTATACATCCGGAGGAAGTCAGAGCTACAGCTGCTCTCTCATTTCTCCGGATGTATGTGATTCGTCTGAAGGTGGTGAGAGTGAAGTCAGTGCTGACTGGCCGCAGGGATCATGTTACATTGTTATCCCTGGGAGAGGCAATACCGACACCGCTGGAACAGTGACGGCACCGGAATCGAGTATAGGTATTATTATTTTATTTGAGGTAAACATGGTGATGGGATTGTGTTACTGTATGATTGAAGGGAACCTGTCATGTAAAAAAATGCAATTAACTTGCAGATATGGGGTTAATCTGCAGGATAATAGCCTTGTGAACCTGTCCGGCAGCCGCACTGAGAGCCCCACTGTTGGGAAGAAATTAACTTTATTCCTTCTGGCAGAAATCGGATTTCGGTCATAGGGGCGCCCGGCAGCGCTTCAGTCACTGCTCAGTGCATAGTGAACAATGGCTTTAATTGTGCCCCCCAGCCCTGACTGACAGTCGGCTTTAAAGCTGATCCCGGCTGTTAGTTACTGTTGGGGGGATGGTTACTCACTTTGCTCAGGGGCAACTGAAGCCACACTGGCCAACCCCTATGACTGAAAGCCTAATGCTGCTGGGAGGAATAAAAGTTAATCTCCTTCCGGCAGTGGAGCTCTCAGTGCGGATTCTGGGCAGGTTCACAACACTGTTATATAGTTACATAGGTTGAAAAAAGACCTAGGTCCATCAAGTTCAAACTTTCTCCACCAATTGTACATTTTGTCACTAATTTAGCTATAACCCACAATGTTAATTCGGGGATTAACCCCATATCTGCTGGTTTATATTGTTTTTTAACATAACAGGTTGCCTTTAAGGACAGACGTCCGAAACAGGTCTGCATTTTTTTTGGTGATTTGTACTTACAATTTTAAATATATGCAATAAAAATTTAGTTTTTATCCAAGATGGACCTGTTTGGTGGAAGCATTCCTCCTTCTACAATTAGTAACTGAAAGCACTTCAGTCTTCCGAGCACACTCCCTTGGATTCCTATGGATAAATCATCATCATAGGGTTCACATCAGAACACAGAGGAATTAAAATGCAGGATGAGAGCTGGGAGTCAAGATGGAGTCTGAAGAGAAGAAAACATGAGGTTGAAGTGCAGGGAAGTAAGTACACCATACACTGTATGAGAGAATGCAACGTGTGACAGGCAATTAGGTGGAGTTATAAGTAAATGAAAAAGTAATGCGGCTTTGTGCCCATGATGTGTTTTTGGTGCATTTTTTACTATTGCTGCATCCAAACCACAGCGTCTTACAGTTCCAGCAAAGCTGATCGTATTTATAGAAATCTCATGCCACTGTGGTTCTTTTTTTAATCAGCGTAAATTGACCTGCAGTGCATATTTCAGATCTGCAACATGTCAATTTCTTTCTTTTCACATTCGATGCGGAAAATCCACAAGTAAAAAAACGCATATGCATGTTTAGTGCGTTTCTGCAGCGAAAACGCATTAAAAACGCATACATAATTTGCACATTACTGTATCAACAAAGTTTTGTTAAGGCCAAATGCCATGAAGCATGAAAAACAAAGCAGCTTAATTTAACCCCTTAGTGACCGAGCAACTTTGTAGGTTAATGACTGGGCCTTATTTTTTAAATCTGACCAGTGTCACTTTATGAGGTAATAACTCTGGAACGCTTCAATGTATTCCAGTGATTCTGAGATTGTTTTTTTATGTTATTGGTAAATTTTGGTCTCTATTATTTGCATTTCTTTATGAATATATTGAAAATTTGGCAAATAATCAGAAAATTTCACAATTTTCAAACTTTGAAATTTAATGTCCTTAAATCAGATAGTTATATCACACAAAAGAGTTCATAAATAACATTAATCACATATCTACTTTACATCAGCACCATTTTTGAAACATAATTTATTTTTGTTAGGAAGTTAAAAAGGGTTCCAAGTTTATCAGCAATTTCTCATTTTTCCAACCAATTTACGAAACAATTTTTTTTTTGTGACTTTGAGAGCCCTGTATGGCAGAAGATATCCAAAAGTGACAACATTTTAAAAACTGCACCCCTCAAGGTGCTCAAAACCACATTCAAGAAGTTTATTAACCCTTCAGGTGCTTTACAAGAACTAAAGAAAGGTGAACGGAAAAAATGAACATTTTATTGTTTCCCACAAAAATGTTACTTGAGCCCCAAATTTTGCATTTTCACAAGTGTAACATGAGAAAATTAACCATACAATTTGTTGTGCAATTTTCCGGAGTACGCCAATACCCCATATATGGGGGAAAACAAAGGTTTGGGCACACAGCAGGGCTCAGAAGGGAAGGAGCACCATTCGACTTTTGGAACGCAAAATTGGCTGGAATCAGTAGCAGATGCCATGTCGTGTTTGGAGAGCCCCTGATGTGCCTAAACAGTGGAAACCCCCCACAAGTGACTCCATTTTGGAAATTAGTCCCTTCAAGGAATTTATATAGATATGTGGTGAGTACCTTGAATCCTCAGGTGCTTCACAGAATTTTATAAAGTTGAACTGTGAAAATAAAAAAATCACATAATTTCCACAAAAATGTTGCTTTAGCTCAATTTTTTTTATTTTTACAAGGGTAACAGGAGAAAATTTACCCCAAAAATTGTTGTGCAATTTTTCCTGAGTACACTGATACCCCAAATGTGATGGAAAACTACTGTCTGAGCGCACAGCAGGGCTTAGAAGGGAAGGAGCACCATTTGACTTTTTTAGTGCAAAATTGTTGAGAATAGATTTACATTTTCACAATGGGAAATAATTCAAAATTACCACATAATTTGTTACACAATTTTTTGTGAATGTGGCAATACCCTGTATGTGGCTGTACAGTACTGTTTGCCAACACGGTGAGACTTGGAAGGGAAGGAGTGGTATTTGACTCTTGGAGAACAAATTTTCATAGAATAGTTTGAGGACTCCATATACAGAACCCCAAAAGAGCAGAATCCCCTCTCTAGTGACCCCAATGAAATTACACCCCTCTGGGAATTCATCTACAGATGTAGTGATGATTTTGCTTGCAATGAATGTTGGAAGTGAAAATGCAAATATGTCATTGTAGTGCCCACCCAGTAAGTTGTAGTGTCCAGTACATTGTAGTGCCCAGTACATTGTAATGCCCAGTACATTATGCCTAGCTTCTGCTTCTGGAAAGAAGCACCCTATAAATTAAGTCGGCTCTCCTCACAAGAGTAATTCCAAACATGTGGACACTAACTGCGGATTAGGCACACTGTGGGGCTCAGGAGAAAGAGGGCATTTGGATTTGGGAGCGCAGATTTTGCTGGATTCATTTTGGTGGGAGCCATGTCACTTTTCCAGAGCCTTTTTGCTACCAGTAATGTGGACACCCCCTATATTTCTGTTAACAGATGACAAACCTGAGTGAGGATTTGTTTTCTGTGGGTTGAGTAGAAGCTTTTATTGGTGCCATTTTGGAGTACAGAACATTTGGGATCATATTTATCCTGTGCTCTACGCTGTGCACTCACATCGGGGTTTCCATGTAAATCTACCAAATACTTGATTCGGATGAAACCCCGAGGGATCCATTCCCTAATGAGGCAGCAGAGTTACTCTGGACTCTGTGTGGCTTCTATTCGGCAGTATCCAGCTTTTAAGAGGTTCACAAAACTGTGGCCGACTGCACTTTTTTTTGCATGCCTAAAAACACTGGCACGGTCGGATCATAGGCCAGACGGTATCCACAGTATCTCCATCTGCCTCATTTTAGAGAATATTCTGCTGGGGGTTCCATCTGAATCATGTATTTCAGAGATTTACACGGAAACCCCGGTGTAAGCGCTCAGAGTAGAGCGCAGGATAAATGTGAGTCGAGCTTTAGTGCGATCTTTGGGAGGCAGAATAAACAAATCAACAGCAGGTGAAGAATTGTTTTTCTTTGTTTTTTTACGCCATTCCTCATACAGTATAAGTGATTAGATATCTTTATTCTTTGTTTCGGTGCGTTTACAGCAATACTAGATTTATATTGGGTTTTTATGTTTGGCTGCTGTCACACACTAAAAGGCGTTTTTTTTTACAAAAACAAGTTTTTCCATCACCATATTTTGAGAGCTATTTTTCTGGTCAGTACATTTACAGTGATACCACATTTTTATAAATGTTTTATGTTTTGGCACTTCTGCACAATAAAAACTATTTTATTGAAAAAATATTGATTTTGCATCACTATATTCTGAGAGCTAAAACTTTTTTATTTTTTCGCTGATGGAGCTGTGTGGCAGCTTGTTTTCTTGCAGGACAAGATGCTATACCATTTTTATTTACATTTATCTTTTTATCGCGTTTTATTCCACTTTTTTCCAGCGATATGATGAATAATCATAGTTTGCCACATTTTTAATTTTTATTTTTTATGGCGTTCACTGTAGGGGTTAATTAGTGTGACAGTTTTATAAATCGGTCGTTCTGGACGTGGCTATACCAAATATGTGTGCTTCTTTGTTTTTTTTACATAAAAATACATATTTATGGGTATAATTTTTTATTATTATTATTTTGTAATTTCTTTATATATTTTTACAATTTTATTTTTTTTACTTTTTTTACTTAGTACCTTTTTTCGCTTTGATCTCTGGTATGAAGCATTGCAATGCACCAGCATTGCAATGCATTATACCAGTCAGTGCTGCACTGACAGAAGCCTCTTAGACCATTCTCTGAGCATGGTCTAAGAGGCTTTCTGTAGCATGGTGGCCCAGGGTCATCATGGCTACCTCGGGTCACCATGGCAATGATTGGCCCCTCTGCAATGATGTCACGGGGGCGCCGATCTGAAGGGAGAGGGAGCCCCCTCCCTCTCCCAGCCTCCTAAATGTGGTTGCTCTCAATCACAGCATTTCGGGGGTTAAACAGCCAGAAGCAGTGATCATGCTGGAGGTGCTGATATTTCAGCACCTTTGCACCATCATGCTGTGATCGGTCAGTCAGATTGACCGATCACAGTGCTCTGAGTACGGGGACCGATGGCATGGGTCCCCGTACCTCTTCTCGTGCCACTCAGCTGTCAGTGACAGCTGTCGGCACGGAATTGTCACTGCATGTTTACACGCAGTGACAGTTTTAAAGAATCACAGACATAGCACGTAATGATGCGGGAACTGACACCCACTCATGACGTGCTATGGCCGTCATTGGTATAAAAGGGGTTTAAAGCATGAGATACCAACAATAGACAAAAGCGTTAAAAACGCATGTTAAAAAACGCACTCAATAGTGCAATGAAAAAAACTCAAGTAACCTAATTTACTTAATAGGTGCAGAAATGGTGCAGAAATTCTGCAACATCAAAAACTCACCAAATGCTCATTGTTGGAATGTAGCTTCAATGTGATTTTTTTTGTTTGTCTACCTAAAATATTTTATCTTTTTTTTTTTTACAGTTACAGGAACTGTACGTGGATTCTGGCAATTCTTAAAAGTGCGCCGACAGACGGTATTTGTGCTAGTCACTCTACTTAGTCGTTTCCAGAGACTACTGTGCTGTTCACCCTTTTCCACCCTGTATAGGTTTCTGATAGATTTTACATGGAGTAATTTGCTGAAAAAGAAAACAAAAGTTACAAAAAAATGTTTTCACTTGGTTTAATCAATAATTTTTATCTTGATAATTAATTCTCAGTTTTCCCATTTATGATGTATAATGATGCCGTGAATATGTGAACACGGTCTAATGCATGAAGCCGATATATTGCAACATAAACAAAAACCCTATTACAAAATTATTTTCAGGTAACTGCATCTACTGTATGTAGTGTGTAACAGATTTTCTTATTTCTCAGATCTAACTCTAACAGAGGACAGAGAAGATTTTAATCAGCACAAAACCTGGTAATGTTTGTTGGAGTAGCAAACTTTCCAGGTGAGCAATTATGTGATTAGAATATAAGTCAGTCTGTTACCACAGTGGCCACTTTTAGTAACAGCCTCAACTCTGTATTAGCTTTGCTTGGAGGACAGTCGATGGTCTTGAAGTTGTTAAAGTGACTCTTGACAATGGGACTGAAAAGTGACTATACATATGTTATATATAGTCACCCTATATTGAACTCTACTTGGCTCCCCTGCCTCCCTCGCTGACATGGGCAGCCCTTTCCTCTATCTGTAAATATGCCCACTGCAGTGGCATGGGGAGCGTTGTGGTAAGTCTGAACTACGCCTGCTAGGAAAATTATATTGTGAGACATGTTGACATTACATAAGTGACAGGAAAAAAACTCAATACTCTTCATGGCTCAGTGCAATAAAGCTTTGATGTGGAGTTAGTTGTCATCTCCATTGATCCTAATCATTTTGCATACGTTCTATCATTTATACATTTGTGTTTATACAAGTAAATATCCAAATTCCGAGCCCCACTTTCCTCCGAGATGCTACAGGCAGGTAAGCTGTTACTTATTTCTTACTCTGGATCTCTGGCTTCTTTTGATTTTTCTCGTTTTTATCATATGACGTCAGAGAGGGAGAGAACTGAAGTAGATTTGACCTGCCACATAAATGTAAGTGCTGACATAGAAAGTAATTACTGGTGCAGCACCATGTGTAGACCGCAGCCTAGAATATTCCACAGTAAATGGTTTCCTTGGTTACTGCTTTTAGAGCTGATGTGGTGCAACTTTCCCCAAGTTTATTGTCTCAGGCACAAAGTGTTTGGCTCTTCTATCTCTGCTATGTATTAAGAACACAACACAATATTTACCCTCTTATCGTTTCATATCAGCACAAAAAATACACAAAAAAATATATAAGGAAATAAAAATAGTAAGAATGTTGTTTAATGTTTCTGATCTGCGATATATCCATTGTCCAAGAATTAATTTTTTTTAAATAAAGTCCCATCATTTCCTGCTTTCTAGGGCTCATTCAGACATCAGTACGAGTTCCATTCTTGGCTTTCATGGATAAAAATGGAATCTATTATAGTTTATGGAGCTGTTAACTTATCCGTCTATTCTTGCAGACTGAGTGATCCACCAAAAATCACAGAGACTTGTCCGATTTTGATTTGAGTCTCAGACCAAACTCACCAATGCAAGTCTATGGTCCATGAAAAAATTAGACAGCACTGAGATACCATCTGTTGTGTGTTATCTATTATTCATGGATTGCTTGATAGAAAGTTGAGAAACCTCCATCAGTTGTTTTTTTTCATCCAAGAAAAACTGATGAAACTCTGACAAAATTCTGACTTCCTGATGAAACTCTGATCAAAAACATTGATGAAACTCAGGCTCTTTCTTGCATACACAAAAAATCACTGACGTCTGATTGAGACATTAGGGTACATTTCCGCAATGAGCTTTTTGGTGAGTTTTTGATGTTGCAGATTTTCTGCACTTATTTGGTAAATCAAGTACTTGCGTTTTTTCATTGCATTTTTTACGCTGTGTTTTTTGTCTCTTGTTGGTATATCATGTTTTAAAGCTGCTTTACCTTTGATAGTTCCTGGTATTTGGCTTTGACAAAACTTTATTGATAGTCATGTGCAGAGTACATGAGTTTTTGATGCGTTTCCACCGCAGAAACATACTAGAAGCGCATGTGTGTTTTTACCTGCGGATTTTCCACATCTAATGCAAGTTTATGGGGAAAGCACAGTGTACTTGCAAGAGAATTGACATGTTGCTGATTTGAAACACGTAATGCAAGTTAGTTTATGCTGAATAAAAAAAGCACAGTGCACAGGAGATCTCTACAAATCCCATCCACTCTGCTGGTACCGTAAGACGTTGCATTTTTGATGCAGTGAAAATACACAGCGTCAGAAACTCATCGTCGGCACATGTCAGTAATTCGGGTGCGAGTGCTATACATTTTTTTCACTGAGAGCACTTGCACCTGTGACAGTATATGAGGCTGATCACATGTTCGGGATTTTTCGCGCACTGAATGGCCAGTGCAAAATCGCGGAGACATGTCCAATATAGATCCAAGTGTCAGATCAAAACTTGGCAATGAAAGTCTATGGGCCAGTGAAAAAAATCGGACAGCAATCAGATGCCATCTGTGGGCTATCCGGATTTCAGTGACTGATAGATAGGAGAAGGTGGACAAACTCTTTTTTTCTCATTACTGAAAAACTGATTAAACTTATTTTTGTATGTATTTTTTTGCATTTTTATTGTGTTATGTATTAAAGGTTCTACGTTTAATATACATGTGCATCTCACTAAATTAGAATATCATCAAAAAGTTAATGTATTTCAGTTCTTCAATGCAACAAGCGAAACTCATATTATATAGAGTCATTACAAACAGAGTAATCTATTTCAAGTGTTTATTTCTGTTAATGTCAGTATTTCAGTAAATTAGAATACTTTATAACAGCTCGAAAAATGATTTTAAAATCTGAAATGTTGGCCTACTGAAATGTATGTTCAGTAAATGCACTCAGTACTTGGTCGGGGCTCCTTTTGCATCAATTACTGCATCAATGCGGCGTAGCATGGAGGTGATCAGCCTGTGGCATTGCTGAGTGTTATGGAAGCCCAGGTTGCTTTGATAGCAGCCTTCAGCTCGTCTGCATTGTTGGGTCTGGTGTGTCACGCTGTCTCGGCGTTTCAGGAGGTCAGGGGCCTATGCTGACCCTACACTGAGGCCCTGCCTAATCCCTCTACCTGGAGGTACTGTTGATGGTACAGAGGTCCAGGCCGACAGCGTAAACCTACCTCCTGAGAATCCCTGAACCTCAGTAATCTAGTCCTGAGAAGGACCCCGATCACAACAATTGGGGACAGGACCGTATATGCCAAACACAGTACAAGACGAACGAGACAGTACAAGGGGCAAACCCAAAACCACCTTGCATACAAAAACTTACACCACTACAACGGAGGGAACACCAACGGGTAAGGGGATAAAGAATAAAGCGAGGAAGGGAAAAAACCACACCGAGTACACTTCGCTCCTAACTCCACAATACCACGTATCACTCTGATAGGCTGCATGAAAAGCTTTCACCGACAACTACCCTATCAGAACGGCAGGTATTTGAAGGAGTCCCAATACTGCAGAATTAACTGCAGCTGGGCGAGGCTGGGCCTCGTCTAGCACAGAGAGAGAGAATTAACTCCCTCCCTGCCGAAAAACACCAAGCACCAAAAACTCAGCTGCGAGAAGTCAGGCTGTGTAATCGCGACGATCTTCGTGGCGACACACCCGTGACAGTACCCCCCCTTCTACGAGGGGCCTCCGGACCCTCAGGGCCAGGTTTATCCGGGTGAGTCGTGTGGAAGGCCCGAATTAATCGGTCTGCGTTAATATCCGACGCAGGAACCCACATCCTCTCCTCAGGACCATACCCCTTCCAATGAACCAGGTACTGAAGGGACCGGCGATTAAAATGTGAATCGATGACCTTCGATACCTGAAACTCCAAGTTACCATTGACCACCACAGGAGGAGGAGGTAAAGGTGACGGTATCACCGGCGCCACATACCTTTTAAGCAAAGATCTGTGGAACACTTTGTGAATTTTAAAAGTAGAGGGGAGGTCAAGACGAAATGCCACCGGATTAATTATAGAGCAGATCCAATACGGCCAGATGAACCTGGGACCCAGTTTCCAGGAGGGAACCTTAAGTTTTATATTCTTGGTAGACAACCATACCCGATCGTTCACACTTAGGTCCGGACCAGACACTCTCTTCCTATCAGCCATATGTTTGTATCGGTTCCCCATAGAACTTAGATTATACAGCAACCCTTTCCATATCGAAGCGAGTGATGACGAAAATCGTTCCTCCTCAGGAACCCCCGAAGAGCCCCCCCTACTGAAAGTACAAAACTGGGGGTGAAAACCATATGCCCCAAAAAACGGGGACTTACCAGTGGACTCACTCCGCCTATTATTAAGAGCAAACTCCGCCAGAGGTAAGAAAGAAGCCCAGTCCTCCTGGTTCTCTGACACAAAACACCGGAGATATGTCTCCAAACTCTGGTTCAGACGTTCCATCTGACCATTGGTCTGAGGATGAAAAGCCGAAGAAAACGATAAATGCATTCCCCGCCGTGTACAAAATGCCTTCCAGAATTTGGACACAAACTGAGACCCCCGATCAGACACCACATCAGAGGGTACACCATGAAGCCTTACAATCTCCCCAATGAACACCTGCGCAAGAGTTTTAGCATTAGGAAGAGCGATAAAATGTGCCATCTTGCTGAACCTGTCCACTACAACGAGTATGACCGTTTTACCCGAAGATGGCGGGAGATCCGTAATAAAGTCCATAGACAGATGAGTCCAAGGACGCTCCGGGATCTTCAAAGGTAAGAGAGCCCCAGACGGACGGGTACGTGGGGTCTTAGAGCGCGCACAAACCCCACAGGACGCAACAAAAGTTCTTACCTCCCTATGTAAATTAGGCCACCAAAACCGACGCGAAAGGAGATCCGCAGTTGCTTTACTCCCTGGGTGTCCTGCCAAAGCTGAGTTATGGTGTGCCTCGATCACCTTTTGTCGCAACTGATCTGGAACAAACAGTCTCCCAGGAGGTCCAACAGGGGCGTCCCCCTGAGCCTCCAATACTTCCTCCTCAAGCTCAGAGAATACTGCCGACACCACCACCCCCTCCTGAAGGATAGGAACTGGGTCATCCGTATTCCCGGCCCCAGGGAAACTACGAGATAAGGCATCCGCCTTTACATTTTTTGATCCAGGACGATATGTGACGACAAAATTAAACCTGGTAAAAAACAATGACCACCTAGCTTGTCTCGGATTCAGACGTTTTGCGGACTCCAGATATAGCAGGTTCTTGTGATCGGTGATGGCGGTGACTAGATGGATAGCCCCCTCCAAAAAATGGCGCCACTGATCAAAAGCTAACTTAATGGCCAAGAGTTCCCTATTGCCGACATCGTAATTCCTCTCAGCGGACGACAATTTTTTAGAGAAAAAAGCGCACGGACGCCATTTACCAGGAGACGAACCTTGTGATAATACTGCCCCTACCCCTACCTCAGAAGCGTCTACCTCTACAATAAATGGCTGTGACGCATCAGGTTGAATGAGTATGGGTGCCGAGGCAAAACATTTTTTCAAGGAGGAGAAAGCTTGACTAGCCTTGTCAGACCACCTAGAAAAATCCGTCCCTTTTTTTGTCATGTCTGTGAGAGGTTTAACCATGGACGAGAAATTACGAATGAATTTCCGATAATAATTAGCAAACCCCAGAAAACGTTGTAGTGCCTTAAGATTCTCTGGCAGATCCCACTCAAGAACTGCCCGCACTTTCCCAGGGTCCATACGAAAACCAGACGCTGACACCAGGAAGCCTAGAAACTGGAGTTCCTGAACGGCGAACACACACTTTTCCCACTTGGCGTACAGTTTATTATCCCGCAAGATCTGTAACACCTGCCTAACATGCTCCTGATGAGACACAAGATCAGGCGAGTAAATTAAGATGTCATCCAGATAAATAACAACAAACTGACCCACCAGGCAGCGAAAAATGTCATTAACAAAGTGTTGGAACACCGCCGGGGCATTAGTCAGACCAAATGGCATGACAAGGTTCTCATAATGTCCCTCCGGAGTGTTAAAAGCCGTCTTCCACTCATCCCCCTCCTTCATCCTAATCAGATTGTACGCCCCCCTGAGATCCAATTTAGAGAACCATTTGGCGCCCACGATCTGATTGAAGAGATCGGGGATAAGTGGGAGCGGATACGGATCTCGGACCGTAATCCGATTAAGTTCACGGAAATCCAGGCAAGGGCGTAGGCCACCATCTTTCTTCTTCACAAAGAAGAACCCCGCGGCCATCGGGGAAGATGAAGGTCTAATATGCCCCTTAGCCAGACTCTCTGAAATATAATCTTTCATGGCCTGCCTCTCCGGACCAGACAAATTATACAACCTAGATTTAGGTAGCTTGACCCCAGGAAGCAGTTTTACCGAACAGTCATACACGCGATGAGGAGGTAGTTCCTGACACCCTCTTTCCGAGAACACATCCTCAAAGTCAGCCAGAAATGGGGGTAAGACCCTAGGAGCGACCGTACCGATGACCGTATTCATACAGTTTTTTTTACAGAATTCACTCCATTGGCTTATCTCTCTAGATTGCCAATTAATAACCGGGTTATGCTTAGTTAACCAAGGAAGGCCCAACACAATAGGAGTGGGAAGACCCTCCAACACATAACAAGACAACAGTTCTTTATGTATCGCCCCCACCTGAAGATTTATGTTATGCACCGCTTGCAAAAAACTTCCCTGACCGAGAGGCCTGGCGTCGATCGAGAATATGGGGATGGGTTTAGCCAACACACTTAATCGCATACCTTGAACCCAAGCAAACGGAGCGTCCACCAGATTAGCCCCGGCCCCACTATCCAGAAGAACAGATAACCTCTCAGTTCTCGTACCCACCACCACCTCCGCCGGTACAAGAAACTGAGACGAACCTAGGGACGAAATACCTACTCCCAGATTGCCGTCCACCTCACAACCTGGGATCAATAGTTTTCCGACGACTCTTTGCTCTGCGAAGGATGGGAAGGACACCCCCCAATAAAATGTCCCTTTCTCCCGCAGAAGAAACACCTTCCTGTCTTGTGGCGCACCGCCGGTCCCCTCCCCCGAAAAGATGTCCCTCCTAACTGCATAGGCTCCTCTGGACTGACCAGGGGAACCTCCATATAAGGGACCCTTGTAGAAGGTGGAGTCATCACAGGGGGTGGAGTTATCCCGCACCTCTCCCGAAGCCGTCTGTCAATGCGAATAGCAAGGGCCATAGCGGCTTCCAGCGATGCGGAAGAGTCATACTGTGCCAACATATCCTTTAATTTGTCAGATAAATCTTGACAAAACTGGCTCCGAAGAGCCGGGTCATTCCACTGGTTGTCCGTGGCCCATCTACGGAACTCTGAACAGAATTCCTCCACTGGACAATCTCCCGGCTGGATCCTACGTAACTTAGATTCAGCAAGGGAGATCCGATCCGGGTCATCATATAGAAGACCCAGAGCAGAGAAAAACCCATCCACTGTCCGGAGAGCCGGAGAGCCCGGGGGAAGAGAGAACGCCCAAGATTGGGGGTCCCCTTGAAGGAGCGAGATGACTATTCCCACCCTTTGTTCTTCACTCCCCGATGACCGAGGCCGCAGCCGAAAGTACAACTTACATGCCTCCCGGAAAACAAAAAACTTGTCCCGCCCCCCCGTGAACCTGTCAGGGAGAGCTACTTTGGGTTCTGATCCTGCTTGCTCCAGGGGATACAAAACCTTGGACTTAACGTCCGCCAGCTCCAAGGACAAACTCTGCAACTGTCGAGCTATATTGGCTACTGGATCCATGGTGGCTGGAGAGAATCTTTTAGTTGGTCGGTGAAAATGTCACGCTGTCTCGGCGTTTCAGGAGGTCAGGGGCCTATGCTGACCCTACACTGAGGCCCTGCCTAATCCCTCTACCTGGAGGTACTGTTGATGGTACAGAGGTCCAGGCCGACAGCGTAAACCTACCTCCTGAGAATCCCTGAACCTCAGTAATCTAGTCCTGAGAAGGACCCCGATCACAACAATTGGGGACAGGACCGTATATGCCAAACACAGTACAAGACGAACGAGACAGTACAAGGGGCAAACCCAAAACCACCTTGCATACAAAAACTTACACCACTACAACGGAGGGAACACCAACGGGTAAGGGGATAAAGAATAAAGCGAGGAAGGGAAAAAACAACACCGAGTACACTTCGCTCCTAACTCCACAATACCACGTATCACTCTGATAGTCTGCATGAAAAGCTTTCACCGACAACTACCCTATCAGAACGGCAGGTATTTGAAGGAGTCCCAATACTGCAGAATTAGCTGCAGCTGGGCGAGGCTGGGCCTCGTCTAGCACAGAGAGAGAGAATTAACTCCCTCCCTGCCGAAAAACACCAAGCACCAAAAACTCAGCTGCGAGAAGTCAGGCTGTGTAATCGCGACGATCTTCGTGGCGACACACCCGTGACATGGTGTCTCTCATCTTCCTCTTGACAATACCCCTTAGATTCTCTATGGGGTTAAGGTCAGGCGAGTTTGTTGGCCAATCAAGCACAGTAATACTGTTGTTTTAAACCAGGTATTGGTACTTTTGGCAGTGTGGACAGGTGCCAAGTCCTGCTGGAGAATGAAATTTCCATCTCCAAAAACCTTGACGGCAGAGGGAAGCATGAAGTGCTCTAAAATTTCCTGGTAGACGGCTGCGCTGACTTTGGTCTTGATAAAATACAGTGAACCTACACGAGCAGATGACATGGCTCCCCAAACCGTCACTGATTATGGAAACTTCACACTTGACCTGAAGCAGCTTGGATTGTGTGCCTCTCCACTCTTCTCCAGACCTTGATTTCCAAATGAAAATTGGAACTCTGGGACCTTGTGAAGTGTGTCAATGACTGCCTTCTGGACATCTGTCAAGTCAGCAGTCTTCCCCATGATTGTGGAGCCTACTGAAACAGACTAAGGGACCTGAGGAACCTTTTGTTGGTGTTTTTTGTTAATTATTTTCATTTGCTGAGATAATGACTTTTGTGTTTTCATTGGCTGTAAGCCATAATCATCAACATTAACAGAAATAAACACTTGAAATAGATCACTCTGTTTGTAATGACTCTATATAACATATGAGTTTCACTTTTTGTATTGAAGAACTGAAATTATTTAACTTTTTGATTATATTTTAATTTAGTGAGATGCACCTGTATATGCTATGAGTTAGCACATGCAGGAGGGGATAGCTGTCTGGACTACCCATTGAGAAGACAAAAACAGGTTATCACCACCAGTGCTTTCCTGCTGTTATCAGTAAAAACCATTGATATTTTTTTTGCAACACACTTAAAGTTCCTAGCAGCGACACAGTCTGTAGACACCCAAGGAATCCATTCAGAAAATCACAAAAATATGCAGTAAAGACAGCGCTCTTCAACGAGATTCCATAAATACAAAAACTTAGTTTTTGCTCCATACCAGTAATCAATAGTGACGTTTCGACCTATAAGGTCTTTATCGGGCTCATGAAATGTGACATAACTGTGAGATTATATAGGCAGTGTAAACTTCAATAAACCAATCACACAATAAGAGCATGCACATCCCAAAAAAATGTCACGGTACCCATCAGAATTAACACACTATATTGGATAAAGCAATCATGTGCAACATAAATATATAAAATAGTAAATTTTAAAAAGAAATGAAAAACAAAACTAGAAAAAGAAACACAGCAAACGATAGTAACAAATCAAATCACAATTTTTTTTTCTATTTATGTAATTAAGACTTTGAGAAAAGAAACAGGTACATAGCAGAACATTGTCAGATACTGTTTTTTGTGCAAATTTTGGACTAATTGGCTAAAGGTAATTGATGAATTCCTGAGAAATGGAAATCAGGACAGTAGGAGTTGGCAGGAATGTGACACTGAGGACATGTGGAAGGAGCTAGTGATGTATAGTCATGTTATTTGAAGGCGTTTCAGCTAATTAACCTTTTGACAAACATTTATCCACATTGGAGTCTAGTAACAGTAAGACAGAATTTATTTTTACTATTTTCCATGAAAATTACATGTGACTATTCAATGTGCAAAAGTTTTAGGCAGCTGAGGGAAAAATGTTGTAAAGTAAGAATGATTTAAAAAATAAAAGTGTTTAATAGTGTATTATTATCAATGAACAAAACGAAAAGTGAATGAACAAAAGAGAGATCTAAATTAAATCAATATTTGCTGTGACCGACATTTGCCTTAAAAACTCTGTTCCTTGTGTGGCCAGTCCTGAACTCTGAAGCTGCTCCGGTGGTACCTGAACCAATTTTCTTGTATCCGGACTGTCTTATCAGTCTCCAAATCAGCCCTTCCTGAGATTCCGCGTCAGTAACCGTTCTACCCGTGGATCCTGAATCTCTCTAGTAGTGTTAACGGAGCCCGAGTCTGTGTCAGTAACCATTCTGCAGAGGATCCAGAACCTAATAGTCTGAACGGAGCCCTAGTCCTATCTATGACTGCGTACCTGGGGGCAGTCAGCAGCTGCAGTACTGTGGACTGCCTAGAAGTGGTACCTGGTGGCTACCTGCAACTCAAGCCTGACTCCATCATTAGGAACTCAACTGAACACCAGGTAGCCACTTAGCTATGACTCGCCCCCTGGGCCGTGGGGTACCCGGAACCGGGCCTTCTGGTGTACGGTGCTGATGGGGGTAGTAGTGGCAACCCAATCCCGTGGCTCAGGGTGGTCAGACCAAATGCTGTGGCAGTCTATTTATCAGTGTTTTGAATGTCCGACTACGCCACCCGTGGATTGCGGTCAGGGATGACCGCCGCTGCAAGGCAGACTGCTGAGGCTGGTGTTGGTGTGCAGCACAGGGATAGGATAACTCCCCACGGGAAAAGTGTAGCCTCAGGGCAATGTAGGTGGATGCTGGGGGTGATGGTGCAGGCGCAGCATAAATCACACAGAGTCCAATGGTGCAGTTCAGGCCTTTTACTCACAGTTGATATCCAAGTCACCTCTGTCAGCAATGACTTCCCAAGCCGTGCTGCGTCCACCAGGTGAGGGGCTCGGTCAACCCCCAGGCAACTCAGGAGTGTGGCACAGGACCCCCTTCTATCCTTTCTCTGGCCTCTCGTGCCCCACCAGTGACCACGCTTCTGTCCGGCTGCCTCGGGCCTTCTCTGGTAAAACTTGGCGCCAGTTTCCCTGACCCTATGTGGTGCCTTCCTAGCGGGTGTAGCAAGGGGTCGCACCAATAAATGATCAAGACCTCCGGTTCTTGGCTGAGGGATGATTTACCTCCACCAACTTGGGAATCCGGTACCCTTCCACGGCTGACCCTTCACCCGATATAACGCGGGCTTGCAACGGTTGCTGTTGGTTCTGCTCTCTTAGGGTCCCTTCTGCCTTCTTGTTTCTGGAGTCTTTCTACTCCTCTGTCTCTCCTCTTTCCTTCCTTCTCCTTCTCCTCTTCTCCTCTCTGGCCCTGGCCTTCTCTCCAGGCCTGCCTCGTTGAGCTGAGCTCAGGCTGAGCCTCGGCTCCCTGTCAGCTCTCACTCCTTTCTGCTCTGCTTCACTGAACTGACTAAAGATGACTCCCACCTTTTATCTGCTTCTCTGTGTCTGAGGTCAGGTGACCTGCACCCAATGAGCTCCTTCCTGTGCTCCAGAAACCGTCCCCTTCTGCTCCTACATCACTGGGTTCTCTCCCCCCTCCCCACTCCAGCCAGGGACATGGTCAGTTGTGCCTGCATAAATGGGAGTACCGTTGAGCTGTCCGAGGACATAGTCAGTCGTGCCTGCATAAATGGGAGCACCATCGAGCTGTCCCCCGGAAATGGGGTGAGTGTGTGTATGCAGCTAACTGAGCCCTGGTCCACACTCCATCCTTACCTGGGAGTGGAATATCACACCTCTGGTTGAGGTGTAATACCCCTGTAGCAACCGAACCCTCGGGGCGCCACATTCCCCCCTGGTAAACCCCAGCACGCCCTCGGACTGGAACAAAGCAAAAGACCATTCAGAAACATGCAGGTTTTTAGAATGCATTCACATATAAGACTATAAACCATCATAACTCATCCCCTTATGGGAGGCAATTCTTCTCTTTTAACATTACTGGCACATTTTCTCTTTCAGCAGTTATTATAAGACTTTCTTCACATATATAAAACATTATAAAACTCTTTTTCACTTTTATAACCACATCTGTCACATATAAAACATTTTTCTTGTAAACACTCTTCGTGTAAAACTTTGGTTAACTGGTCACTGTACTTTGCAACCAGGTGTCCATTTTTCTATTAAGTGCAAACACATAAACATAAACACGAGGGACCCGTTCGTATACCCTCAACGAAGGCCCTGGGGTGGCTGCAGGTCGTAGCTGATTCAGCTGCTGGACCTCGTCTTCAGCCACCTCTAACGGGTTTTTGTTCTGAGGTCAGTTGTTGTTGTGGTCTCTTATAAAACCAGTAGGGGGCACTTTAAGAAGTGCAATTATGTACAAGATTGACCGCTCCCAGTCCTCGGCCGGATAGTTTAATAAGTTGGCTGCTCCCAGTCCTCAGCCGGTTTTAACTGACACGATACCGGGTAACTCTCTGCAACAGTTCCTTCACCCTGACGGGCAACTATGTACATTGGTACGCTGCCATTCCTTAGTAGCGGTGTCCTCCCTGCGCACCTTCTTCCTCCTCGCCATATTCTTCAGACCCGTCCGAGTCCTCTGCAGTGTGACTCCCTGCGCCCACCCGGTGGATGTTGAGGGCATACCCGACCCTTGCGCCGCGGTGCAGTAGGCCTTGCGGCGGGGCCTGGAGAGTGCCGCTGTTGATGACGCCCGGGATCGGCGGCTCCACCAGGGGGCCCGAGAGCAGGCTGACGCTGGCAGCATCCGGAACTGGGAGACTCCTCTTACCTGCTGCCGCGAACGCTCCTGCGTCACGCATCTTCTGGCGCTGGTCGGGACCCACGACGGCTGGGGCACTGCCGATGCTGGGCAGCTTAGTCTGCTGACGGTCCGCCATCTTGCTCTCCATTCCTGATGTCTTCCTCCCCCCTGGTTAACCGTGGCCTACCTTCCGGCGATCCTCTTCTGTAGGCCGCGGCTGCGCTCGCGATGCTATGGGTGAGGACCTTGCGTCGCGGGGTGATGACGTCGGCGTCCACTGGATCTCCTTCCAGGACCTTGCATAGCGTCTGGACGTAGGGCGGGGCTTCAGGTCTCGCGCGGTTTTTGGTGTCCACGCCCCTCTTCTTCCTGCGCGGCGTCCCGAAGATGGCGCCTTTTGGTGGGAAACGGCCCCGAATGGCGGGAAACTTCACTCAGGTAAGTATAAAGTCTTTTCAGGCACGCAATACCCGTTTGTGGCGGGTTGGTCACAATCCTGCCGACTACGCCAAAGCTGACTCGCCCCCTGGGCCGTGAGGTACCCGGAACCGGGCCTTCTGGTGTACAGTGCTGATGGGGGTAGTAGTGGCAACCCGATCCCGTGGCTCAGGGTGGTCGGACCAAATGCTGTGGCAGTCTATTTATCAGTGTTTTGAATGTCTGACTACGCCACCCGTGGATTGCGGTCAGGGATGACCGCCGCTGCAAGGCAGACCGCTGAGGCTGGTGTTGGTGTGCAGCACAGGGATAGGATAACTCCCCACGGGAAGAGTGTAGCCTCAGGGCAATGTAGGTGAATCTGGGGGTGATGGTACAGGCGCAGCATAAATCACACAGAGTCCAATGGTGCAGTTCAGGCCTTTTACTCACAGTTGATATCCAAGTCACCTCTGTCAGCAATGACTGCCCAAGCCGTGCTGCGTCCACCAGGTGAGGGGCTCGGTCAACCCCCAGGCAACTCAGGAGTGTGGTACAGGACCCCCTTCTATCCTTTCTCTGGCCTCTCGTGCCCCACCAGTGACCACGCTTCTGTCCGGCTGCCTCGGGCCTTCTCTGGTAAAACTTGGCGCCAGTTTCCCTGACCCTATGTGGTGCCTTCCTAGCGGGTGTAGCAAGGGGTCGCACCAATAAATGATCACGACCTCCGGTTCTTGGCTGAGGGATCATTTACCTCCACCAACTTGGAAATCCGGTACCCTTCCATGGCCTGACCCTTCACCCGATATAACGCGGGCTTGCAACGGTTGCTGTTCGTTCTGCTCTCTTAGGGTCCCTTCTGCCTTCTTGTTTCTGGAGCCTTTCTACTCCTCTGTCTCTCCTCTTTCCTTCCTTCTCCTTCTCCTCTTCCCCTCTCTGGCCCCGGCCTTCTTTCCAGGCCTGCCTCTTGGAGCTGAGCTCAGGCTGAGCCTCGGCTCCCTGTCAGCTCTCACTCCTTTCTGCTCTGCTTCACTGAACTGACTAAAGATGGCTCCCACCTTTTATCTGCTTCTCTGTGTCTGAGGTCAGGTGACCTGCACCCAATGAGCTCCTTCCTGTGCTCCAGAAACCGTCCCCTTCTGCTCCTACATCACTGGGTTCTCTCCCCCCTCCCCACTCCAGCCAGGGACATGGTCAGTTGTACCTGCATAAATGGGAGCACCGTCGAGCTGTCCAAGGACATAGTCAGTCGTGCCTGCATAAATGAGAGCACCGCCGAGCTGTCCCCTGGAAATGGGGTGAGTGTGTGTATGCAGCTAACTGAGCCCTGGTCCACACTCCATCCTTACCTGGGAGTGGAATATCACACCTCTGGTTGAGGTGCAATACCCCTGTGGCAACCGAACCCTCGGGGCGCCACAGCTACGTCCCACCTAGGCAAGCCCGGTTCCGTGGCACAGTGGGTCCACGAACCACGTGCGCCACCTGCGTACATAACAAAAGTTACATGTTTTAGTCATTACACTACTTGTTTTTTCTCCTTGTATATATTGACTATTTTGGAGTTGCTATATGGGTTTTCATTCGCTTAGCCATTTGTCATTTCTCATTATTGCACTCAACTTAATTTTTGGGCATCTATTGTTTGGTTTCTTTGCCTGTGTGGATTGGTTGGATTGTTACTGACATCTGATGAGAATTTTATATTAATAGCACCTATAGAAATATATTTACTTAGAATTGGTGACATGTTCAACACTTACTGTATTTAATCCTCTGTATAGAGAAAGGGTGACTAATAGAGGTGTATTTTTACAATCTTTACATTGATTTTTATATACTTTCTTCCAGCCGGTAAAAATATAATCATGCATGCATTGCATTTTCCTTTGGTTGTTCACAGGAAACACCTCCTTTTCCTTTGGGACTATATGTTAGCAACACATTATCCTGTTTCTTCAGTTCCTCATCGAAAAATTTCTGTAAATGCATTAATTGTACTAATATGATTTTCCTATATCCTCCAGTAAAAATAATGTTGGTTAATGTCAATTTACTATCACAATAGAGTCAATGTATATGCATGGCTTCAACACAGCTCCTTAAAGAGAACCTGGAATGCTCAACGCAGTTAGATCTATGATCAGAACGTTCTAGAACAGGGGTTTTCTGAGTAGATTGATTTAAATCTTTGTATATCCAGTAAAAAATTTTATTTATTAATGTAAATTCATACTTCTTAACATCAATCTCTGCATATATACTCATACTAGAAAGGCTGTCAATTATTCATATGACCACCACCTGGACTCCTATGCTGAGGATTCCCAGACATTTAAATCAATAAGTTAACATTTCTACATTTTTCCCCATAAAGCTAAATATTAATCTGCTCCAATTTTTTTGTTCTAGAACTTACTGCTTGCAGCCAGTGGTGTAACTAGAATTCTGTGAGTACTTGTGCAAAATTTGGACCTGGGCCCCCACCAGCATGTTGGTCAGATGTATGGGCAACCGTAATAATGTCCTCTGTTCCGGTCCGTATCCTGTAATATTGTCCCCCATCATGATCCCTTCTTGTAATAATGTCCCTCATCCTGGCCCCATCCTATAATAATGTCCCCTGTTTTGTAATAATGTCCCCTTTCTGTAATAATGTCCCCCATTCTGTCTTCCATCCAGTAATAATATCTCCTTTCTGTAATAATGTCTGCAATTTTGGCTCCCATCCAGTAATGTCCCCATCCTGTAATAATGTCCTACGTCCTGGCCCCCATCCTGTAAAAATGTCTCCATCCTGTAATAATATCCCCCATCCTATAATAATGTCACTCATCCTCTTATCCAACACATTTAAATACAAAATAAATTATTCCTCTCACCTGCCCTCTCTTCCACGTCACATAGTGTCCTGTTCATACTCCACAGCTGGCACAAGTGTTATGCGTCTGGGCTCGAACCGTTGAGCCAATGCTTTGTGGTCGGCTTCTCTGTCCGTCGAGTTACAGCAATTACACCTTTTCTCCAGGTGTTTAGTTTTTGTTCTCCTTGCTTCAGTCTTTTTAGGGTAACAGATGTTTTCATTTACTCATTTGTCTGTCCTATCACCTTTCGGTTGCGGCTTTATATATTTTTCCCCTTTTGGTATTTCCTACTGGTGATTGTCTCATTTGGATGTCCTGCCATACTACTGTAGTTTAAGCCAGTCAGTGAAATACAAGCTAGGGTTTATCTCTCTGCTGTTTATGTTCTTTACCCTGCACCTATCTTTTGTTTCTTTTTAGGAAGTAGATGGCATATTCTCTAACAGTACATACTTAATCCTATTGTGGCACCCCTGCGGGGGATTACCACAGGATCCATAGGTGCAGGGAGAGATGTACACTTGGGCACACACAACACCTTCCACCCCAGGTCTGAGGGGAGGAGTCAGTTTCCAGGGAGACAGCAAAGCGGCAGTGAGTCTAGAGACGGGTGAAGGAGGAGAGACACAGGGAGCTGTTGGCTGAGGACCAGTTAAGCCCTGAACTAGGAAACTGGTCTGTGTTGTGAAGCGCCCTAGAGAGAGGGACGGAGGCTAAAAGAAGAGAGAAAGAGATAAAACTATTATCCCTTTAGCTCACCCGGACACCGGAGTCCGAGATTGCTATTAATTCAGGAATAGTATAGAAAACCCGGACAGATCAGGAGGATCTACTCCCCCTGAAGAAGGGGAAAGAGTTGCCAAACTTGACCAAGTATAGGACCAGGGGCCCAGAAAGAGAATTGGTAGCCTCAAGGAAAGGTCCTCATTGTCAGTTGTGGAGAAGGACCCCAAAGAAAGTAAAAGGTGGCAGGTTCAGCTTAAGGCAGGACTGACCCCAAACAACGCACACATTGTTAGAGGAGGCCTCACAAATCTCCAGAGTGAACATCTCTACCTGCACCGAAAACCTGATTACCCTCCTGAACTGTACCTGTTACCGGACATCAGTAAAAGAAAGGTACTGAAACAAAGACTTAATGTGTGTGTGTGTGCCTACTTTGACATTACTGCCTATAGCGTTCGTACAAGCCGTATGCCGATCACCTCAGCAACCATACACAGCGCTGGTAACCGATTTTACTAGTTACCACAGGAGGCGTCAGGACACAATACTCCCATCATCCTCACCCCCATCCCTTTACTGACGGTCCAGGGCACGGAACCGGGAAACGACCAACCGTGATCCCCACAGAAGTAACCCATCCATCCCGGTATCTGAGTACCCCTACCCCTGTCGACCGAATCACTATATTTTGTATTTCGTGCTTTGTTTTACTCATTCTGGGACCTCTTTTTATTTCAGCATACTTTCACTTCTGTAGATAATTTGCACCCTGCTTTGCCCTCCGATTTTCTTTAGGAGGAACGTGAAGCTCTCAACGGCCTTTCAGGCATCAAAGGTCCGAGTTGCCATTATCTAGTCTGTGGTCAGGGCTATCACCTCTCATGCAGGAACCAGTTGGGACTGCGGGGTCAGGATATCTTGTTTGTACAGGAACCAACAGGGTCAGTTGCAATTTTCAGTGTGTTACCTATTTTCCCAAGTGAGTTGCTGCACTATCATAACAGCATGAATGCGGAAGGAACATGGCAGTAATATGACACGCACGCCAATGTCAGCTGCTGGTCTTTGATTTACCATGGTCTGTACAGCGATCGTGTTGCAGGGAGCTGGCGGCTCTCTCCACCGCAATACATTTCAGCTAAATGTGCGACTGCAATTTTTACGCACCTGCTTGCAGCTCAGATAGCATGTTCAACTTGACTGGTTCCTTTTAATGAGGACCTGTCTGTGAATTAATCATTCAAAGAAGCACTTCCATAAATATTTTACTTATTAAAGGGGTTGTCCAGTCCAAATCGATAAGTCTGCAGTCACTCTGTGCGCTGCAGGGATTTGCCACTTTCTGAGCAGGGACCGGAGGATATGTATGAGTTATATGTACCCCCGGCCAGAGCTCGTCTAGTGGGCGTGGCCTCACTCCATACACTTGTATTGAGTGAAGCCACACCCCGTTTAGTAACGCTGCCGTCCAGTGGCCGTGGACGACGAGAGTGCGGCATCGCTCCACACAAGTGTATGGAAGCGAGGCCGCACCAACTAGGCGGGAGTATGTATAACTCAAACACATACCCTTTGGTCCCAGCTCAGAAACCAGCAAATCCCTGCCGCACACAATAAGTGTGCTGAGGGGATTCATAAGCCTGCAGTCACACAGAGTGACTGCATACTTATCAATTTGGACCGGACAACCCCTTTAAACCTGTGTATATGTTTATGTAGTGTAGTATACTCACCTACAGCCGTTTTCTCTGGAATCCAGTGGCGTCATCGCACTTCAGACTATCCTGCTCACTCTGTGCTTTATGTGTGAGCTGGAAGTCTTTGCTACAATATAAGTGTATGGAGCTGACGCGCCCCCTGGGACATATTCCTTTTTGAGGGGAATACCCGGCACCGGATCAGATGGGGGGGTTGTAGTCTCCGAGCGGCTGTGACCCGGCCCCGTGCCCAGGGCGTCAAGCTCAGTGTTATGTGGCAGTCCTACAGATGTTATTAAAGTTCTTTTGTGTCGACTACGCCACCCGTTGTGATGCGGTCACTGTGGCCGCCGCTGCAGCAGGGTCCGCTGAGGCTGATGGTGGGTGCGCAGCTTGGTGAGATAACCCCCAACGGGAGGGGTATAGCCTCAGAGGGGACAGGCGCAGAGGATGGGGGTTGTGGTGGTGTAGTGCAGACGGCAGTGAAGACAGAGTCGGGTTGTGCAGTTAAGGGTGTTTACTTACTGCAGATGTTGTACTGGTCACTCCAGCTGCTAGTGACCACCCGAGCCGTGCTGCGTCCACCAGGTCCTGGATCCAGCCAACCCCCAAACAAGTCCGGAGCGTGGCCCTGAGCTCTCCCTCTGTCCTTTCTTCAGCCGTCCCCACCAGTGATCCACCTAGGTCCAGCTCCCTCGGGCCTTCTGTTGGGACACCCTTGGCCCTGGGTTCCCTGACCCTTCATGTGGTGTGCCTTCGGGGTGGATGTGATGGGTGACCGTGGCAGACGCTGCCCACGGTCTCCGGTCTCTGGCTGGGGATTGTTTTTACCCCCACCAGTTTGGGTTCCGGTACCCTGATGCTGACTCCTCACCCGGTGCTCTAATTTGGGTTCTTGGGTCCCTTCTCTTCTGTGCTCTGGGTCTCTCTCTTTTCTCCTCTCTCACTCTGGGTCTTGGTCTTTCTTCTCTCCTCTGCTCCTGACTTGTTCTCTGCAGCTGACTCTCTGTATCTGATCCTCTGCATCTGACCCTGATCTTAGTTGGTGCCCACCTTATATATCCCTCTATGTGTGAGCTCAGGTGACCAGCACCCAATGAGCTCCTAACTTTACCCAGGCTGCTCCCCCTATCTGCCCCTACACTACATGGGATGTACCACCCCCCTCCCACTCCAGCCAGGAACAGACTCGGTTGTACCTGCACATTTCTAAGTGGGAGTACCGTTGGTCTGTTCCCCGGAAATGGGATGTGTGTAGTGCATGCAGCCTACCGAGCTCAGATCCACACTCCATCCTTACCCGGGAGTGGAATATCACACCTCTGGGTTGAGGTGCAATACCCCTGTAGCAGCCGAATCCTCAGGGTGCTACATTCCCCCCTGGTAAATCACAGCACGTCCTCGGGCTGTAAGACATAAAACATCTCCAAAACATACAAAATTTTCATATAAACATATAAACATATAAAACACTATATAAATAACATATCTTAGCAGATAAAACTTTCTCGTCGTCTCAGGCTCCTGGTTCCTCCTCCTCCGGACACTGTGCAACGTGTGTCCGGGAAAAGTGCGACAGTCTCTTAGAAAAACTGGTTTTCTATAAAACCGGTAGGGGGCGCTTTAGGACGCGCAACTATATACAGGGGAAGTTGGCCGCTCTCAGTCCTCGGCCAGGTAGAGGGAAGGGAATGGCTGCTCACAGTCCTCAGCCTGTAGGATTAAGGGGTTAACGGGTAAACAGTTCACTGGTCCCAACGGGGACTATTTTAGCAGCAACGGTTCACTGTGCCCCGACGGGCAACTATATACAGTCTCTACTCCCGTCCTCAACGACGGCTCCCTCCTGCTTTTTCTTGGTGATATGGTGTTGCTTCAGACCCGTCCGGGTCCTCTGGCTCCTCCTCCCCGTACCGCAACTCCTCCTCCGTCAAGCGGTGTACGTGGAGGGCGTAAGGTCCTTTGGCACACTTGTGCCGGGTGAAAGTGACCTCGTCTCCGACGTAGAGGTCACGGCCTTTGTGACCTTCCGGCAGGTGGGACTCGACGTCTCTGCGAGTCACAAAAACGTCACCGCGGTTGTTACGGTCCCGAATAAAGCCCCACCCATGCTGCGGGTTGAACTTTATCACCGTCCCGATGGTGCAGGGACAGTGCGCTGCACGGGGATTCCTCCTAGTCCGGCTCTTCTGCTCCGCGCTCCGGATTTGGGCCTGTTGTTCTCTGACCCGCCTCTCCTCCCGTTCTCTCGCAAACTCTGCTAGCTGCTGACGACAACACTCAGTACGCTCAGCGGCGACTGCCCGAGTTTCTCCGGTGAACCCCATCAAATCTTCTCCCGTGGGGTCCCACACGAATTGGGCTTCTTCTAAAGGAGGCGAGACCCGAGTCACGGGCTTCGGAGCCGGGATCAGGGGCTCACACAAGGGCCCTAGTCTTTGTTGCCGCTCCAGCTCACAAAACTCCTCGGGCCAGATAAAGGGCCGCCCGTCCGGCCATGTGAGCTGGCTGAAGAGGTCCTTTCCCAAACTCGGCACCCTTGGTTTTGCGGGTGCGGGCGCAGTGGTGGTGGCGCCCAGGTCGCCCAGGCCTTGCGGCCAGGCCTGGGGTATCTGGAAGGTAAAGGGCACCGTAAGGACGGCGGCGCCCTGGGCTACCTGGCCTTGCGACCAGGCCGGAGGCTCCGCGGAGGTAGGGGGCGCTGTTGGTGATGCGGGGCCCGGGAGTACCGGGCCTTGCGACCAGGCCGGAGGCTCTTCCTGCTTGGTCACGCTCCGGGTCGGTGCGTGTGACGTCACAGGGGTCGCGGCGGCGGCTTCTGGTCGGGGCCTAGTCATTAGCGGTGACATGGCGGTTACGGGCACGGACGGGGGACTTTCGGGCTCTGCGACGGGGAACCGGGGCAGGTGGGCGGTCTCTCGGTATGGGGTATAAGCGTCCCCTTTACCTGCCTTCATACGTTCGGCTCCCTTCTCAGCGCCGTCTCCGACCTTGGGTCCTCCCGCGTCATCCGTAGAGGCAGTTGGTGTCCTCTCCCAGGGGAGCATGCTCCGTGGACGGGTTCCAGCTTGCTGGGCCATCTCCCGGCTCCACTCCGCCAGTATCTCACGCTGTACCCGGGCCATCCTCCTTGCGAGGCCCTCCAAGGCAGTTTGTGCACACTCCCGGTCTCGGGGGAGCTGCGCTAAGATCTCCGCTAGACCTAGCGGGGTTGTGGACTCTAGCAGGCTCCTGACCATCGGGTCGGTGCTGCTCTGCTCTCCTTCCGGCAGGCTCCTGGCCAGCGGGCCGGTGCTGCTCTGCCCTCCTTCCTCGGTCTCTAGCAGACTCCTGGCCAGCGGGCCGGTGCTGTTCTGCTTTCTCTCCATCTCCGGGTGAGCTCCTCCGCTACTCCTCGTTAGACCTCTTGCCTCCGGGTGCGCTCGCTCCAGACTGCTCCAAGCGGCACCCATCTTTGTTCTTTTCTTTCGTCTCCTCCCACTTCGAGGGCGGTCCCGGGGCAACTCGGTGACTGTCAGCTCCAGGGGTAGTTCTTTCACGCTAACAGACACCTCCAGCATCACAGTCTCTGTTGGTGGGGGCGGTTTCCACTTTTGGCGCCATTTTCTGTCCCGGCCCACGATGGGAGGTGGCCTCTTGCCCTCCTTTGGCACGCCCATAATGGCGTCCGCTGCTCTTCCAAGGCGGGAAATCTGCGGTTTTGGCGGGAAGCGTCGCCCAGTGGCGGGAAACTCTGCAGATGGCGGGAACAAGTTGGAAATGGCGGACAATCGGCGGGAAACGACTGGTGATGGAGTCCGATGGCGTGGACCCTCCGGAACCGGCGGGAGACTTCTTTCTGAGGTAAACTTGCACTTTTCTTCAGGCACGCAGTACCCGGGTGTTGCGGGCACGTAATCCTGCCGACTACGCCAAAGTTGACGCGCCCCCTGGGACATATTCCTTTTTGAGGGGAATACCCGGCACCGGATCAGATGGGGGGGTTGTAGTCTCCGAGCGGCTGTGACCCGGCCCCGTGCCCAGGGCGTCAAGCTCAGTGTTATGTGGCAGTCCTACAGATGTTATTAAAGTTCTTTTGTGTCGACTACGCCACCCGTTGTGATGCGGTCACTGTGGCCGCCGCTGCAGCAGGGTCCGCTGAGGCTGATGGTGGGTGCGCAGCTTGGTGAGATAACCCCCAACGGGAGGGGTATAGCCTCAGAGGGGACAGGCGCAGAGGATGGGGGTTGTGGTGGTGTAGTGCAGACGGCAGTGAAGACAGAGTCGGGTTGTGCAGTTAAGGGTGTTTACTTACTGCAGATGTTGTACTGGTCACTCCAGCTGCTAGTGACCACCCGAGCCGTGCTGCGTCCACCAGGTCCTGGATCCAGCCAACCCCCAAACAAGTCCGGAGCGTGGCCCTGAGCTCTCCCTCTGTCCTTTCTTCAGCCGTCCCCACCAGTGATCCACCTAGGTCCAGCTCCCTCGGGCCTTCTGTTGGGACACCCTTGGCCCTGGGTTCCCTGACCCTTCATGTGGTGTGCCTTCGGGGTGGATGTGATGGGTGACCGTGGCAGACGCTGCCCACGGTCTCCGGTCTCTGGCTGGGGATTGTTTTTACCCCCACCAGTTTGGGTTCCGGTACCCTGATGCTGACTCCTCACCCGGTGCTCTAATTTGGGTTCTTGGGTCCCTTCTCTTCTGTGCTCTGGGTCTCTCTCTTTTCTCCTCTCTCACTCTGGGTCTTGGTCTTTCTTCTCTCCTCTGCTCCTGACTTGTTCTCTGCAGCTGACTCTCTGTATCTGATCCTCTGCATCTGACCCTGATCTTAGTTGGTGCCCACCTTATATATCCCTCTATGTGTGAGCTCAGGTGACCAGCACCCAATGAGCTCCTAACTTTACCCAGGCTGCTCCCCCTATCTGCCCCTACACTACATGGGATGTACCACCCCCCTCCCACTCCAGCCAGGAACAGACTCGGTTGTACCTGCACATTTCTAAGTGGGAGTACCGTTGGTCTGTTCCCCGGAAATGGGATGTGTGTAGTGCATGCAGCCTACCGAGCTCAGATCCACACTCCATCCTTACCCGGGAGTGGAATATCACACCTCTGGGTTGAGGTGCAATACCCCTGTAGCAGCCGAATCCTCAGGGTGCTACAGAGCTTCACTCTGACGCTCCATTTCCATGTCACTCAGAGCGTATACAGAGCGATGACATCACTGAGAAGAGGAGAGGAACAGCACTGGATACTGGATCAAGTCCTCTTTACATTATCCTAATCCCATTATGTTTATGTACAGTGGGGGAAATAAGTATTTGATCCCTTGCTATTTTTGTAAGTTTGCCCACTGACAAAGATATGAACAGTCTATAATTTTAAGGGTAGGTTAATTTTAACATTGAGAGATAGAATATCCAAAATAAAAATCAAGAAAATGTCATTGTATAAATTAGATACATTTTTTGCTTCTCGCAGTGAGAAATAAGTATTTGATCCCTCTGGCGATCAACACTTAATACTTTGTGGCAAAACCCCTGTTGGCAAGCACAGCAGTCAGATTTTTTTTGTAGTTGATGATGAGGTTTGCGCACATGTCAGGATTAATTTTGGTCCATTCCTCTTTGCAGATCATCTCTAAATCATTCAGATTTTGAGGCTGTCGCTTGACATCTCAGAGCTTCAACTCCCTCCATAAGTTTTCTATGGGATTAAGGTCTGGAGACTGGCTAGGCCACTCCATGACCTTACTGTGCTTATTTTTGAGCCACTCCTTTGTTGCCTTGGCTGTATGTTTTGGGTCATTGTCTTGCTGAAAGACTCAGCCACGACCTATCTTCAATGCTCTTACTGAGGGAAGGAGGTTGTTGGCCAAAATCTTGCGATACATGACCCCATCCATCTTCCCTTCAGTACAGTTCAGTGAGTGTCCCCTTTGCAGAAAAAAAACCCCAAAGTATGTTTCCCCCACCATGTTTCACAGTTGGGATGATGTTCTTAGGGTTGTACTCATCCTTCTTCTTCCCCCAAACGCGGTGAGTTGAGTTAATGCCAAAGAGCTAAATTTTTGTCTCATCTGACCACAGCACCTTCTCCCAATAACTCACAGAATCATCCAGATGTTCATTGGCAAACTTCAGACGGGCCTGCACATGTGCCTTCATGAGCTTGGGGACCTTGCGGGCACTGTAGGATTTTAAACCTTTAAGGTGTAATGTGTTACCAATGGTTTTCTTGGTGACTGTGGTCCCAGCTGTCTTGAGATCATTAACAAGTTCCCCCCTGTGTAGTTTTAGGCTGATCTCTCACATTCCTCATGATCAAGGATATCCCACGAAGTGAGATTTTGCAAGGTGCCCCAGATCGATGTCGATTGCCAGTCATTTTGTATTTCTTCCATTTTCTTACTATTGCACCAACAGTTGTCTCCTTCTCACCCAGCGTCTTACTTATGGTTTTGTAGCCCATTCCTGCTTTGTGCAGGTCTATGATCTTGTCACTGACATCCTTAGAAAGCTCTTTGGTCTTGCCCATGTTGTAGAGGTTAGAGTCTGACTGATTAATTGAGTCTGTGGACAGGAGTCTTTTATACAGGTGACTATGTAAGAAAGCTGTCTTTAATGCAGGTAACGAGTTGAGTAGGAGCATCTAACTGGTCTGTAGGAGCCAGAACTCATAATGATGTGTAGGGGATCAAATGCTTATTTCTCACTGCAAAATGTAAATAAATGTATCTAATTTATACAATGAGATTTTCTTGATTCCTTTTTTAGGATATTCTATCTCTCGATGTTAAAATTAACCTGCCCTTAAAATTATAGACTGTTCATGACTTTGTCAGTGGGCAAACTTACAAAAACAGCAAGGGATCAAATACTTATTTCCCCCACTGTATACCATTCTGTTTATGCAGGGCCGGCTCCAGGTTTTTGTGGGCCCTGGGCGAAAGAGTCTTAGTGGGCCCCTTTAACACATACCACGATTCATGATGCACAGATACTGCTGAGAAATATGTTTATAGTACAATGCCGAAGATTTCACTTCTTACATTACATGAGCAATATCTATTTTAAATTCTACAAAAGCTCAGAAACCGGCGGATCGCTCCATATAGAATACTGGCCCACATAAAATGCTCCATACAGGATACTGGTCCCCATATAACGCTCCATGCAGGCTCTTCCCCCCCCAAATAATGCCCCACGCTGGCTATTCCCCCTTTATAATACCCCATGCAGGATGTCACCCCCCTTATAATGCCCCATGCATTATGTCACCCCTCCCTTATAATGCCCCATGCATTATGTCACCCCTCCCTTATAATGCCCCATGCAGGATGTCACCTTCCCTTATAATGCCCCATGCAGGATGTCACCAGCTTTATAATGCCCCATGCAGGATGCCACAACCCATTATAATGCCCCATGCAGGATGTCACACCCCCCTCCCTTATAATGCCCCATGCAGGATGTCATTCATCCCCCTTATAATGCCCCATGCAGGATGTCACCCCCCCCACACCATATAATGCCCCATGCCTCCATACATTGAAAAAAAAATCAAATACTCACCTTACTTCTCACCTGCTGCCACTGCTCAGGACTCCAGCGTAGCCGGCGTCTTCCCGCTCTGCACTGTGACAGCTCAGGAGAGAGTGCGGTGTAAAGACGTCACCGCGCCCTCTGACCTGAGACGTCACAGTGCAGCAGCCGCGGAAGACACCGGAGCTGCTGCGGAGGCACGGGTAGAGGTAAGTATTGTTTCGCAGGCTGCCGGGGCCCTGAGCAAGCGGGGGGGAGTGGGCGCTGACACAGCTTTCCTCCGCTCACGGGTCCCATAGCGCGGCGGGGTGCCCGATGGCGAGTGGGCCCCCCTGCCTGCTCATGGCCCCGGCACTTGCGCCGGGTGCTGATGCCGGCCCGGTGTTTATGGACACATTATAGACTGAATATCAGGCCATTCTGACATGAATTTTCATTAATGATGCATGAGGTTTGTATTGTGAAATCTGATGACAGATCCTCTTTAAACGGAACCTATACCTTCCAGAAACACTTTTTACCTGCATATATAGTGGTAATCTGGTGCTAAATAACCTTATATCCTGTTTAGCCAGCTAAATGGAGCAGTATCTACAGGGCAAAAATTAAGTTTTATTCTTCTTGCAGCCGCTTGCTACAGTGATCGGGATGGTATTCAACTATTTATGTCATCGAGGGTTTGTCACATCTACTCCTGGACCTGTTACTGCAACTGCTGCTTCAGTCACCAGGTGCTGCTGTATTCATTCTGTGAGTGGCGCTGGTGATGGAGCAGATGTTGAGATCAGAAGTTCTTGGCAGTGCAGGCTTTGTGTGGCCTCAGAGACTAGGTGGCTGGAGCCTGTAGTGTTGTCCAATCTGGTAGTGTGGGTGTGTGTGCTGCCCGGCTGGAGTAACCAGCTACCTACTTTGGCCAATGGGATAGTATCACAGCCTACTAAAACTCACAGATGCTGGAAATGCCAGTTATAATTCATTCAAGCTCTGGTTTACTCTTGCTGTTCTGCTCCTGCTTTGCCTATTTGATTTTGGTTCTGACCTCAGCCCGTTTATTTCTGACTTAACATTTTGTTCATTGTCTACCCTCATGGTTCGCACCCGACAAAACTGACCATTCCTGCCAGACCACTCCACTGGCCAGCAACTAATCTGAGGACAAAACCTAAGGCCCCTGTATAAGTTCACACCACCATACAGGGCTTAAGGGGTGAAGGCCAGGGCTCCCCTGGGACCTGATAATCAAAGTTGCCAGCGCAAAACCTGTCCCTGGAAGCCCTATTTAGAGCTGCCAGACGAACACGGACAGAGCCACTTTTACTGGATCACAAGATAAAGCAGAGATGTTTCACACATAGTCCTTCTTTAGACTTGTCAGCAGGCTGTGTAGCACTTGACGAAAACCCAAAGGTCTGAAAGGTTAATACTTTATATTGCGAAAACCTTTTTTAAAGTTAACTAAATAACATATCACTAAGAAAGGCCACTGTAAACCTAAATGACACTCACATGCTAATCACGGGACCACAAGATAGCAATAACAACACAGCTTTGTCCAAATTAGCTTTCCCATCTCCCATTGACATCTGTGTCCTGCAGGTTATGTGGCAGAAGATCTTTGGATGTCACCTAAGTACCTAGTCCGCTCTCTGCCTCCTCTGTTTTTGGTTTCATGTTGAATTGTCTTTGAACTTTTTTAAATGTTTTACCTAAAGGTTTTATTATGGAGATTCAGAAAAGATGGAACTTTATAAATAAATAATTATCATAAAATCCTAATTTACAGAGATCTGTCCGGGTAACAGCAGCTCTTTCATCTTAATGATTTTCGAGATCTTCTGTTTTGGAATATGTGACCTGTCTGTCTCAGACAATGTAGTGATATTTCACAGCAGACTACAACTGAGTCTAGCACTATTATTACTGCACTGAAGAGAGGCTGGATATCTGCATGGAAATGTGTGTCAAGAGCAAACCTAATGGCCTTCTGCTTCCAAACTGTCTGAAGCCTCTTTCACACCAGCGCATTTGTCATCAGAATTTCACTCATTTTATACAGATTGAAATACGGTACTAATGTAAATTAATAAGGCTTGTGGATATTTTTTCATGTTCTTTTTAAAAAATTCAGTTTGTGATTTTTTTTATCTGTTTCACACATGCACCCATTAAAGTATATGATTGCTAAACATACAGATGCATCGGTAAGTCATAAGTGTTTGATCAGTTTTTGTACCTGTATTTGCATTTATTGCAATTATTTTCTGCCAATCCCTTTTTGTCCGATAGAAAAAAAAGTTGCAATTGATAAAAATATAGATTAAAATACTGTGGAAATACTGAGGCATCCTGCTGCATTATATGTCCGAATTGCAGATCCATATTACAGACGTATAAAATATACTTTTGTGAAAGAGTAAAAATTGTTCTAATAGTGATATTTTTAATTTGCAGCTCACTCATTAAAGAGGTTGTCTACTACTTTTTTATTGATGACTTACAGTATTCTTAGGTTAGGCCGCCGGCCGGAACTGCTCGATTGCAAAGCTGCTCCATCTTCTCATAGTGGCCGCAGCAGGGGACTACATGCCTGCCTCCTATTCAAATCAATAGGAGGTGGATGTGCAGTACCCTGCCGCGGCCACTATCAGAAGATGGAGTAGTTCCGCAATTGAGCAGTTCCGGCAGCTGCCAACACCAAGAACAGCTGATTGGCGGGGGTGCTGGGTGTTGAACCCCAACCAATCAGACATTGATGACCTATCCTCAGGATAGATCCTTAATGTAAAAGTAGTAGACAACTTCTTTAATTTGTACCTTTTTTAAGTTTTCTTTACATGGTTTGGTGTGTTTTTTCTTGCATTGTGGCTGTGGTTCTGATTATCCAGATTTTTAAACTAATTCATCAGTTGCAAATTTTAGTGCAGTTGTATTCCAGAACTTTAGTGGAGTGCAAAAATCTGTCTAATTTGAGTTTTTTTGTGTAGTTGAAGACTACGGCGCAACATTTTTCAAGCTTATTGAAAAGATTAAGCAATCTTGTACTTTAAAAATGCACAAAAGAGCCAGAAAGTAAGCATCTTTGAGTTTGAGTCAAATTATCAAACGGCAAAAAAGAAAGACAAGACAAAGAGAAAGTGTAGACTTAAAAGAAAGTGTAAATAATGAATCAAGACCATAGTTTTCTGTAAAAATGCTGATTTCTCTTTAAGTGCTTACCTGACGTTTTTAAGTGTGTTTTTATGTTTTGTTTTAAAAAAAAAAAAACTTTTGATTTTTTGCTATTTTTGCTCAGTGTTTTTTTTTCTTAGGCTATTTGAATTTTTGATGTTGCAAATTATCTGCAGCATTTCTGCACTTATTAGTGAAATTAGGTTACTTGTGCATGTTTCATTGCTTTTTACATGCATTTTTATTGGATTTTAGACTCTGCGTTTTTCGTCTCTCTTTTCTAATTCAAGTTGTAAATAAAGCTGCTTTGTTTTTGATACTTCCTCGTATTTGGCTTTGCCAAAACTTTATTGATACAGTCATGTGCAGATTTTATGCGTTTTTATTGCATTTCTGCAGTGGAACCGCACTACCTGCACATTTTCCCCATCTAATACAAGTCTATGAAGAAAATTTGCACATAAAACTCAGCGTACTCGCAAGAGAAATTGACATGTTGTGGATTTCAGACCCGCACCACAGGTCGGTTTATGAGGCGTAAAAAGATGTTGCGTTTTTTGCACAATGAAAATACTTAGCATCAAAAACGCACCACAAACTCATCATGGGAACTTAAAGTAGCAAAGACAAAGTAGCCATCTCCCACTGACCTGCATCGTCTGTTTTTGGGTTAAAACTGCACTTACTACTAATGTTTTTTGCATTTTTTTTTTGCTGCATATTTAGGCTTTTCACAAAGAGAAAAATTTAAAATGAACAAAAAATCAGACACTAAAACACAATTTATGGGAAAAAAAAGAATTAGCGAAAAATGTTTCCACTTCTGGGGAACTGCTACTGTTAAAGAAAGCTTGGTGTAGGTGTACAGCATTTTAGAATTTTTGTCCAGTGGTACAATATGACTGAAATATATTTAGTACTTTGGCAAAGTATTTTCAAGTAGCTAAAATCATGTTGCCTTCCTTATTAACGGTAATCTGTCAGCAGGTTGTGTTATGTAATCTGAGAGTAGCAGGCTGAGAGCCTGATTCCAGTGATTTGCCACTTGCTATACTGTGTGCTGCCACTTCAATAAAATCAGTGTTTTATCAGCAGGAGAATATCACTACTGGACTAGTTGTCTCATGAATCTTAGTCAACTGCTCTGTGTAACCCCGCCCCAAACACTCATTAGCAACTTTCTGCCTATGCACAGTGTACACAGAAATCTGCTAATCAGTGGTGTGGGCAGAGTTATATAGAGCTCAGCATCATGAGCACTGCTAGATCTGAAGCAGATAACACAGTGATTGTATCAAAATAACAGCAAGCAGACCAGCAAGTGATGCATCACTGGAATCAGGGTCTCAGCCCCTACATCGTGCTGCTCTCAGATTACATAGGAAAAACATGATGATAGATTCCCTTTAAATAAAATTAATTGGTCCTGTCTCAGTGAACCCCTGGTTTCCTGGGAAAGCTGGAACTTTGCCTAGACAGTAACGTAATACCATGGTATAATAATATTTACTACATGTCTAAAAAAAAATCCTAACATTGAAATTAAATCGATTATAAATGTAGATATTATACAGTACAGATATAAATGTGTAACAGGAACTTTTTAAAGATGAATTGTATATGGTGTTTTTCCAGTATTTTACCTCTGTACTTTTTCGTTACAGGTTCTCTGTGAATCTTACATTTAGAGCTAGTCCTTGTTTCTTGAGAACATTGTACAAGTTTGATTTGAGGAAAAGAGAACTTGAATCAATGTTTAAATGATATGTCTAGACTGCATCCTGCGGCACAGTACAGAATTCCTTAACAAAGCTCTATCATGGTTTAATTGGAGCCCTGCTTCTTGAAAATGTATAATCACATTAAAGGAACGCTCTAGTATAAACTGTAGCTTCCAATTCTCAATATTCACTAGGCTCTTTAAGAATCTCTCATCATCTCTAATGTATATGTGGCACCCCAGGGGTCCGGTTGGCACAGTGGCATTGCCTCCTTCACAAGGGGTGATGCCATGCCTGGAAGCAAGGATGGGTCCCCTAATCAGGTATACCAGCACACAACACTTTCCTGGCTCCAGACCAGAAAGGGGAGCTCCTCCCCTTAGCAACTGGAATCTGGAGGCAGGGTTAGTTAGAGTTAGTGAGAAGAGTTGAAGACAGGACAGCGACGAGGAAGGACCTGGGGAGTGGAGCTGTGAGTCAGCTCACCCCAGAGGGAAGCGCCAAAGAATCGGACACCGGAGTCCGAAGTTGTGGGGCACTGAAGGCCCAGCAGCAGAAACTGGAGGGCAGGAGACTGCAGGTCTCCTGGCCCCATCAGACGCCCGGCGACACAGCAGCACCATAGGGCCCAGCACCGCCACGTAGGAGCGACACATAAGGAATGCCCGAGCTGCCTGACATACGGGTGAGGAACAGACGTTTTACTCAGAGACGAGGGCCGCAGCATAGCTACAAGCAGCAGGACCAAAGAGATTAGCACAGAGGGAAGGCCTACAACTTCACGTGGCGAGGTGGATCCCCAACTTGCCGCCCGAACCTCTACTACCAGCTAGAACCTGTGCCCCAGTCTGCTTCACAACCGCAAGTAAAGATAAGAGGAAACCGCCATTAAGTTGTGGACTGGTCATTATCTGCGCCATCACCTGCATTACACCGCACCAACCACATCTACCCTATAGTATCACTACATCCTGCCCTGGAGCTAAGCTCTGCCTGTGGAGAGCTGAACCAACTCTGCTGCGTCACCATCAGCTCCAGAGGATCTGCACCGCAGTGGTGGTCCCATATAGCCGCATACCACAAGTGGCGTCACGAACAATATATATAAAAACTTTATTCCCCTTCTACCTTTCCCTTTAATTGACCGCCCTGGGTCACGGACCGGGTCACTGCCACCGTGACATCCCCCAGCACCGACTGGCCCGGCTACCGAGTACCCCACGGCCCAGGGGGCACATCAACTTGGCGTCACGAACAGGATTCACGAAGCCCGGTATAACCGAGTCCTGTGTGCCATAGACTTTACTGAACGGTGTGATCACGTCATTTGCCGTCCGCCGAGGGGAAGCAGGAAGCCCCGATACAGAACCGCCGGGTAAGAGATCCCTCCGCCTGCAGAGCAGCATACTGGTACGTCAGCGGAAACCCATGACCTGGCTGAGGTTCACTAGGGGGGAGGAAGATGCCCAACCTTGGAGAGGATTCAGCCGCGGGCGCGGCCGCCACCACAGTAATGCCTTTATCAATGCCATATATACCAGGGGCAGCGTGGTTGCCCCAGTACTCAGGGGAGTCGCACACCCTGACCGACTTTGAGGAGAGACTGCGCAGTTTGTTTAAAGTGTACTTCCTGTCTGAGGAGCAAAAAGTCAGCATCCTCATAGGTCAGCTAATCGGTGCAGCCCAGAGAGAGGTGAAGTCCTGGCCGGGCGGAGACAAAGGCACTGTTAAGGAAATACTGGCCCGGTTGAAGGATACCTTTGACACCCGCACAGCAGCAGAAATTAAAATGAAGTTCTACGGGTGCAAACAAAGGGTGCAGGACAGTGTACGGGACTATGCTCTAAACCTGCAGGAGGTGCTGTGGGCCATTAAACAGGTAGACCCTGACAGTGTGCGAGACGAGAACAGATAGCTAACTGAGCAGTTTATTGAGGGGCACGTGTCTAACGCTCAACGGACACAGCTGCGCATTATGGCTCTGCAAAACCCTGACCTGGACTTTGCGCAATTTAAAGACCGAGCCATCCGGGTGCTGCGAGAACCAACCCCAAGTGGCACTGCACCCCTCCGGTGCCCACCTATCACATACCACCAGGAGGTGACGTCCTTTTCCTCGGCACCTGTGGAGGCTGACGCGCAGACCCTAGATAATGACCCATCTGCAAACCTACGCCTTCAGGTCCAGGAGCTGACCAAAAGCATGGCTACACTAACCAAAACCGTGCAGGCCATGCAAGTGTCTCCAAAGGAAAGAATCCAGCTGGCTTCCAGTCCAGATGATGTCCCGTGGCGACGGCAGAGAAGGATTCCACGACCAGAGGGAGGAACAGCGATCGCTACGACCAGAATGGACAACCCACCTGCCGCCGCTGTCAAAAGGCGGGGCACTTCGCAAGATTCTGTCATTTAAACGAGCCAGCCCTGGGGCAGAGGGCCAATCCCCAGGAGTAAGACGACCAGGCCCACAAAGATGGCGAGACAAGTACGTGGGAGGACGACCGGTCCTACCTGTCGTGCTTGATGGCATCCCGATGAACACATTGCTGGACACTTGTTCCCAGGTGATAGCGATGCCATATATCCTTTTTAAACGATACTGGACTGATTCAGACATTACCCGCAGTCCAGATGAACATCTTAACATCTATGCCAGCAATGGTCAGCCCTTGCCTCAGGTGGGGTATAAAGAGGTGACCATAAAAGTTGGCCGAGTAGAATTGCCATCACAAGGAATGATTATTGTTGATATTGATCGCCGAGAAAGCCATCCTATGATAACTATAGGCACCAATGCGATAGAGAATTGTCTTGGGGAAATTATTGTCTTGTTGCAACAGGTCGCAGAGAATGCCATTTCCAGTCAGCAGCGAGTTCTGCAGAAGGAGATCAAAGCCCTGATGCAGAGACAACAGGTAGAGCTGTCTGGTGGAGAAGTCGGCAGTGTCAGAATGAGTGATCCATTCCCCATTGCAATGCCCCCTAGGAGTGAAATGTTAATATGGTGTCGGGCAGCAATAGGTCTCAGGGGTCAAGATTATCAGGCCCTGGTAGAACCCGTGTACTCTGACAGTAGGCCCACCATCTTGACAGCCAGGGGGGTAGTCGATGTCCGCAAGGGGAGAGTACCGATATGCATCCTGAATTGTGGGGAGAAAGAGGTCCATTTACCCCGATATGCCACCCTTGCTAAGCTGTTCACTGTTAGTAACAACGCAATAAAGGCAGTGGAACCCTTGCCTCCATCCAAACAGGCGGAGGATAATGGTTCCAAGGGGCAGATGGAGGATTGGTGTCAGAAGCTACAAGTAGGCACTGACTGCACCCCTTTGCACCAAAAGCATGGAGTGTACAGGGTGGTTCAAGAATATGAGCGAGTCTTCAGCAAACACCCACTAGACTTTGGCCAGGTAAAAGGGGTCCAACATCATATCCCCACAGGAGATCATCCACCCATTAAAGAGAGGTACCAGCCTGTACCCCCAGCTCACTATCAATGTGCCAAGGGAATGTTATGAGGGATGAAGGAGGCTGGGGTGATCAGAGATAGTTGTAGCCCCTGGGCAGCTCCATTAGTCCTCGTTAGAAAGAAAGATGGTACAATGAGGATGTGTGTTGATTACAGGCAGATTAACCGCATAACACATAAGGACACCTACCCATTACCCAGAATTGAGGAATCATTAGCTGCACTAAGATCCGCTAACTATTTCTCCACTTTGGATCTCACCAGTGGGTATGGCAGGTTCCCGTGGCAGAGGCGGACAGAGGGAAAACCGCGTTTACGACACCAATGGGCCTCTGCGAGTTCAATTGCATGCCATTCGGGCTCTGCAACGCCCCGGGAACTTTCCAGCAGTTAATGGAGTGTTGCCTAGGACACAAAAACTTCTAAACCGTTCTGCTGTACCTAGACGACATAATTGTCTACTCAAAGATGTACGAAGACCACCTGGAGCACCTCGCCGAGGTGTTCGAAGCCCTATCTGGTTATGGCCTGAAAGTAAAGCTGTCCAAGTGTCACCTGTTGAAGCCCAAGGTGCAGTACCTAGGTCATGTGGTAAGCGCCAAAGGTGTAGCACAAGACCCTGAAAAAGTCACCGTGATCAAGGACTGGCCAAGACCTTCCACTATCAAGGAAGTGCGGCAGTTCCTCGGCCTGGTAGGCTACTACAGGAGATTCATCAAGGGTTTCACCAAGATAGCGGCACCCATGCAGGACCTCTTAGTGGGCCAGTCCAAGAAGGCCAAGAACCCAAATCCTCCGTTCAAGTGGAGTAAACCAGAAGACGAATCCTTCACTCGACTGAAAGTGGTTCTTACTGGAGATGAAGTCCTAGCCTACCCCGACTATGGCCAACCCTTTATACTCCATACGGATGCCAGCAATGTGGGATTGGGAGTGGTGCTGTCCCAGGTACAGCAGGGCAGAGAGAGAGTGATTGCCTACGCCAGCAGGAAGCTCCGGCCCACGGAAAGGAACCCCGACAACTATAGTTCCTTTAAGTTGGAGTTTTTAGCCATAGTCTGGGCTGTAACAGAGCGCATCAAGCACTACCTCGCCTCCTTACAGATTTACAGTCTTCACGGATAACAACCCGCTGACGCACCTGGAGACTGCAAAGCTTGGTGCCCTAGAACAACGATGGATGGCTCGACAGTCCAACTACTTTACCATCAAGTATCGGGCGGGGCATAAAAACACTAATGCTGATGCGCTGTCCAGGATGCCCAACTTGCCAGATGGGGGAGAAGACCCGGAAGAGCTGGAGGAGATAGAGCTACCCGCTTTCCATCATCACAGGGTGACCCAGTGCTCCCACTGTGTGAGGAACAAGCGCTCCGCCAACAGAGAGGCCACATTTAACCCATTGCCCCACCATGGATGGCCAGAAATGCAGGATAGCGACCCGGCTGTCCACCTAGTCAAGGAGTTACTGACACAAGCTGACTCACACCCTGATCCAGATGCTCCACCGGAGACCCAACAGTTGTGGAAGGAGAAGGGCAAACTGTTCAACTACGAGGGAAAGCTGTGTCGAAGAAGTATCAACTCCCGGACACACGAACTGGTCTGGCAGGTGGTAGTCCCGAGGCGGGATGCGCCAATGGTCTTAGAAGCGTACCATGATGGAACAGGACACTTCGGGTGGAAGAAGTTGGAAGCCCTGCTACGTGAGTGATTCTACTGGGCTGGCATGAGGAAAGCAATCGAGAGATGGTGTCAAGAAAGTGGTCCATGCAACCTGAGACGGAAAGACCGTGATAGCCAGAGGGCTCCCCTGCAGCCCATAATCACCAAACAACCACTTGAACTGGTAGCCTTGGACCACGTGAAGCTAGCTGTAGCGTCGGCGTCCCTGCCTCCTGCTAGGCAGGGACGCTGTTCCCCTCACCTCTCTGCTCCGTGCCCGGCGGCTTCCTCCCGCTCTGCCTGCAGCGCCCGCTCTCCCCCGGTCACGGTGCTTAGGGTGCGCGCGCGCGCCCTCCCCCTCTCTTAAAGGGGCCGCGCGCGTCGCCCTAAGGAGTCCTCGGCCAATGGCCGTAGGATCCCTCCATATATAAGGCACCTCCTCCAAAATGGAGGTGCCCGAGCAATGTTGTTGCACTGTTCACTACTCTGCTTCAGCCCTCAGGTCCCGTTGCCAGTTACCTGCCAGTTACCTGCCAGTTACCTGCCAGTCTCCTGCCAGTTGCTGCCTGATTCCTGCCTGTCATCCGCTTTCCTGCTTGCTAGCCTGAGGTCCGACGGTCTGCCTTCCGACACCTGTCAGTCTGTCTATGGACCAGCTTGCCCGCTCACCTGGGAGCGCTTACCTGCTACCTGCCTGATAGCCTACCTGGAGGCTCCGCCGTCACGTGCAGTGACCACCTGCCAGTCCAGAAACTCTTGCCCGCTCACCTGGGAGCGCTCACCTGCTACCTGCCTGATAGCCTACCTGGAGGCTCCGCCGTCACGTGCTGTGACCACCTGCCAGTCCAGAGACTCTTGCCCGCTCACCTGGGAGCGCTCATCTGCTACCTGACTGTTAGCCTACCTGGAGGCTCCGCCGTCACATGCTGTGACCACCTGCTTATCCTGAGACTCTCGCCTGCTCACCTGGGAGCACTCATCTGCCATCTGCCTGCTAGCCTACCTGGAGGCTCAGCCGTCACAGGTCGTACCTGCCCGTTTACCCAGAGACTGCCCCGGTCACTTGCCGTGACCTCCTGCCCGTTTACCCAGAGACTGCCCCGGTCACTTGCTGTGACCTCCTGCCCGTTTACCCAGAGACTGCCCGATCACTTGCTGTGACCTCCTGCCCGTTTACCCAGAGACTGTCCCGGTCACTTGCTGTGACCTCCTGCCCGTTTACCCAGAGACTGTCCCGGTCACCTGCTGTGACCGCCTGCCTGTCTTCCCTGGTCGCCACCCGCTTCCTTACAAGGACTGCCCACTTGTATAAGTTGCTCAGAGGTTCCGCCACCCAGACCCGTTACAGTTTGCTCGGGCCATGGAACCCGGTGGCACCCAAGCTCCCTCGCTCTCGGACCTTTGTCATGAACTGTCCCGACAGAGGTCCCAACAGGAGTCCATCCTGGGTCACCTGCGGAATGTCAATACTCGCCTGGACACTTTGACTGCCCCACCAGCAACCACCGCTAGTGTCATGACTCGCAGCCCGGCTGCTCCGCTGCCCACCAATACCATAGTATCCTGCTCTGGAATCCGGCTTTCTGCACCTCCTCGCTTCGGAGGCGACTCCGCTCAAGCTCGGGGCTTCATTAACCAGTGCACCCTGCACTTTGAACACCAGTCCCACCAGTTTAATTCCGACCGGGCCAAAGTAGCCTTCATCATGTCCCATCTCACGGGAGAGGCACTGGCTTGGCTAAATCCTCTATGGGAGAGAGGAGACCCTCTGGTGTCCGACCTGCCAGCCTTTCTCACGGCTTTCCGGAAGGTCTTCGACGAACCCGGACGGAAGACCTCATCCGCCTCATCTCTGCTATGCCTCCGTCAAGGGAGTCTCACCGTGGGCCAATATGCCATACGGTTCCGTACCCTTGCTTCGGAGCTGGCCTGGGATAACGACGCCCTGGTGTCCGTCTTCTGGGAGGGCCTGTCCGGCCGTATTAAAGATGAACTCGCCGGTCGGGACATTCCTACCACTCTCGACGACTTGATTACACTTGCCACCCGAATTGACATCCGGTTCCAGGAGCACGCTAGGGAGGTCACCCGTGAGAGGAGGATTTCACGTCTAGTCCCTACCTTCCAGAGACCCGTCACTCCCTCCGTTTCTCCCCAGGCACACTCACCTGAGCCTATGCAGGTCGACCAGACCAAGATGGTCAGGACCCGTCAAGACTTACGTCGTGCCGAGGGGAGCTGTTTCTACTGTGGCAGTAAGGAGCACCGGATCCGTTCCTGCCCTGAGAGGTCGGGAAACGCCTGTGTCTAGGATCGCTCAGAGAGGTCGCCCTAGACAAAAGTAAACCCTATCCATCCCTGATGCTGTCTGTTTCTATCCTCTGCGGAGAGAACCGCTATTTTGAACTGGCTCAACTTGACTCTGGAGCTGCTGGAAATCTCATCTCTCAATCCCTGGTAGAAAAATACCACATTCCCACCAAACCTCTGGCCGTACCTATATCTGTCGCCGCCGTGGATGGGGGCCTCTTACCACATCCCATCCAACTCATCACCGAATCTCTGACTCTACAGGTGGGAATGCTGCATTCCGAGAGCATCTCCTTTCATGTTCTGCCTGGACTCTCTCACGCACTATTGCTTGGCCTGCCTTGGCTCCAGAGACATGCACCCGTGCTTGACTGGCAGACCGGAGAGGTTCTTCGCTGGGGACAGGACTGCCATAAGACTTGTCTAGTTCCCATTCATCCTGCCCGTCCATCTCCTACCCCAGCCAATCTGCCCGGTCTTCCGGTTCCCTATTGGTCTTATGCGGATGTCTTCAATAAAAAAGAGGCAGAGACTTTACCTCCTCATAGACCATACGACTGCCCAATCGATCTGATGCCCGGCTCTACTCCTCCCCGTGGGCGAATCTACCCTTTGTCCGCTGCTGAAACCCGGTCCATGTCTGAATATATTGAGGAGAACCTGGCCCGGGGATTTATCCGGAAATCTACCTCCCCGGCGGGAGCAGGCTTCTTCTTTGTCAAAAAGAAGGACGGCTCACTCCGTCCATGTATAGACTATAGAGGCCTAAACCAGATTACTGTGAAGAATAAATACCCCCTTCCGCTTATTCCTGAATTATTTGACCATCTGAGGGGGGTTAGAATCTTCACCAAACTGGATCTCCGTGGGGCATATAACCTGGTCCGTATCCGTCAGGGGGATGAGTGGAAGACGGCATTCAATACCCGGGACGGCCACTATGAGTACCTTGTGATGCCCTTCGGTCTCTGTAACGCTCCTGCCGTCTTTCAAGAGTTGGTCAATGACATCTTCCGTGATCTTCTCTACTCCTGCGTGGTGGTGTACCTGGACGATATCTTGGTCTTCTCTCCGGATCTTCCTACTCACCGGAGGGACGTTCGTCAGACCCTGCTCAGGCTCAGGCAGAACCACCTCTACGCTAAATATGAGAAGTGCATCTTTGAGCAGACCTCTCTTCCATTTCTGGGCTACATAATCTCTCAGACTGGTCTACAAATGGATCCTGAGAAACTGTCTGCCATCCAGAAATGGCCCCGACCAGAGGGGTTGAAGGCTATTCAGCGGTTCCTGGGCTTCGCCAACTATTACCGCCTGTTCATACCGCACTTCTCTTCCCGGACCGCCCCTATCTCTGCTCTCACCCGTAAAGGTACGAACCCCAGAGAATGGCCGCCCGAAGCAGAGGAGGCATTTCTTTCCTTAAAACAGGCCTTCCTCTCCGCCTCGGTGCTGCATCGTCCGGACGGCAACAAACAATTCTTCCTAGAAGTTGACGAATCCTCCTCCGGAGCTGGGGCGGTACTTACCCAAAAATCTTCTTCCGGAAGAAAGGTAACCTGCGGCTTTTTCTCCAAACTTTTCTCCTCTTCTGAGCGCAATTATTCTATAGGAGACCGAGAATAGTTGGCCATTAAGATGGCACTGGAGGAGTGGCGTTACCTGCTCGAGGGGGCTCGCCACCCGGTAATAATTTACACTGACCACAAGAACTTGGCATATCTCCAGAGCGCCCAGAGACTTAACCCGCGCCAAGCCCGGTGGTCTTTGTTTTTTGCCCGCTTTGATTTCATTCTTCATTTTCGTCTGGCTGACAAAAACATCAAAGCTGACGCCCTGTCCCGATCCTTTCTGGTGTCTGATCTTGAGGAGGAGCCTAAACACATCATCGATCCCGCCAGAGTAATGCAGATAGCCCCGGTGGGCCTAAATAGTCTCCCTCCCGGTAAGACGTTCGTAATGGACTCCGATCGGGAGAAGATTCTACACTGGGGTCACTCGTCTAAGCTAGCTGGGCACGCCGGTCAGAAAAAGACCCTCCAGCTTATTACCCGGCACTACTGGTGGCCTACCCTGCACAAGGATGTAATTGACTTTGTTTCTGCCTGTGTGTCCTGCGCCCGCAACAAAGTTCCGAGACACCTGCCTGCCGGCCGCCTTCTCCCTCTGCCTGTGCCTGCTGCCCCGTGGCAACATATAGCTATGGACTTCATAACAGATCTCCCCGTCTCTGCCGGTTGTACGGTCATTTGGGTGGTCGCTGACCGCTTTTCCAAAATGGCTCATTTTATTCCCCTGCCAGGCCTCCCGTCTGCTCCCGAGCTAGCTAAGGACTTTATCCGCCACATCTTCCGTCTCCATGGTCTGCCTCTCCACATCGTGTCGGATCGTGGGGTTCAGTTCACCTCACGCTTCTGGAGAGCCACATGTAAACTGCTCGACGTCACTCTGGACTTCTCCTCCGCTTACCACCCACAGTCCAATGGTCAAGTGGAGCGGATCAATCAGAATTTGACCAGTTACCTCCGGCACTTCGTTAATGCCCACCATTCTGACTGGGTGGATCTCCTACCATGGGCCGAGTTCTCTTACAACAATCACGAGAGCGAATCTTCTTCTAAATCCCCGTTTTTTGTAGTCTTCGGTCAGCATCCTCGGATCCCTTTTCCTGTCTCCACCTCTGTGGACAACCCGGCCGCAGAATCTCTCGTTAGCAAATTTTCCTCCATTTGGGAGAGCACCCGATCCGCACTCCTTCAGTCATCCGAGCGGATGAAGAGACACGCCGACAAAAAACGCCTGGATTCCCCACAATTTCGTCCCGGAGATAGTCTGGCTCTCATCCAAATATGTCCGGCTCAAGATTCCTTCCTATAAGTTAGGGCCTCGGTTCATCGGCCCCCTGGAGGTCATCAGTCAGATCAACCCGGTGGCCTATAAATTGAAACTCCCGGCCAACTTACGGATCCCTAACTCCTTCCATGTATCTCTTCCCAAACCCGTGGTACTTAACTCCTTTTCCAAGTCTACAGGTACGCCTCCTGCTCCGGTTTCTGCTGAAGACGAGTTTGAGGTAGAGAACATTCTGGCCACCAAAAGGGTAAGAGGAAAGACCTTTTTTCTAGTAGATTGGAAGGGGTTTGGTCCTGAGGAGAGAACATGGGAGCCCCGGGAGAACATCCATGCCCCTCTCATCCTTGCTAAATTTCTGTCTGGCCTAAAAAAGGGGGGGCCTAAAGGGGGGGGTACTGTAGTGTCGGCGTCCCTGCCTCCTGCTAGGCAGGGACGCTGTTCCCCTCACCTCTCTGCTCCGTGCCCGGCGGCTTCCTCCCGCTCTGCCTGCAGCGCCCGCTCTCCCCCAGTCACTGTGCTTAGGGCGCGCGCGCGCGCCCTCCCCCTCTCTTAAAGGGGCCACGCGCGTCGCCCTAAGGAGTCCTCGGACAATGGCCGGAGGATCCCTCCATATATAAGGCACCTCCTCCAAAATGGAGGTGCCCGAGCAATGTTGTTGCACTGTTCACTACTCTGCTTCAGCCCTCAGGTCCCGTTGCCAGTTACCTGCCAGTTACCTGCCAGTTACCTGCCAGTCTCCTGCCAGTTTGCTGCCTGATTCCTGCCTGTCATCCGCTTTCCTGCTCGCTAGCCTGAGGTCCGACGGTCTGCCTTCCGACACCTGTCAGTCTGTCTATGGACCAGCTTGCCCGCTCACCTGGGAGCGCTTACCTGCTACCTGCCTGATAGCCTACCTGGAGGCTCCGCCGTCACGTGCAGTGACCACCTGCCAGTCCAGAGACTCTTGCCCGCTCACCTGGGAGCGCTCACCTGCTACCTGCCTGATAGCCTACCTGGAGGCTCCGCCGTCACATGCTGTGACCACCTGCTTATCCTGAGACTCTCGCCTGCTCACCTGGGAGCACTCATCTGCCATCTGCCTGCTAGCCTACCTGGAGGCTCAGCCGTCACAGGTCGTACCTGCCCGTTTACCCAGAGACTGCCCCGGTCACTTGCCGTGACCTCCTGCCCGTTTACCCAGAAACTGCCCCGGTCACTTGCTGTGACCTCCTGCCCGTTTACCCAGAGACTGTCCCGGTCACTTGCTGTGACCTCCTGCCCGTTTACCCAGAGACTGTCCCGGTCACTTGCTGTGACCTCCTGCCCGTTTACCCAGAGACTGTCCCGGTCACTTGCTGTGACCTCCTGCCCGTTTACCCAGAGACTATCCCGGTCACCTGCTGTGACCGCCTGCCTGTCTTCCCTGGTCGCCACCCGCTTCCTTACAAGGACTGCCCCCTTGTATAAGTTGCTCAGAGGTTCCGCCACCCAGACCCGTTACACTAGCCCCAAGCCGGTCAGGCTATGTCTACGCTCTCACCATAGTAGACCACTACTCCCGGTTCTTGGTAGTAGTGCCAGTGAAAGATCAAACGGCTCAGACGGCAGCCAAAGCGTTTCAACAACACTTTTGTCGCCCGCACGGTTACCCTGAACGAGTGCTGACTGACCAAGGTCCAATCTTTGAAGCAGAAGTGTTCCAGGAATTCAGTAACTTGCATGGCTGCAAGAAAATAAGGACGACGACGTATCATCCCCAGACCAACGGGTTGTGTGAGAAAATGAACCAGGTGCTAATAGACCTGTTGAAGACATTGCCCCTTGAAGAAGGTAGCCTGTGGCCAGAGAAATTACCAGATTTGGTGGACCTATATAACCACATCCCGGTGAACTCCACCAACTGTACACCCGCCTACCTGATGAGGGCAAGACCTGGCAAGCTACCCATTGACTTAGACATGGGAGTCTTAACACCTGAGACGACATCACCAGATGCAGACTGGGATACGGAGCGGCAGCAACAATACCGCAATGTGCAAGAATGTGTGGAAAGAAGTTTGTCCCAGGCGAGACAGAGGCAGGGGAAAACTTACAATCAGCACGCACCTGCAGTTCCCTTGCCACCTGGAGAACAGGTGCTCAAAAGGAAGAGACGAGTCCACAAGTTAGATGACCAGTGGGAGGTTGAGCCATACACCATCCTACCCTCAAATTACAATAACACTAAGGTGTACCTCATCAGTAAAGATGGAGGGGAAACTTCAGCGGCAGTCTCAAGAGACCACTTGAAGATATGCCCTGACCAGTTGAAACACAAAGAAGACCAAGACAGCCCCCAGCATACAGGAAAGGTGGAAGAAACGGTCCAAACAATTCTTGGAGAATTCCCCGGTCTTGGACGCAGGTGGACTGAGTAATCGTGGTACCTGTCCTTTCTCCAAGCGGCCTCACCGGAAGCTGCAGAGGCTTCAGAACAGCAGAGAGACCAGTCGGCCCCAGGAACAGATGCTTCATCAGCAGCAGAGCAGGAGAATCTACCCTCTGCTAGCGGTGAATCTGTCATACCCATGGTGAGTCAAAGAGTTCGTAGAAGACTACCAAGCTTACCGGTGTTACTTCAGACTAACCGTAGTGTAGTCCACACTGAGCCCACCACACCAGCGGTAGACGCTAGAGACCAGGGTAGGTCAGTGGCAACAAATGTACTGCGTAGATCAACCCGTAGTACTAGAGGTCAGATCCCTGCCCGCTGGAGGAACTAAAGTGTAAGAGAAAAAAAATGTAAAGTATATAGTTGTTAAACTTATGGATAATTGGACCACAGGACTAGGTGTGGTCAGGACAATGTTGAAAATAGTTAATAGTTGGCCTTGAAAATAAACCGCTTGCGTGGCCGAAAACCAGGCCCACCGACAGAGTGCCCTGAAGCCACGCCCAGGGACGATGCACAAAGTGGGTTGATGCGGTTCCCACCAACCAAACTTCAGTTATCCGGAAAAAGACAAACGATTGTGGCGTAAAGACTAAGTGCCGCAGTGACTGCTACCAATTTTTGTTGGGTTTTTGTGATTTTTGTTTTTTGAGACTTTGTAAACTGTTTGTAATGAGAATTGTTAATGTTGTTAATTGTGAATTAAAAAAGGTATCCTCAGTCCGGGAGTACTGAATTTAACTAGGGGGGAATGTGGCACTTTAAGAATCTCTCATAATCTCTAATGTATATGTGGCACCCCAGGGGTCCGGTTGGCACAGTGGCATTGCCTCCTTCACAAGGGGTGATGCCATGCCTGGAAGCAAGGAGGGGTCCCCTAATCAGGTATACCAGCATACAACACTTTCCTGGCTCCAGACCAGAAAGGGGAGCTCCTCCCGTTAGCAACTGGAGGCGGGGTTAGTTAGAGTTAGTGAGAAGATTTGAAGACAGGACAGCAACGAGGAAGGACCTGGGGAGTGGAGCTGTGAGTCAGCTCACCCCAGAGGGAAGGGCAGAAGAACCGAACACCAGAGTCTAAAGTTGTGGGGCACTGAAGGCCCAGCAGCAGAAACCGGAGGGCAGGAGACTGCAGGTCTCCTGGCCCCATCAGACACCGGTGACACAGCAGCTCCATAGGGCCCAGCACCGCCACGTGGGAGTGACACATAAGGAAGGCCCGAGCTGCCTGCCATACGGGTGAGAAACAGATGTTTTACTCAGGGACGAGGGCCGCAGCATAGCTACAAGCAGGGCCAAAGAGATTAGCGCAGAGGGAAGGCCTACAACTTCACCTGGCGAGGTGGATCCCCAACTTGCTTCCAGGCCACCCGGACCTCCACTACCAGTTAGAACCCGTTCCCGGTTTGCTTCACAACCACAAGTAAAGATAAGAGGAAACCGCCATTAAGTTGTAGAGTGGTCATTATCTGCGCCATCACCAGCATTACACCGCACCAACCACATCTACCCTATAGTATCGCTACATCCTGCCCTGGAGCTAAGCTCTGCCTGTGGAGAGCTGAACCAACTCTGCTGCGTCACCATCAGCTCCAGAGGATCTGCACCGCAGCGGCGGCACCATATAGCCGCATACCACAGGTGGCGTCACGAACAATATATATAAAAACTTTATTCCCCTTCTACCTTTCCCTTTAATTGACCGCCCTGGGTCACGGACTGGGTCACTGCCACCGTGACATCCCCCAGCACCGACCGACCCGACTACCAAGTACCCCACGGCCCAGGGGGCGCGTCATATATACTGTATTTGCCAAAAAGGTCCAAGTTTTTTAATTATGGAAAATCACCCAGAAGAGCCAAGGGAGTCCACGTGCTCCACATCTTCTGTTGATTTTAGCCAACATCTAAATTTCGGTTAGCTCCCCCTTGAAGTAATATAATTCAAATCACAGCTTTTATCTGTATCTGCATTCTCACTAAACAGTGGTGGAGCAGAGAGCTGTTGGCTTCTTGCCCCACCACTTACTTGATAAACCCTTCCTTAAGTCTGTGAGATTTGGAGTGCATAGGGGCCATCAGACGGTGTGATGACGTCACTTCATTGTGCCACCTGACATCATTATTATATAGAGGCATAGAGGATAACACCCTTATTTTATGGGGTCACTGTGACTCTTGCATACGTCACTTCTCACGGACAAGCCATGAGGCAGGGGAGCCAAGAGGTCCAGGATCAAATACCAAAAATTTTTCATAAACAGAGGGGCAAGAAAAAGGAGTAAACAGGTCACAGTCAAAGGTCAGCATTTAAGGGAGGTTTCGCATCGAGACAAAGGGGCTAGGCAAAAGGATGGTCAAAGGTAAGGTCTAAGGTTGGGCAGAGAAAGATCAGAATCACAGAGCACTAGAGAACAGAGCACACACACCACTGAGCTAAAGCAATGATCTAACCATTGTTAGCTAGCTAAATAGCCAGGCAATCATTCAGAACCAAGCAGGCCAGAACTAAATGGGCAGCTGGGCTGTCACTCAAAGTACTCCCCTACCACTGATTCAGTGACGGGATTGTCATTCACAAAACTGACAGCCCAGTACACATCTGCATTCTATAGAGAGGCTGAGCTATCACTCACTACGTTGATAGGACCTTGTGAATATCAGGATCGTGACAGTCACATTATTATTATATTATTATTGTGTGCAAACAAAAAGAGGGTAATGGGGGACATTATCATTGTGCAGATGAAGAGATGCACTGTTAGTGCTGGGGGCACTATTAGCATGGGGGGGGCTTTGACTGTGTATGGTAATGGGAGTGGGATTATAGAGTATGCACAGAGGTGGAGTGAAAATGATGAGGGTGCTGTAAAAGTGATATACCCAACATGTCTGTGTTTTACATACTTAAGAGAAGAAACATAGATGGAAGGGAAGAAGTGTTCATGGCATTCTGGGCCAGGTGGAGAAGAAAGGGGAAATGAATAACCACCCACAGAGAGATATCACCTGTGAGTCACTGGATTTAGCTGTACTCTATACACTTATCTACAGAGAGTCTGTTTATAACTGGTATCTATCACTATATGCTCACGGCAATGTGGTAAAATGGGTTATAGTGCAGTGGTTTTTGTATTAATGAGTATTTGTATTAATGATCGGTATGGTGGTATTATTCAGTCACTTTATTGCAGTAATAATAGTGATCATGGTCTGGCAGAATTATTTGCTCCTTTTATAGCACTATTATTGTCAATATTGGTGACAAAGGGGCTGAAGGAGTCATGTAACTGTGGCACCCCAGGGGGTCTGGTTGCCACAGTGGTAGCAATACCATGTCTGAGAGCAGGCAGGAGTTTCCTGGTCAGGAGTGCTTTACATGCATCACCTCCTGCCCCAGGCCAGGAAGTGGAGGATCCTGCCCTTTATAAACTGGATCTGTGGCGGGGTTAAGTAGTAGTTCCAGAGACAGGGACAGAGCAGCAAAGCAAGGAGCCCTGTAGGCAAAACAGGAGCAGAGAGCCAGGGACGGGAGCGATTAGAGCTCGTCCTGGCTGGAGACACCACGAACCGGACACCGGAATCCGAGGCTGTGGGGATTATACACCCAGCAGCAGAAACCACACGGCAGGGGATTTCAGGTCCTCTGGCCATAGAAAGCCAGGAGGCTCAGCCACACGAAGGGGACCGGTACCACCACAGAGGAGCGAGGAATACCAAGGGCCCAAGTCGCCAGCCATACGGGTGAGCACCACACGGCACACTCAGGGACGTGGGCTACCACACGACTACAGCAGGGTAGCCAGAAAAAGTACAGTCAGAACGGCAGGCCTACAACTTCACCTGGCCAGCGGAACTCTTAGTTTGCTCTCAGACCGGCCAGGCCTCCACTGCTAGCCAGTACTCCCAGCGGGACCTTAATAACTGCCATCAGTAAAGGCCCTGAACTGCACTGCCAAGACTCTGAGTCGTTACTACTGCTCCCGTGCCCAACCACCACCATCATTCACCTGCGCTGCCCTGAAGCTACACTCTTCCTGTAGGGAGTTATACTACACTTGCTGCGCATATCACCAGCTTCAGTGGACTGCTCCGCAGCGGCGGTTCTCCATAACCGCAATCCACAGGTGGCGTAGTCGGACTATATAAACCTATACACATAGACTGCCACTGGTTTGACCGCCCTGGGTCACGGACCGGGTCGCCGCCACGGTGACTACAACTTCCAGCATCCAACAAGGCCCGGTTCCGGGTTCCCCCGCACTGCCCAGGGGGCGCTTCAACTTTGGCGTAGTTGGCAGGATTACGTGCCCGCTACCACCGGGTACTGCGCGCCTTCACAGACTGTGTCGCATACCGTGGTGAAGTTTTCCCGCCATCTGCTGCAGTTTTCCCGCCATCGTCCGCCATTTTCGGGTCGCCGCGCGGGAAGAAGAGGGGCGGAACCGCTGGAAACGCGCGAAGTCTAAAGCCCCGCCCCACGCGCTGACGCAACGCCAGGTCCTGGAAGGAGCCCCAGCGAGCGCTGACGTCAGATGCGTGCGACGCCAGGTCCTACAAGGAGACCATCGCCTGCGGAACTGCGGCCTACGGAGGAAAAGAGAAGGAAGGTATGCCACGGTTCACTAGGGGGGAGGAAGACGCCGGATATGGAGGGAACTTCCACCGCCAGCGCGGCCGCTGCCGCAGTGATGCCATTCACAATGCCCTATATCCCAGGAGCGGCGTGGCTGCCCCAGTACTCTGGGGAGTCGCACACCCTGAGTGACTTCAAAGAGAGACTAAATAGCCTATTCAAAGTATACCCCCTGTCCGAGGAGCAGAAAGTGAGCATCCTGATAGGCCAGTTGATCGGCGCAGCCCAAAGAGAAGTGAAATCCTGGTCAGTCAGAGAGAAGGGGACTGTAAAGGAGATACTGGCCTGTCTAAAGGACACTTTCCATACCCGCACCACCGCAGAGATCAAAATGAAATTTTATGGGTGCAAACAACGGTCACAGGACAGTATACGGGACTATGCTTTGAACTTACAGGAGGCGCTAAGAGCCATTAGGCAGGTAGACCCTGACAGCGTACGTGATGAAAATAGACTGTTAACAGAGCAGTTTATTGAAGGTCTTCTGTCCAGCGCCCACCGAACCCAGTTGCGCATAATGGCCCTGCAGAACCCTGACTTTGTCCAATTTAAGGACAGAGCCATCCGGGTGCTCTGAGAGCCAGCACCAGGTGGCGCCACAGCTCACAGGCGCCCAGCTATCACTTACCACCAGGAGGTGGCCCCCTCGTCTGCAGAGCCTGTAGGAGCTGAGGCACAGGCTCTGGACAATGCCCCGTCTGCAGACCTACACCATCAGGTCCAAGAGCTAACTAAAAGTGTAGTAGCACTAACCAAAACGGTACAGTCCTTGCAGGTGTCTCCCAAATGAAATATCCATCTGGCTTCCAGTCCGGAGGACGTCCCGTGGCGCCGACAGAAGAGGATTCCACCATCGAGAGGGAGGAACAGCGACCGCTACGACCAGGACGGACAACCCATCTGCCGCCGCTGTAACCAGCCAGGACATTATGCAAGGTACTGTCATTTAAACGGGCAAAACCTGGGGCTGAGGGCCAACCCCCAGGCATAAGACCCCCAGGCCCACCAAGCTGGCGAGACAAATATGTGGGAGGACGACTGGTCCTACCTGTCGTGCTGGATGGCTTTCCAATGAGCGCGTTGCTGGACACTGGATCCCAGGTGACCACCATCCCCTACATTCTTTTTAAGCGGTACTGGAATGACTCTGATATTACCCGCCGTCCAGATAAACATTTGAGCATTTATGCCAGCAATGGTCAACCCGTGCCTCAGGTGGGGTTCAAGGAAGTGACCATAAAAGTTGGCAAAGTCGAACTGCCAGCACAAGGACTGATTATTGTCGACATTGATCGCCGAGAAAGTCATCCCATGATAACTTTAGGCACTAATATTATTGAAAATTGTCTTGCAGAGATAATTGTCTTATTGCAGCAGGTTGCGGAAACCGCCAGTTCCAGCCAGCAACGGGTTCTACAAAGGGAGATCAGAGCCCTGATGAAAAGGCAACAGGTAGAACTATCTGGTGGTGAAATTGGTAATGTGAGGATGAGGGACCCATTCCCTATCGCCATGCCCCCAAAAAGTGAAATGATGATTTGGTGCCGGGCAGCTATAGGCCTAAGGGGTAGAGATTACCAAGCCATGGTGGAACCCGTCTACTCAGACAGTAGGCCCACCATTTTGAAAGCCCGGGGGGTGGTTGATGTCTGCCATGGGAGGATACCTGTCCGCATCCTGAACATTGGGGAAAGAGAGGTACATTTACCCCGCTATGCCACCCTAGCCAAACTGTTCACTGTCAACCAAGACTCTGGAAAAGCAGTGGAACCCTTGCCTCCATCTCAACCAGAGGAGGATAACGGCTCCAAGAAACAAATGGAGGACTGGTGTCAGAGGCTGCATGTAGGTACTGACTCCACTCCCCCACACCAAAAACAGGGAGTCTACCGGGTGGTTCAGGAGTACGAAAGAGTCTTTAGTAAACACCCACTTGACTTTGGGTGAGTAAAGGGGGTAGAACACTATATCCCCACGGGAGACCATCCACCCATCAAGGAAAGGTACCGGCCTGTTCCCCCTGCACACTACCAAAATGCCAAGGGAATGTTACGAGAAATGAAGGAGGCTGGGGTAATAAGAGACCGCTGTAGCCCCTGGGCGGCTCCACTAGTTATTGTAAAGAAGAAAGATGGTACCATGAGAATGTGTGTAGATTACAGGAAGGTCAACGGCATAACACACAAAGATGCGTACCCGTTACCTAGAATAGAAGAGTCCTTAGCCGCATTAAAAACTGCTAACTTCTTTTCCACTTTGGACCTTACTAGTGGGTACTGGCAGGTTCCTGTAGCAGAGGCAGACAAGGAGAAGACTGCATTCACCACCCCGATGGGCCTCAGCGAATTTAACTGTATGCCGTTCGGACTCGGCAACGCCCCAGGGACCTTCCAGCGGCTGATGGAGTGCTGTTTGGGACATCGGAATTTCGAGATGGTTGTTATGTTCTGCTACCAAAGCTAAGGAAAGAGAGGAGATCTGTCCCTACTATAAGACTCAGCTGAATCCCTACGATGTAACAGGGAACCTGATCCTGCGATCAGACCTGCTAAAGTCCTAATCTAGTCTGTACGGAGACCTATAGATTTGGGGAGGGAATCCCTACAAGTACTAAGGACTGGGAGGAATATGGGACACCTCCTAACAGAAATAGCAGCAGACAGACGAACAAACAAAATAGATAGAACCTAGAGGTCCGTAGACCAAGCAAACTAACAGAGTTAGATACAGAGCACAGGCTAGCTAGAAAGTAGATATACAATGAAGTCCAGCAAAGCCAGAAGGGCGGAGCAGGATTAAATAGGCCAACAAGGTCATGTGACCAGCAAAGGAAAAAAAACCTAACAGCAAGGTTCTAACAGTACCCCCCCTTCTAAGAGGATCCTCCGGATCCCCTAGGACCAGGCTTATCAGGAAATCTCCTGTGAAACGCTCTGATAAGTCTGGACGCGGAAACATCATCTGACCTCACCCAAGAGTTATCCTCGGGTCCGAAACCTTTCCAGGCCACAAGATACTGCAAACTACCTCTATACCGTCTAGAGTCAAGGATGCGAGAAATTTCATATTCCCCGTCCTCCACCACCGGAGGAACAGAGGCAGAGGCGTCACCATCCGACACAACAGCTTTTTTTAACAGAGAGACATGAAAGACCGGATTAATTCTCCAGGAGGTAGGAACCTCCAACCTAACAGCAGATTGGTTGACAACCTGAAGCACCTTAAAGGGCCCTACAAACTTGGGACCCAATTTCTTAGAAGGAATCCTCAACCGCAGATTCCTAGAGGACAACCAAACCATGTCACCAACAGCGAACAAAACCTCCTGTCGTTTCCTATCAAAGTAGTCTTTAGATTTTCTGTTGGCCTCCTGAAGATTACCACGCACATCCGTCCAAACTCTTTCCAAATCACCGGAAAAATTCTCCTCCTCAGGCACGGCAGATCCCAACTTGGAGAACGACCCAAACGACGGATGTCTCCCAGAACAACAAAAAAAAGGCGAACAACCAGCAGAAGAAGATGTATGATTGTTCAGAGCAAATTCGGCAAGTGGCAGAAACTCAGACCACCCCTCTTGATTGTCTGCCACAAAACAACGCAAGAACTGCTCAACATCCTGGTTTTTCCTTTCTGTCTGGCCATTAGATTCAGGATGATATCCGGACGAAAACGACAAATGAATTCCCAACCTGTCACAAAAGGCACGCCAAAAACGAGCCACGAACTGAGGACCCCTATCAGAAACAATGTCAGTAGGAACGCCATGAAGTCTGACAATTTCCTTGACAAAGGCCTTAGCGAGAGTTTTAGCGCAGGGCAGTTTGACGAAGGGAACCAAGTGACACATCTTGCTAAAACGGTCCACGACCACCCAGATGACAGTAAAACCCTCAGAGGGGGGAAGGTCAGTTATAAAGTCCATAGCCAAATGTGTCCAAGGAGCACTGGGGACCTCCAAAGGACAAAGCAACCCCGCAGCAGGAGTATGTGAGGACTTAGATCTAGCACATATAGTACATTGGCGCACCCACTTAATGACTTCCTTCTGCCATCCAGGCCACCAAAAACTGCGACCCACCAGTCTCTTGGTCTCAGAGATTCCGGGATGACCTGCCAACCGAGATTCGTGACACTCAACAAACAAATCTCTCCTAAAGGTCCCAGGCACAAACAACCTCCCATGAGGAGTGTTAGATGGGGCATTCTCCTGAGCTTTAAGAATCTCATCTTCCAAAACGGAGTCTAAAGCAGCTATCACAACACCTTCTTGTAAAATGTTTTCCTCTTTCTCAGCACCGACTATGGGAGAAAAACTGCGAGACAAGGCATCCGCCTTAACATTCTTAGTACCAGGGATGTAAGTAACGGAGAAATTAAACCGCGAGAAAAACAGTGCCCACCTAGCCTGACGGGCATTCAGGCGCTTGGCAGCGTCAAGATATATCAGATTTTTATGATCCGTAAGAACCTGAACGGGAAATTCCGCACCTTCCAAGAAGTGGCGCCAGTGTTCAAATGCGAGTTTAATAGCCAATAATTCCCGATTACCAATATCGTAATTCAATTCAGTCTCCGAAAATTTTTTTGAAAAAAATGCACAGGGATGTAATCCATCCCCGTTATCCTGAGACAATACTGCGCCAACCCCCACAGAGGAAGCATCAACCTCAACCAAAAACGGCCTAGTAACATCAGGCTGCATAAGGATGGGAGCAGAGGTGAACCTCTCCTTGAGATACACAAAAGCTTCAATGGCCTCAGAAGACCACTGAACCGCATCAGCACCTTTCCTGGTGAGATCAGTCAGAGGTTTGACAATACTAGAAAAATTTTTTATGAATTTTCTATAGTAATTGGCGAAACCCAAAAACCTCTGTATTGATTTCAAACCAATAGGCCTAGGCCATTCCTGCACAGCCTGAACCTTAACCGGATCCATCTCAAAACCTTTGCTGGAGATAATGTAGCCCAAAAAACTAATTCTCTGTACAGCGAACTCACATTTCTCCAGCTTAGCAAAAAGCGAATTGTCCATTAATAACTGTAATACCTCACGCACGCTCCGCCAATGAGACTCCAGATCTGGCGAATAAATCAAAATGTCATCCAAATACACAACCACATTTTTACCGATCAAAGGTCTAAGGATGTCATTAATCAGATTCTGAAAAAATGCAGGAGCATTAGTAAGACCAAAAGGCATAACCAGATTCTCAAAATGACCCACAGGAGTGTTAAAAGCAGTCTTCCATTCATCACCCTCCTTCATGCGCAACAGATTGTATGCCCCCTTAAGGTCAATTTTAGAGAACCACTTGGCCCCCAATAACTGGTTAAACAGATCAGGAATCAATGGCAGTGGGTAAGGATTGCGTACCGTAATTTTGTTAATCTCACGAAAATCCAGACAAGGACGTAAACCGCCGTCCTTTTTTTTTACAAAAAAAAATCCAACCGCCACAGGAGACTTAGAGGGCCTAATGTGACCGGCGGCCAAACTTGTCTGTATGTATTCCTCCAAAGCCTTCCTCTCAGGAATAGTAAGGTTAAATAAACGACTTTTAGGAAGAGTCGCTCCAGGGACAAATTCAATAGAACAATCATAGTCTCTATGGGGAGGCAAAACCTGCGATTCTTTCTCAGAAAAAACTCTCCAAAAATCCTGAATAGGAACAGGCAATTCTCCCCTATCCAAAGCTGCAATACGCCCGTTACAACACTTGTCATAACATTTATGGCTCCAGGATTTAATTTCACTGGTAGACCAATCCAGTACAGGATTGTGAAATTTTAACCAGGGCAAACCCAATATTACTGGAGAAGGCAAGTTATTCAACACTACCAAATCCAATTTCTCATGGTGAACACCATTAATAGTGAGAGGAAATTCACTGACCTTGAGAGTAATATTCTTCAAAGGGGAGCCATCCACAGAAACCACAGCAATGGGGGATGATAAAGGTTCAGGTTTTAAATTGAGTTTTTCCACGAATCCCCCATCAATAACATTCAGTGTAGACCCGCAATCAACAAACACCCGAAATTCCATTAATTTTTCCTGAGCAATCGTGGAAGCAGCTAAAAATATACCCTTGGAATTTAAACAGGCAATACGGGCGTGACTGACCATTTTTTTTTCTTTCTTCATACGAAGCTCACAGCCTTTAATCAAATGACCAGATTTTCCACAATAGAAACACAAGCCTTCTGAAAAACGACGGTGTTTTTCTTGAGAGCGAGGTGCCACCGATCCAATCTCCATCGGTTCACCACTGTTAGTACACACATTATCATAACCAGAAACTGACATAGCAGAGGATTTGCTCTCATTAACCCTAGCACGCAGTCTTCTGTCCACCCGTATAGCTAATTGCATAGCCTGTTGCAAATCCTCAGGTGTAGGATAAGCAATTAGCAGGTCTTTAACCTTTTCACTGAGCCCAGCAAGAAATAGACTTTTCAGAGCAGAATCGTTCCACCCTGTTTGAGTGGACCAACGACGAAAATGTGTACAATATTTTTCCATATTACCTGATCCTTGTTTTAAACGTCTCAACTCAGTCTCAGCTGATGCCACACGGTCAGGATCATCATATAATAGTCCTAAAGCAGAAAAAAAACTATCCACTGATCTGAAGCATGTATCACTAGGTTGCAAAGAAAAGGCCCACTCCTGAGGCTCTTTGCGCAAAAGTGACATTATGAACCCTACGCGCTGGGATTCATCCCCAGAGGACTTGGGTCTCAAACGAAAATACAATAAGCAAGCATTTTTAAATGAAAAAAATTCTCGATGTTCACCAAAAAATAAATCCGGCAAACATACCTTAGGCTCCAAGAAATATGCTCCAGGACAGTTACTCACGTGCTGACGGAGCTCGGCCACTTCCAGAGAGAGTCCCTGCAGGTGTTTAGCCAAATCCTGAACCGACACCATGATGGAACAAAAAAAAATCTTTCCTTAGAGAATTTACAGGCTGGACTTACTGTTATGTTCTGCTACCAAAGCTAAGGAAAGAGAGGAGATCTGTCCCTACTATAAGACTCAGCTGAATCCCTACGATGTAACAGGGAACCTGATCCTGCGATCAGACCTGCTAAAGTCCTAATCTAGTCTGTACGGAGACCTATAGATTTGGGGAGGGAATCCCTACAAGTACTAAGGACTGGGAGGAATATGGGACACCTCCTAACAGAAATAGCAGCAGACAGACGAACAAACAAAATAGATAGAACCTAGAGGTCCGTAGACCAAGCAAACTAACAGAGTTAGATACAGAGCACAGGCTAGCTAGAAAGTAGATATACAATGAAGTCCAGCAAAGCCAGAAGGGCGGAGCAGGATTAAATAGGCCAACAAGGTCATGTGACCAGCAAAGGAAAAAAAACCTAACAGCAAGGTTCTAACAATGGTCCTGCTATACCTGGACGATGTCATCATGTATTCCAAAACGTACGAGGATCATCTGAAGCACCTGGCAGAAGTGTTTGACGCCCTGGCAGGCTTTGGTCTAAAGGTGAAGCCTTCAAAATGCCATCTACTGAAACCAAAGGTACAGTACCTGGGACATGTGGTGAGTGCTGACGGAGTGGCTCCCGACCCCGATAAAATTACAGTGATTAAGGACTGGCCGAGACCCTCCAGCATAAAGGAAGTGCGTCAGTTCCTCGGGTTGGTAGGCTACTACCGAAGATTCATCCCCGGTTTCACCAAAATGGCAGCTCCTATGCAGGACCTCCTGATAGGCCAGTCCAGGAAGGCCAAAAACCAGAAGCTGCCCTTCAAATGGGACAAGCTGGAGGATGAGTCTTTCCACCAGCTGAAGATGGCCCTCATGGGGGATGAAATCCTGGCGTACCCTGATTATGGCCAGCCTTTTATTCTCCACACGGACGCGAGCAACATCGGGCTAGGGGCAGTGCTGTCCCAGATCCGACAGGGCAGAGAACGGGTAATCGCTTATGCCAGCAGGAACCTCCGGCCTACAGAGAGAAACCCTGAAAATTATAGCTCCTTCAAGCTAGAGTTCCTGGCAGTGGTGTGGGCAGTTACAGAACGCTTTAAACATTACCTTGCCTCTTCCAAGTTCACCGTGTACACGGACAACAACCCGTTGACACACCTGAACACTGCAAAACTTGGCGCCCTGGAGCAGAGATGGATGGCCCGCCTATCCAACTATGAATTCACCATTAAGTACCGGGCTGGGCGCAAGAATGTCAATGCAGACGCGCTGTCCAGAATGCCCCACTTGCCGGACGGGGGGGGGGGGGGATCCGGAAGAGCTGGAAGAAATAGAGATCCCCGCCTTCCACCGTCATGGGATCACTAAGTGCTCCCACTGCGTGAAGGACAAACACTCTGCCGCCAAAGAAGCCACATTTAATCCCTTGCCCCATCACGGCTGGGCAGAGACGCAAGACAGTGACCCGGCCATCCGGCTGGTGAAGGAGTTACTGAGACAGGCTGATGCCCGCCTTGATCCAGATGCTCCGGAGGAAGCCAAACAGCTGTGGAAGGAAAAGAGCAAGCTGTTCGTCTATGGAGGGAAGCTGTTGCCGAGGAATGTCAATTCCCGGACACACGAGCTGGTCTGGCAGGTGGTGGTCCCAAGACTGGACGCGGCTATGGTCTTGGAAGCGTACCACGATGGAGCGGGACACTTCGGATGTAAAAAGCTGGAGGTCCTGCTGCGTGAACGGTTCTATTGGGTTGGCATGAGAGGAGCCATTGAGAGGTGGTGTCCGGACTGCGGCCCATGCAACCTGAGGAGAAAAGACCGTACCAGCCAGAGGGCTCCCCTGCACCCCATCATCACCAAGCAGCCACTTGAACTGGTAGCCCTGGACCATGTGAAGCTATCTCCAAGCAGGTCAGGCTACGTCTACGCCCTCACCATCGTAGACCACTACTCCAGGTTCCTGGTGGTAGTGCCGATCAAGGACCAAACGGCTCAGACGGCGGCCAAAGCATTCCAGCAGCATTTCTGCCGTCCACACGGGTACCCAGAACGTGTGCTGACTGATAAAGGTCCAGCCTTCGAAGCGGAGGTTTTTCAGGAATTCTGCAACATGTATGGCTGCAAGAAGATAAGGACAACGCCCTATCACCCCCAAACCAACAGGCTGTGTGAAAAGATGAACCAGGTAGTGATAGATCTGCTGAAGACGTTGCCCCTGGAAGAACGCAGTCTGTGGCCTGAAAAGTTGCCGGACCTAGTGGACCTGTACAACCACATCCTGGTGAACTCCACCAACTGCACGCCTGCTTACCTGATGAGAGCAAGGCCTGGTAAACTGCCCATTGTCCTGACACCAGAGGACGCCTCACCAGATGCAGACTGGGATACTGAACGACAACAGCAGTACCGCAAAGTAAAGGAAAGTGTTGAGAGGAGCCTGTCTCAAGCAAGACAAAGGCAAGAGAGGGCCTACAATCAACATGCACCTGCCGTTCCCCTGGCACCTGGAGAGCAAGTCCTAAAGAGAAAAAGGCGGCTCCATAAGTTGGATGACCAGTGGGAGAAAGAACCGTACTACCATCAAGTCACGAAAACCCTAAGGTGTACCTTATAAGTAAGGATGGAGGGGAGACGACAGCAACAGTCTCCAGAGACCACCTGAAGAAATGTCCCAAGCCGCTGCAAAGTGCTGAAGAAGACCAAGATAGCACTCAACCCGCAGAGGAAAGGGAAGAGATGGTCAGTACAGTACTCAGAGAATTTCCCCGGTCCTGGACACAAGTAAATAATGCCATTGTTGTGCCCGTCCTTACATTTCTCCAGCCAACCCCTCAAGAGCCTACAGAGGATTCAGTAGAGTTGGAAGAGCAATTGGCCCCGGAGGCAGAAGATTCCTCGACAGCAGACCAGGAGAATCGACCCTCTGCTAGTAGCGAACCTGTCGTGCCAATGGTAAGTCAAAGGACACGTAGGAAGCTGCCCAACCTACCAGTAACACCTCAAAATACCTGTAGTGCAGACACTAGTGAGCCCACTACACAAGGGGTAGAAACGAGGGACCCAGAAAGGACACAAACAGGCAGTGTGTTGCGTAGGTCCACCAGGAGCACCAAGGGTCAAATACCCGCCCGCTGGAGAATTTAAATGTGATATATATACCTGTGTATTGCCACTGTTGAAATGTTCAATGTTTGTTGCCTGAGCACTAATTGTGTTATTCTAGTTACCCGACAGGGTTCATGGGCTGGCAGGTTATGGACAATGAATAACCGGAACTGTACCTTGTAAATAGTTGCACCTGTAAAGTGCCCCTTTTGTGCCAGACCACAGAACAAAAACCCGTGGAGGTGGCTGAAGACGTGGTCCAACTCCGGATCATCAATGCCCTGTAGCCACCCCAGGGCCTACGTTGAGGGTTTGGGACGGGTCCCTCAAAATGCACCTTGTTGGGTGAAAGGACACCTGGTTACGGATGATACCGTGACCTTAAGGACTAAACTGCCTGTAAATATGTTAATATGTTGATGTTATGGCTTATTACCTGTATGTCTTATAGAATGTGTTTAGTCCCGGAGTACTAAAATTTACTAGGGGGGAGTGTGGCACCCCAGGGGGTCTGGTTGCCACAGTGGTAGCAATACCATGTCTGAGAGCAGGCAGGATTTTCCTGGTCAGGAGTGCTTTACATGTATCACCTCCTGCCCCAGGCCAGGAAGGGGAGGATCCTGCCCTTTATAAACTGGATCTGGGGCGGGGTTAAGTAGTAGTTCCAGAGATAGGGACAGAGCAGCAAAGCAAGGAGCCCTGTAGGCAAAACAGGAGCAGAGAGCCAGGGACGGGAGCGATTAGAGCTCGTCCTGGCTGGAGACACCACGAACCGGACACCGGAGTCTGAGGCTGTGGGGATTATACGCCCAGCAGCAGAAACCACACGGCAGGGGATTTTAGGTCCTCTGGCCATAGGAAGCCCGGGGGCTCAGCCACACGAAGGGGACCGGTACCGCCACAGAGGTGCGAGGAATACCAAGGGCCCAAGTCGCCAGCCATACGGGTGAGCACCACATGGCACACTCAGGGACGTGGGCTACCACACGACTACAGCAGGGTAGCCAGAAAGAGTACAGTCAGAATGGCAGGCCTACAACTTCACCTGGCCAGTGGAACTCTTAGTTTGCTCTCAGACCGGCCAGGCCTCCACTGCTAGCCAGTACTCCCAGCGGGACCTTAATAATTGCCATCAGTAAAGGCCCTGAACTGCACTGCCAAGACTCTGAGTCGTTACTACTGCTCCCGTGCACAACCACCACCATCATTCACCTGCGCTGCCCTTAAGCTACACTCTTCCTGTAGGGAGTTATACTACACTTGCTGCGCATATCACCAGCTTCAGTGGACTGCTCCGCAGCGGCGGTTCTCCATAACCGCAATCCACAGGTGGCGTAGTCGGACTATATATACCTATACACATAGATTGCCACTGGACCGGACCGGGTCGCCGCCACGGTGACTACAACTTCCAGCATCCAACAAGGCCCGGTTCCGGGTTCCCCCGCACAGCCAAGTGGGTGCGTCATAACATGTCACGCAAGCCCGGGAGAGCCAGTGCCGACACTGCTGGAACATCTCTGGCACCAGAGGGAAGTATAGCTGTTATTTTACATGGGGAAATATAGTGATTGACAAGGGGTTGTCCGAGTAGTGAAATGGGTGTTCAGTAATAGTGTGATGGTATTTCTTATTTGTTTAATGGTATTTGCTATCTGTAAGACTGTTATTTAAAGGTGTTTAGGTGTATTATCATGCATAGAATATTATCTTACAGCTGTGTTGTGAATCAGACACACCACAGAAAGAGGCCCACTGGGATTCTGTCACTTCAGGGCCTGAATAAAGATGGAGCTGCTCCTTCGGACAACAACAATGCCTGCAGATGAGAAACTCCATGTACATTAGCTGCTATTTCATCTTTTTGATTGTTGTCTATAAAACGTTATTTGCCAGTGCCAGAAGAAACATTTTCACAGATTAAGCCGCAACCATCCAGTTTACAGTTCCCAGGGTAGTATGGATGTTGGATACTATATCACTGAAGGAACTATAAGATCCGAACATTACAAGACATGAAGGGATTGTCCTCATTGGTGTGGCCCCTACCTGCTGATGATAATGGGGAATCTCAATTAAAATGTTATTTTTACTTGCAACAATGGAAGAAAAATATATTATACTGGAGTACATTGAAATAAATGAGAATTCATTATAGTTCTATGATAAATGTCCCTTTATATGTTCTCCCCATGTTTGCATAGGTTTCCTCCCACACTCCAAAGACATACTGATAGGGAATTTATTGTGAGCCCCAATGGGGACAGTGATAATGATGTCTGTAAAGCGCTGCGGAATTAATGGCGCTAAATAAGAAATGTATAATAAATAAATATAGCAGCACTTTTCCAATAATGTCATTTCCATAGATGGTAGAAAGATGTTCTTTGTTGCTTGGTTATTGCAGTGCACCTCACTGATGGATTCACTCAGTCATTAACAGCCACATGTTGGTCGTCCTTTCTGTTTCCCTCTCAATGCAATTCTTCATAAGACATTCAAATTTTCTCATAGTACCTCTACAAAACTCTGATTTTGGTTTCCTGATGTAGTTATACGTCCAGCAAATCTACAATATAAATTCCTAAACTGGGAGCTCAGCACAACTCTGAATCTCTCTCCTTAGACCAACAGAACTGGTATCTGTAAAGAAAAAAAACCTCAGGAGGCCACATTATAAATGTAAAAGTTTTTCAACACTTATTAATGTCATAAATTTAAAAATAAAGTTTTGGGAATTTTGTCTAAGGCCACATTCACACTATCAGTATTTGGTCAGTATTTTACCTCAGTATTTTTAAGCCAAAACCAGGAGTGGGTGATAAATACAGAAGTGGTGACGTGTTTCTATTCTACTTTTCCTCTGATTGTTCCACTCCTGGTTTTGGCTTACAAATACTGATGTAAAAATCTTACTAAATACTGAATGTGTGAACGTGGCCTTAAAGTAGTTTCTGTAAACAGCCATGATTGCCGTGGACAGTACACACCTTTGGAATTGAAATAACGACTTCTAAAACTACACTTACCCTGCACAGCATTGTGGCAAAGCATATCTGCACTTTCAGGTGACTGTTCAGAACAAGCTGTCATGTCAGTGTATGTAAGCAGGTAGGACTGGCCTAGCGGGGACTCGGTGGATTCCCCGGTGAGCCTGCCCCCTAACCAGTACAGGATCTGAGGGCCCTTGCAACAGCCAAACTGGGCCCCCTTCTCCCATGATGGACAGAGCAGGGCACCAACAGCTGTGGAGGAGAACGGCCAATCAGGAGAGGGGGCAGAGCCTTCCTGAGCAGCGATGGGAGAAAGAAAACAGGAGCAAAAAGAATACAGTGCAGGGAGCAGGTGAAGAAGCAGAGAGGAGGGAACAGAGGAAACAAGGAATGGAGAGCAGAGCAAACAGCCGGATGTAGCAGAGAGGAAGGAACAGAGCAAACAAGGAACAGAGAGAAGAGCAAACACCAGGAAGTAGCAAAGAGGAAGGAACAGAGCAAACAAGGAACTGAGAGCAGAGCAAACAGCAAGAAGTAGTGAAGAGGAAGGAGCAGAGCAAATACCAGGAAGTAGCAAAGAGGAAGGGGGAGAGCATACAAGGGATGGAGAACAGAGCAAACAGCAGGAAGTAGCAGAGAGGAAGGGGCAGAACAAACAAGGAACAGAGAGCAGAGCAAACAGCAGGAAGTAGTGAAGAGGAAGGAGCAGAGCAAACAACAGGAAGTAGCAAAGAGGAAGGGGGAGAGCAAAGGAGGGATGGAGAACAGAGCAAACAGTAGGAAGTAGCAGAGAGGAAGAGGCAGAACAAACAAGGAATGGAAAGCAGAGCAAACAGCAGGAAGTAGCCCAGGGGAAGGAGCAGAGCAAACACCAGGAAGTAGCAAAGAGGAAGGGAGAGAGCAAAAGAGGGATGGAGAACAGAGCAAACAGCAGGAAGTAGCAGAGAGGAAGGGGCAGAACAAACAAGGATCGGAGAGCAGAGCAAACAGCAGGAAGTAGTGAAGAGGAAGGAGCAGAGAAAACAACAGGAAGTAGCAAAGAGGAAGCAGCAGAGCAAACAACAGGAAGTAGCAAAGAGGAAGAAGCAGAGAAAACAGCAGGCAGTAGCAAAGAGGAAGGAGCAGAGCAAACTGAAAAAGCAGAGAGAATGGATCTGATAACACAGTCAGGAGGTGCAGCATGGAGATAGCAGCCAAGAAGCACATGCACAGGAGCAGGTATTAATGTACAAATATTTGCCTGAAACAATACATCATTCCATGTGACATCACTGTTTATTTTCTCTGTAATTTGACATCATTGTGTATATTACCTATATACTGTGACATCACTGTGTATACTACCCCTGTACTGTGACATCATTGTGTGTATTACCCCTGTACTGTGACATCACTGTGTATATTACCCCAGCACTGTGACATCACTGTGTGTATTACCCCAGCATTATGACATCACTGTGCATACTACCCCTGTACTGTGACATCACTAGGTATACTACCCCTGTACTGTGACATCACTATGTATACTACCCCTGCACTTTGACATCACTGTATACTACCCCTGCACTGTGACATCACTGTGCATATTGCCCCTGTACTGTGACATCACTGTGCATATTACCCCTGTACTGTGACATCACTGTGTATACTACCCCTGTACTGTGACATCGCTATGTATACAACCCCTATACTGTGACATCACTATGTATGCTACTCCTGTACTGTGACATCACTATGTATGCTACTCCTGTACTGTGACATCACTGTGTATGCTACCCCTGTACTGTGACATCACTGTGTATACTACGCATGTACTGTGGCATCACTGTGTATACTACCCCTGTACTGTGACATCACTGTGTATACTACGAATGTACTGTGGCATCACTGTGTGTACTATGCATGTACTGTGACATCACTGTGTATACTACCCCTGTACTGTGGCATCACTGTGTATACTACGCATGTACTGTGACATCACTGTGTATACTACCCCTGTACTGTGACATCACTGTGTATATTACCCCTGTACTGTGACATCACTGTGTATACTACGCATGTACTGTGGCATCACTGTGTATACTACCCCTGTACTGTGACATCACTGTGTATACTACGAATGTACTGTGGCATCACTGTGTGTACTACGCATGTACTGTGACATCACTGTGTATACTACCCCTGTACTGTGGCATCACTGTGTATACTACGCATGTACTGTGACATCACTGTGTATACTACCCCTGTACTGTGACATCACTGTGTATATTACCCTTGTACTGTGACATCACTGTGTATACTACCCGTGTACTGTGACATCACTGTGTATATTACCCCTGTACTGTGACATCACGGTGTATATTACCCATGTACTGTGACATCACTGTGTATACTACCCCTGTACTGTGACATCACTGTGCATACTACCCCTGTACTGTGACATCACTGTGCATACTACCCCTGTACTGTGACATCACTGTGCATACTACCCCTGTACTGTGACATCACTGTGCATACTATCCCTGTACTGTGACATCACTGTGTATACTACTCCTGTACTGTGACATCACTGTGTATACTACTCCTGTACTGTGACATCAATGTGTATACTACCCCTGTACTGTGACATCACTGTGTATACTATCCCTGTACTGTGACATCACTGTGCATACTACCCCTGTACTGTGACATCACTGTGTATACTACTCCTGTACTGTGACATCAATGTGTATACTACCCCTGTACTGTGACATCACTGTGCATACTACCCCTGTACTGTGACATCACTGTGTATACTACTCCTGTACTGTGACATCACTGTGCATACTACCCCTGTACTGTGACATCACTGTGTATACTATCCCTGTACTGTGACATCAATGTGTATACTACCCCTGTACTGTGACATCACTGTGTATATTACCCATGTACTGTGACATCACTGTGCATACTACCCCTGTACTGTGACATCACTGTGTATACTACTCCTGTACTGTGACATCACTGTGCATATTACCCCAGTACTGTGACATCACTGTGTATACTACTCCTGTACTGTGACATCACTGTGTATATTACCCATGTACTGTGACTTCACTGTGCATACTACCCTTGTACTGTGACATCACTGTGCATACTACCCCTGTACTGTGACATCACTGTGTATACTACTCCTGTACTGTGACATCACTGTGTATACTATCCCTGTACTGTGACATCACTGTGTATACTACCCCTGTACTGTGACATCACTGTGTATACTACTCCTGTACTGTGACATCACTGTGTATACTATCCCTGTACTGTGACATCACTGTGTATACTATCCCTGTACTGTGACATCACTGTGTATACTACCCCTGTACTGTGACATCACTGTGCATACTACTCCTGTACTGTGACATCACTGTGTATACTATCCCTGTACTGTGACATCAATGTGTATACTACCCCTGTACAGTGACATCACTATATCTATTTATCCCTGTACTGTGACATCACTGTGTATATTACCCCTGTACTGTGACATCAATGTGCATACTACCCCTGTACTGTGACATCACTGTGTATACTACTCCTGTACTGTGACATCACTGTGTATACTACCCCTGTACTGTGACATCACTGTGTATACTACCCCTGTACTGTGACATCACTGTGTATACTACTCCTGTACTGTGACATCACTATATCTATTTATCCCTGTACTGTGAGGTGTTTTATTATAGTATGTAAGGCCATAAAGGAGGGCATAAGCATTATATGGAGGAGACAGAGGTGGACAGTTATATTGGGTGGGGTTGGGGAGGAGGAGGGCATAGCTACATTAAGCCAAGTTCACACGTTGCAGATCTTTTTGGGGAATTGTGATGCGAAGTCAGTGGTCTTGGTGCAGTGGGCTTTGCTCAGTACGAGGATGGTGATTATATTCAGGCTCTATGTGGTGATAATATATGGTCATGGTGTGGCGGCATTATTTTGCAATGTATAAGTAGTGTTATTGGTATATTGGTCTTGGAATGGTTGGTGTTGTTCAGTAACAGTATAGTATGTGTTATTTAGTAATTTGTGACTATTTATAGAAGCATTGCTAAGAAAATGTAGACATGTTTATATATTTGTATTTAATGAGGAGGTCCACTATAATGTATATTGTGCACATCGATTTAAACCTTTCAGATAAGTCTTTTTGCACATACCTTATGTTGACATATTTGCCTCTGAGCGGCGCTATCGCTGCTCGCTCAGTGCGCAGCACGTGACGCCGGCGGCTGCAGCCGTCGCTGGTATCCAATGATATCACGTCAACTTCCAGACTTTGGAGTTTGAGGTTACACCACTGAGGTGTGACCCAGTGTCACGCACCCCCCCGATTGACTGGTCTGTGGCGGTGTTTCACTGCACGTCACAGCCCAGTATCGAGCGCGCTTGCAGGGCTCTGCCAATGAAAGCAGAGGAAAAAGGGAAAGCTTCTACAGCACGTGCTGGATACTGGGCCATGGATACTCATAGAGACCTCTGTACAAAAGTACAATAGAACCACCCTTGTCTGATTTTTTTATTACTAAATTCTCATTCATTTGCAATGTTTTTAAAGCTTGCTGTTTACATTTGGTAATATTTGGTCTTGAATTATTTTGTTTTTTATATAAAGTTTTTAATTCTTCCTCAACAAGGTGCTGGAATTCATCCATAGCAGTGCTGCGTGTGTGAATGGGATAAAAGTCTGGATTAGGCACGGTTCTTGAAAAAGAATGGTCCTGTAATGTTGTTAGCTGTTGTTCAGACTCAGATAGTGAATGCAGCCTTGCCAGACTATGAATAAGAACTGCCTAGTTCAAAACTCGTCAGATCTACTGGAGTAGTCTCCGATGACAGTCCCAAAAATTGTATTTTTTTTGCCTTTTAATGAATTTATTATATATTTTTTTTGTTTTTAATCACACTCTCCCGGACCGGTTGCTGGATACTCACTTCTATATATATATATATATATATATATATATATATATATATATATATATATATATATATATATATATATATACACACAGGGTGGTCCAAAAGTAGGTGGACAGAAAGTGTAATAAGATTATGAAGGGGGAGATTTATCAAACACTAGATTGCAGCCGCCTGTCTGGATCATCCTCCAATAAACCATGAATTAGACGTGGACGATAAGCTTTCCACCCAATAGATTTCAGGATTCGCATGATAGAAGCTCGTGAAATTCCCAATTCCAAAGAGGCTCTTCTGGTGGACTTTTTTGGACTCTGAACAAATGTTTCAACAACAAGTTGTTTATTATCTTCTGTACAGACTGTTTTGGGTCGACCAGTTTTTGAAGCATTAAGGATTCAGCCAGTGGCAGTGAATTTGTCACGAATGCGGTAAATGGTTTGTCTCTTTGGGGCTTGAGTACCAAATGTTTCAACCCACTTTGTCTAACGGTTTCAGCATTTTGAGATTTCCAATACTCTGTTAAAATCCATTTTCTTTGATCTGTATTTAAATTATTTGCCATTATGTGTTATCTGAAAAGAAAACAGATTTGGGGAAGATCTATCTGTGAAAACTAGATCTGTGAAACTGGCTCAGTTGCCCTTAGCAACCAATCAAATTCCACCTTTCATTTTCCAAAGAGTCTGTGAGGAATGAAAAGTGGAATCTGATTGGTTGCTAAGGGCAACTGAGCCAGTTTCACTTTACACCATGTTTGATAAATCTCCCCCTTCATAACCTTATTACACTTTCTGTCCACCTACTTTTGGACCACCCTGTATATACACATGGTTCCTAGTGATGACTATGCAAGGAGGAAGTGGGAAGAGCACCTTATAATTGCGCACGCCGGAGGTCACTGGAACAGAAGTCACAGTGACTTGCCGGCACCTGTGCAGAAGATCCCTGCATACACTGCCCATAGAAGGGAGGAAGAGATACAGCTTGTGGAGGGAGTTCAGGGCGCAGGATTACGGCGCCGCAACTGCACGTCACAGGGTAGTGTGATGTGCAGGGGAGGGGTGAGGTATTATAATGAAGAAAGGAGGTGGGGATTTCTTTCGGGCCCTCTGTGCCCTAGGGCCTGGAAGGAATCATTAGCATAAAGATATAATATAAGATTTTTGAACAACAAAGCCATTAATATGAGGCATACAGGTAGAACTAATTTAACATTTCTCTCACCTGGATGCCCATATTAGTAGGTCATATACGTCCCAGGGGGTGACAGATTCCCTTTAAATTGATGTGCACAATATACATTGTAGTGGACCACCTATTTAATCATTTTTGTAGAGGCATTAATATATCAATAATTACTATAAGGCACTTTAGTAGGACTATTTTTATGTACTGTTTACCATTACCATTGTCCGTATTTGATTAAAAAAAGGTGTAAAGGCACTGATGAATTGGGGCCTTACTGTAAAATATATTATAGTGGCTGTCCAGTCACAAAATATTGAAGACCTTTCCACAAGGATAATATCAGATCAATGAGTGTCTGATAATCCACGCGCCCACTGATCAGCTGTTATTTGCTCCAGAGGCGGCCAGATGTAAACACTGACTGAGTGGAGCAGCAATGGGCAGCACCTTTCAAAGAGTAGCGGCTGCTGCCGGGTACTGCAGATCAGCTCTTGTTCTTTTGAATAAGAGCTAATCTGCAGGACCCGGCAGCGGCTGCTAAACATCGAATGGCGCTGTGCTTTGCACGACAATGTCTCCATCCAGGACTCAGTCTCAGGTCTGCAGAGATCACAAGACACATTTGACTCCTTACATTTCAGGCACCGTCCTCATTTATTCCCAACGTGCAGAAACGCCTCATCCTGCTGATACCCCAATGTGTCCCTATTACTGCACCAGCTGTGTGCCCTCTAGATGGTAAAACAAACCTCTAGAATATAGTAATGCCGTGTGTAAGTGTCCTAGAAAACAGTGCCCACATTTTGCCCCATAGAAAATAATAATGCCCTCTGTGTGCCCCTTTGACAGTCATAATAACCTGAGTTCCTTTATAACGATAAGTGTCCACTTAACATTTAATAATGTCCCGAGTCTCCCCCCCATGTACAGCTCCCTTCTACAGAGTATGATGCTCTCTTATACACAGTATACTGCCCCTCACTGTATAGTACCAGCACGCAGTATACTGACCCCTTAGTTGCCTCCAAACTGATGTCTCCAACACTGTATTATGACCCCCACACTATACAAAGACCCCACATTATCGTCCACATTGTATGATGGCCCCCACACTGTGCAAAGACCCCACATTATCTCCCATACTGTATGACCCTAACTGTAATCCCCACACTGTATAAATAGCCTACATATAGTATAATGTACTAGATAGTCCTCATTATAGTATAATGCACTCCCCATAGGCCTCCATATAGTATAATGCTCCCCCATAGGCAGAGTCTGTAGTATAATGCACCCCCATAGGCAGAGTCTGTAGTATAATCCCCCCCATAGGCAGAGTCTGTAGTATAATGCACCCCCATAGGCCGAGTATATAGTATAATGCACCCCCATAGGCAGAGTCTGTAGTATAATGCATCCCCATAGGCAGAGTCTGTAGTATAATACACCCCCATAGGCAGAGTCTGTAGTAAAATGCACCCCCATAGGCAGAATCTGTAGTATAATGCACCCCCATAGGCAGAGTCTGTAGTATAATGCTCTCCCATAGGCAGAGACTATATAGTATAATGCTCCCCATAGGCAGAGTCTGTAGTATAATGCACCCCCATAGGCAGAATCTGCAGTATAATGCACCCCCATAGGCAGAGTCTGTAGTATAATGCTCCCCCATAGGCAGAGTCTGTACTATAATTGTCACGCCAGGTGTGGGGAAAATTTAGTGCAACACAGAGGGAAAAGAGAAAGGGAGCCCAGACACTAGGAAAAATCGTCCCTATATTGCCTCCTCCGCAATCGACGCATGTGTGCCTCGCCCTACTCTCCCTGGCGTATGGCTACGGATAGGGATGGAAGGAGATGAGCACTAGTCAACCTCCACTAAACTCTATAGACAACAAGGGTGGACAAAACAGGGGAAATGGCTTAGCTTTAGATGAACTCCAAATAAGCACATGGCCTCAAGCTCCAGAGAGAATGAAGTACTGCTCCTGCTAAGCTTCACAAGTAGAAATGGATATAGCCGGCGACTCCCTCTCAGACACACCAGGTATATATACAGCCAGGCCAGAGCTAATTAGCGAGAGGTAGCCGCTCGGTTCTAAAGACAGCCTCTTATCTAAGAAACTATCTGCAATACCAAGCGTAGAGATCTCCTGCAACCCACTGCAGGGCGACTGTCTGTCATCTCTGACACACCCATGACAATAATGCTCCCCCATAGGCAGAGTCTGTAGTATAATGCTCCCCCATAGGCAGTCGGTAGTATAATGCTCCCCCATAAGTAGAATCTGTAGTATAACGCACCCCCTTAGGCAGAGTCTGTAGTATAACGCACCCCCTTAGGCAGAGTCTGTAGTATAACGCACCCCCATAGGCAGAGTCTGTAGTATAATGCTCCCCCATAGGCAGAGTCTGTAGTATAACGCTCCCCCATAGGCAGAGTCTGTAGTATAATGCTCCCCCATAGGCAGAGTCTGTAGTATAACGCTCCCCCATAGGCAGAGTGTTATGAACTGCTACAAACACTAAGGAAAGAAAGGAAAACTATCCCTACAACAGGACTAAGCTGATTCCCTACGATGCAGCGGGGGACCTGTTCCTTGTGAACAGACCCGCCTAAGTCCTCAGCTAGTCTGAACGCAGACCTATAGATATAAGGGAGGGGTCCCTACAAGAACTAAGGACTGGGATATAGTTGGACACCTCCTAGCAGAAATTGTAGCAGAGCAAAGACAAACAAACAAAAAGTACTAGTGGTCCAAAGACTAAGCAAACTACAGAGTTAGGTACAAGGCACCTGGCTAGCTTAAGAGTAAATGTAACACTGAAGTCCAGCAAGGCCAGAAGGGCGGAGCTGGATATATAGGCAGAAAGTCATGTGACCAACAAAATAGAAAAAGAACTAACAGGAGGGTTCTAACAGTACCCCCTCTTCTATGAGGATCCTCCGGATCCTCCAGGCCCAGATCTATCAGGAAACCTCCTGTGAAACGCTCTGATAAGTCTAGGAGCAGAGACATCATCCGCCTTTAACCAGGAGTTATCCTCGGGACCGAAACCTTTCGAAGCGAAGAGATACTGCAATCTCCCTCTATGCCATCTAGAATTAAGAATGCGAGAAATTTCATATTCACCGTCTTCCACCACCGGAAGAACAGAGACAGTGGCGTCCCTATCCGAAACCTCAGCTTTTTTCAATAAGGAAACATGAAACACCGGATTAATCTTCCAGGAGGTGGGACCCTCCAACCTAACAGCAGATTGGTTAACTACCTGAAGTACCTTAAACGGCCCTACAAATTTCGGGCCCAATTTCTTAGAAGGAATCCTCAACCGCAGATTCTTAGAGGACAACCAAACCATGTCACCAACCGTAAACAAAACCTCTTGACGTTTGCTGTCAAAGTACCTCTTAGATTTTTCGTTAGCCTCTTGAATGTTACAACGTACATCAGTCCAAACTCTCTCCAAATCACCGGAAAAATTTTCCTCCTCCGGCACCGCCGATACCAATTTGGAGAATGACCCAAACGACGGATATAGGCAGAAAGTCATCTAACCAACAAAATAGAAAAAGAACTAACAGGAGGGTTCTAACACAGTCTGTAGTATAACGCTCCCCCATAGGCAGAGTCTGTAGTATAACGCACCCCCATAGGCAGAGTCTGTAGTATAACGCTCCCCCATAGGCAGAGTCTGTAGTATAATCCCCCCCATAGGCAGAGTCTGCAGTATAATGTTCCCCCATAGGCAGAGTATGTAGTATAATGCCCCCCCCCCATAGGAAGAAAATAAATAAAAACAAAACTCACCTCTCCTCCTCGTTCCCCCGCTGCTCCAAGCGCCTGCACATATTCAGAACAGCGGGCGCCAAGTGATGACTTCAGTGTCTGCGTTAGTGATGTCAGAAGCAGAGGGGGACTGATGGGAGAGGGAGCGTCGCGCTCCCTCTCTCATCACTGAAATTGTGGTGACGGGCGGGGGAACCGATGCTGGCACCAGGGGAAGGATAATGACAAGTTCTGCAACAATTGCTGCTACATTTATAAAAACCAGGATGATCTAAGTTTTGTGATGTTTATTGGAATGAAAAAAAACTGGGAGAGAGGAAGTTACTCAGGGTAAACTGCTCTTTTGGCTACGACTAGACAACCAGGTTGCAGTAAGCTGGAAAGGGTGGCATCTTCATATAAAATTGATAAGTGCTTAAAAATTATGGATTTGATTTTATTAAGTTGAGGGCTAAACTGTAGGGACAAAACCAGTTTTTCTGGACTTTTAGGACCGAAGCAATTGCAGAAGAGAACTTGGCGGTATGCTTTAATTTATGCTTGTGCAAACTCCGGGGCGACCCTGAAACTAGTGCACGCATAAGAGTCAGCCCTGGGGGAATACACTTTATGTGTTTTATTTCTTGTTAATTTCACGCTTTGCACTATTGTTCTAAAATAGTTCAGCAGTGGCATTTGTACTCCAGAGGGAGTTAGTGGATATGGGTGACAGAAGGGTTAACAAAGTTTTGAACTTTTGACTTTCAGGCTCCATATCTCACCATCCACTACTGTTTCAAACATGAGACTACCATCATTTTATAGACAATCATCTTGGCTATCTCATACATAAATTTGATTTGCAACTATTTAGCATATGATTAGTTAATTCCTGTCATATCACTGCATTGTTACTGTTTTGCCCCTGGTGATGGAAAAAAATCTTTTTCTTCCTGTATACTACAAAATACAATCTGCTCTCACATTCCCTAATAGCTCAGTGTGTTATTAGGTTGATTCCCAAGCAAAAGGTCACTGGTTCAAATCAAGGAGCAACCATGAAGATTTCCCAAGAAAAGAGAAACAGCATCATTGAGCTCATTGATAGCGATCTCTCAGCCAAGAAAATTGCCAAACTGCATTATGTGAGTGCCATGACAGTTGGAAAAAATACGAAATGAAGTTCGTCCATCCATTCAAAAGTCAAGAGGTGAACGTCCAGGCAAAATATCGGAGTCAACCATTCGGCTCATCACAAGGTCAAGGTCTATCAGTTCAAACACGGTAGTGGGGGTGGCTCACATGCTTCATAATAGTGAGATAACAGTAGAAGATTGGAAATAGGTGATTTGGAGTGATGAGACGAAAGTCAATAGACTAGGCTCTAATGGGTGCAAATGGGTCTGGAAGAAACAAGGGGAAAAATGGGCTAATGGATTGAGAAATTGAAGGAACTGTCAAGTTCGGTGGAGGAAGCCTGATGAAATGGGGTTATTTCACAGCTGAAGGCGTTGGATACTTGACCAGGATTGATGGTGGTCACAATGCTGAGCTATATGTGAGTATCCTACAAGATGAATTACTTCGTACACTCGAGTACTATGGGTATGAAAAGAATGACATAGTGTTCAGCAGGACAATGACCCGAAGCATATGTCAAGATTGGCAAAGAAATGGTTCAATGACAATGAAGTAGAGGTGCTATATTGGCCCCCACAGTACCCAGGTTGCAACCCAATTGAACACTTGTAGGTAGAGTTGAAGAAAAAGCTGTATACATACCCAGTGAGTCGACCAGTAAGCACCAACTTTGGGAACGTGTAGAAGAAACCTCAGAATGCTCAGAAGGATTCCGGCAGTGATGAAAGGCAAAGGTGGATTTACAAAATACTAACAAAATAAGGAGCAAAACAATAACAATGCAGTGACATGACAAGAATCTGCATAACTAATCATATGCTAAATAGTTACAAGTCAAATGTATGAGATAGCCAAGATGATTGTCTATAAAATTATGGTAGTCTCACGTTCAAAGCAGTAGTGGATGTTGAGATATGGTGCCTGAAAAACAAAAGTTCAAACCATTGTTACCCTTTAGCTCGCCAGTGTATGTGGCACAAGGCCCTTATGGAATCATAGCGGTAAAAGGAGTCTTCTCTGCAATTTCACAAGAAGCAGGTATCACTGACAAATTCCCTTACAGGGAACCCTGCAATCAGGTGTTGAGAATGTTTGGGCGCCTGAAGGTTAGCTGGGAGATTCTAGAGAGAGATCTACAGATCTGGGTTTTGAAGCCATGTGAACAAAGCTGCACAGACTTACCAGTGTCCCACTAGACACAGGATAAGACAGCGTGGAAAGAGAGTGCCTGTCATGGGCTGACTGTGATAGGCCGCTATGTAGAGATGGGTCAAGGCCGCGCAGATGATGTAAATGTGGCTTCTGAGAAGTGAGACAAATGGACTGTGACAAACGTATGCAGCAGTAGCTGAGCACTACCTAATCTAAGTGGCGATTGCATCAACTGGTTTAATATTTTTACTGCTCAAGCATGTAAAATAAAACCTGAAACTGTAGAAATATACTAAATTTATAAGTTTCTACCATTTGTCTACTTCTATTACACAGTCAAATGTTTCTATATAACTACAGACTACAAAGAAACTCTGTGAGTCCTGATCTAGCAAAGGCCTGGTTCAGATCAAACTGCAGATAGTCAAAGAGGCTGTCCATATTCAAATATCATCACTCCAGAGGCTCTGGGAGGTTAAAAAAAAAAACACCCAAATTGAGCTCTTACTAATCCTCTTGGGATGTAATGCTGCCTCTCACTGCTGCTCTGTTGATTATGTACAGGCTGCAGTCAATCACTGAGTTCAGTGATTGGCTGCAGCGCAGTCAATGTGGGGTAATCGCTGCAGCCTGTACACAATCACCGGAGCAATGGCGATAGGCAGTGCTTGACCCCAGGAGGGTGCATAGTAGTTCCTTTGTGAGCGTCTGTAGTAATAATCTTTAAACATGGGGACACAAGTCAGAATCAGAGCTGCAATCACTAAGTGAAAGTGTATTTTTAACAATTTCAATGGTTACACTGGAGCAATAAAACATTGGACATAGTTCACTTCTATGTATCATAAGCTAAAAAATTTTTGTTGTTTTTCTGTAGGGTTTTATTTTAAATTTTAGATTGTTGATATGTGGTTTGTAACTTTTACCTCTCCACACTGAACAATCTAAGGGTATGTGCACACGTTCATTTTGGGGTGTTGGCCAGAAAAAGGTTGTATAAAATATATGCGTTGTTGCTGCATTTTTGTATGCGTTTTTTTCCCATTCATTTGAATCAGTGAAAAACTCTGCAAAAACGCTGAAAAAATTGACATGCTGCAGATATGAAACTGCTGCAAATCTTCAAAAAATTAGCAACATTTACATGAAATTTCAGAAATGTTGCTGGTATTGTACAACGCTGCTTTCTTTTACGTAATGTGTGTATGTACCCTAAGCTGGTTGTTGAGCACAAGAAAGTTCAGCTTTCATCTGGTCGTAAATTTTAGGATATTTTTCAGCTGAAGAGGTATGAGTGCATGTTCGCATAGTGTTTTTTTCACATGGGTTTTTCAGGCTGAAAAATCCACATCAAAATGCAGCATCAAAAAACAAGTTTTTTTTTAAAAAAAAACAACAATTGTTGCTGATTTGGAGAAGCATATTTATCTGCTTCAGTTCATTTGGGGCTCAAATTTGGAATGCGTTTTCAAGCAGAAACGCCTCAAAAATTCACATGTTGCTTTTTTACATGCTTAGAAAAACATGTGGAAAAAGAGCAGCACAATGTGCACTATAGGCCAATTTTCTTTTCTAAATGAATGGGAAGCGACCTGTCACCAGTTCAAAAGTTGCAAGGTTTGCTCTTATTTTATTCTCACTGCTACGCTGAGTATATTGTGTTTTTATTTTAATACTTAAACCAGAAAATCCTGTAAGCACCGTCCTCTTAGTAAAGGCTCGCTCACACGGCCGTCGATTCTCTCATGTGAGAGAATCAGGGCGGATTATGCAAATAGCACTCGGCTCACACTCTGTCGGAGTGTGAGCGGAGTGTCAGCGCACTGTGCTACGATTCCCTCAGACGAGAGAACCGCAGCACAGGTGCGAAGGAGACAGAGAAAGTAATTTCTCCATCTCCTCCATTGCCGGCGTCCACGGTAATCGGACTGCACTCGGATGACATCCGGGTGCAGTCCGATGTTTCACAAGTACCCATTGACTTGTATTGGTGCGTGCAGTCAGATTCTCCGATGTAGTAGCAGCATGCTGTAATTGTCTTCTCATGCCAAATCTGCATGAGAAAATAACCGCTGAGCTGTACTGCCCCATAGTATAACATTGGGCCGAGTGAAACATTGCATAGTACTCAGCCGTGTTATATGCCAGTCTGAGCGAGCCCTAAAGACCTTAAAAATTAGGACCAAACAAAAAAGGTCCATAGCTCTGGAACTGTATGGCAGATTTAACCCCTTACCGACATATGACATAGTGATACGTCATATATCGGCTCCCTGACTTTGATGCGGGCTCAGGAACTGATCCTGCATCTTTGCCAGTAGATGATGGCTGTGTTATTAAGCCATCATTTGAGCTAAGAGTGGCGGGTGGGGTGCAGCAAACCTTCTAACTGCAGCTGTCAATTCTTGACAGCTGCATTTATAATATATGGCCCTGGCTGGCGCGCACTGTGCTAACTGCCCTTTGGCATCCCCAACGCAATCACGGGGTGCCGATAGGTTCTCATGACAGCCAGTGGTCGGCTGAAGACTCCTGTGGCTGGCGTTCATAGGAGACTGTGTTTTTGCTATACATAGCAGTAGTGTGGCTTTGCTGTGTAGGTTAACGTCCCGTAATTTCCAACAATTACTTTTTGGTGAGTTTTTGACGTGGCGCATTTTTGACTCAACGTCTTACATTTTAGCAAAGTGGATGGGATTTATAGAAATCTCATGCTACTGTGCTTTTTTTTACGCTGCGTAAACTGACCTGCGGTGCAAGTTTCAAATTCACAACATGTTAATTTCTCTTGCGGGTACGCTGAGTTTTATGTGCAGATTTTCGCTTATGAGTCTTTAGTACATCTCCACTGCAGAATCGCCTTGAAATCACGTGTAATCCACACATGACTATATCAATACAATTTTGTCAAAGCCAAATACCAGAAAGTATCAAAAACAAAGCAGCTTTATTTAAAACAAGACATACTAAAAAGAGACAAACCTAATTTCGTTAGTAGGTACAGAAATCGTGCAGAATATCTGCAACAAAAATTCCCTAATGCTCATTGTGGTGACATATTCTAGAGGGACTACGAAATAGAGTAAAAAGTTAATCAAAAAAATAACTTTTAAAAATATGAAAAAATGTAAAAATATAAAAGTTTTAATCACTCTCATTTTTCCCCCTTTTAAATTAAAGAAATAAAAGAAACTAAAAAAAATATACAGGCGCGGTATCTCCACGGCCGTAAAAGTATGATCTATCAAAATATAAAATTAATTAATCTTATATATGTCATAATGATTAAGAAAAAAATACAAAACCCTAGAAAAAAAAAACACTTGAAAAAAAATGCAATAATTGGAGATCAAAATGTCAATTTAAGATGCAAAAAAACAAACCTTCAAACAGCTCCATCTGCAAAAAAATGTAACACGTTACAGGTCTTGGAAAATGGCAACACAAGCAAAAAAAAATTTTCACCACTTAAATAAAAAGAATCTTTGCATGTTTGGTGTCACTGTAATTTTATAAAAAACAATTATGGTTGCACTTTTTTTGCACCATACGGCTATATTGATGTAAAAAAAAAAAAAGTTATGGCTCCTGGAAAAAGGTGAGGAAAAACGAAAGCCCCAAAATGGAAAATTACCATATTGGTAAGTGGTTTAAAAAAAATGCATACACATGGGGGTTGCAAGGATAAGAGTAAAAACTATCCGCTTTTTACCAAGTGACCCATACTGTATGTCTGCAAAAAAATCACAGAGATATATGCTTGTTTTTGATCCAACTCATGGATCACCCATATAGGGGTATGGGTTTGCCCGTGAACAGCGCATGGATGCCATCAGTATGCAATTCATTTGCTGTCCATTTTTAACATTGAAATGAGGGGCAGAAGTGTTGCATTTTTGTTTCTTTTCGCATACGAGAAAATCTCTGATGAAACACGAATGATAAAATTTGACGCTTGACCAAACAGATTAAAATCAGGTCCAAAATAATTATGAAAATCAGTCAGTTTTTAAGTAAAAAATGTCTTTATTTTACCTGCTTACAATAGTGGTTGAAATAATAGCAGTGTGTTCGAAACATGAGTTAGGTGCAAAATTTTTATACTAGTTTTTATTTCCATGCATTGGGAATATTGCTCACTGTTTTCTAATTCAAAACATGAAGAGAAATGTATATAATGTTAACTACTTTACAGAAAATAACAAAAAATGAAAAACAACTTCTGGCACCTGTCAACTGTTATTCCAGCTCAGGATGCTTTGACTACTACCCAAAATTTTTTGGCATTTGTTGGCTTTGCCTCAGAAATGGCATGTTTGATGTCACCTCACAAGTGTTCTATCAGATTAAGGTTCGGAGATTGGGCTGACCACTCCATAACCTCAATTTTGTTGGACTGGAACTAAATTTTGCTCATTTACTGGTGTGTTTAGGGCCGTTGTCATGTTGAAACACCCATTTCAAGGGCATATCCTCTTCAGCGTAAGGCAACATGACCTCTTCAAATATTTTAATATATGGAAACTGGTCCATGATCCCTGGTATGCGGTTAATAGGTCCGGTACTATAGTAAGGGAAACATGCCCATATCATGATGCTTGCACCACCTTGCTTCACTGTCTTCAGAGTGTACTGTGGCTTCAATGCAGAGTTTGGGGGTCGTCTGACAAACTGTCTGCGGCTCTTGGACCCAAAAAGAACAATTTTACTTTCATCAGTCCACAAAATGTTTCTCAATTTCTCTTTAGGCCAGTTGATGTGTTCTTTGATAAATTAATTCCGCTTCAGTACATTTCTTCTTTTAAGGCTGAGTGCCTACGATGCAGATTTAATGCGCTTCCGTGGCGGCATTTCCGCCGGGGAAACGCATTAAAATTGCTTGTTAAGAGGTCTAGAATGTATCCCAATGATAATCCACATGTGCTGTGCACATGCTGCGGAAATTTCCACTGCGGATTATCATTGTGGAAAAAATCCGCAGCACAACCAATTTGGGCGCAATTTCGCGGCAAAATTGACTTGCATTGAACCGCATAATACCCTCATGTATACATGCGGATGTTATGTAGTTCAATGCGCGTATGGTACCCGGGTCTAGAGAAGAGGAGACTCTCCTCCAACCCAAGTACTATGGTACCTGCAAGTAAAATGCAAAAAATAAAATTATTCATACTCACCTCTCCGGCGGCCCCTGGTCTCCTCCCGGCTGCGTCCTCTCTCCTTGGTGTCACCTGACCATCAGCTGACTAAATGACGTCACCGCAGGTCTTGCCAGTACACCGTGGGACACTGAGGAGAGAGGACGCTGCGGGGAGGAGACCGGGGGCCGCCGGAGAGGTAAATATAAAGTTTTTTATTTCTTTTTACTATTTTAATTCTTTTTTTACTTTAGATGCAGAATTTGATAGTAGAAGTTTCCTCTAAGTTGGTCACACAATATAAATCCATGCCAGTTGCATGGATTTATATTGTGTGACCAACTTGTCAAGCCCTTTTCCAAGTGATGCTCAAAATCACTTGGAAAAGCGTTTGAAAAAAACGCATGCATAAACACATGTAAAAATGCTGAAAAAACGCATGCAAAATCCGCATGCGTTTTTTCTGCTAAGGAGATGCAGAAATACTCAGGAAATTTCTGCTTCAAATCTGCATCGTGGGCACATACCCTAACAGTGGGCCTTTGTGGGGACTTCTTGCTAAGAGATTAGCTTCACACAGGCGTCTTCTAACTGTCACAGTACTCACAGGTAACTTGAAACTGTCTTTCATCATCCTGGAGCTGATCATTGGCTGAGCCTTTCCGATTCTGGCTATTCTTCAATCCATTCGAATGGTAGTCTTCCGTTTTCTTTCACATCTCTCTGGTTTTGCTTTCCATGTTAAAGCATTGGAGATCATTTTATCTTTACAGCCTATCATTGTCTAAACCTCTTTATAAGTTTTACCCTCTCCAATCAACTTTTTAATCAAAGTACGCTGTTCTTCTAAACAATGTCTCGAACGACCCATGTTTCTCAGGCTTTCAAGGAGAAATGCACGTACAACATGTGCTGGTTTCAACCTTAAATTAGGGCCACCTGATTCACATCTGTTTCTTCACAGAATGATTGACCTCACTAATTAAACTCCACACTGCTATTATTTTGAACACACCCCTTTCAATTAATTATTCAAATACGCAGACTCAAAAACATGCAGATCATGAATGCGGAGTCTGTTGGTTTTCTTAGAATCTACTGCACCAACTGTTAAATTGTTTGACATGTGGTAATTTAATTTATACCAAAAACAGTGATTACTCTGGTTAGTCATAATGGACTGCTATTATTTTGAACATTACTGTATATAGTTCTGTTAATTCCTCTGTGTTTTACAGATGTACAGCCCGCAATCAGTTATGGGTGACTGGAGGAACGCATCCCACAACACCGGCATCATCCTTTACTAAATGAGGCCCCCCAAACTCACAGCTATACACCCATTGTAGATGAGTATAAAAAAAATCATACTCCGTATACACATGTACACACTCACACTTACTGACAGCTGTGGGTTGAGATTCCGGTCCTCAATCAGTTATGATCTTATAGACAGTGGCATACTGCCAATGGCAGCAGACCATGAGTCGCATGTTCAACTGTATCGGCATCCTGGGGAGCATTATATTATATGGAAGACTATGGGGAGTGCATTATCTATATAGAGGACTATGGGGGTGCATTATACTATATGGATGACTATGGGGTGCATGATACTATATGAAGGACTATTGGGTGCATTATACTATATGGAGGACTATGGGGGTGCATTATACTACAGTACAGACCAAAAGTTTGGACACACCTCATTTAAAGATTTTTCTGTATTTTCATGACTTTGAAAATTGTACATTCACACTGAAGGCATCAAAACTATGAATTAACACATGTGGAATTATATACTTAACAAAAAAGTGTGAAACAACTGAAAATATGTGTTATATTCTAGGTTCTTCAAAGTAGCCACCTTTTGCTTTGATGACTGCTTTGCACACTCTTGGCATTCTCTTGATGAGCTTCAAGAGGTAGTCACCGGAAATGGTTTTCACTTCACAGGTGTGCCCTGTCAGGTTTACTAAGTGGGATTCCTACTGAATAGACTGTTAGAATTTCTATTATGGTAAGAAAAAAGCAGCTAAGTAAAGAAAAAACAAGTGGCCATCATTACTTTAAGAAATGAAGATCAGTCAGTGCGAAAAATTGGGCAAACTTTGAATGTGTCCCCAAGTGCAGTTGCAAAAACCATCAAGCGCTACAAAGAAACTGGCTCACATGAGGACCGCCCCAGGAAAGGAAGACCAAGAGTCACCTCTGCTTCTGAGGATAAGTTTATCCAAGTCACCAGCCTCAGAAATCGCAGGTTAACAGGAGCTCAGATTAGAGACCAGGTCAATGCCACACAGAGTTCTAGCAGCAGACACATCTCTACAACAACTGTTAAGAGGAGACTTTGTGCAGCAGGCCTTCGTGGTAAAATAGCTGCTAGGAAACCACTGCTAAGGACAGGCAACAAGCAGAAGAGACTTGTTTGGGCTAAAGAACATAAGGAATGGACATTAGACCAGTGGAAATCTGTGCTTTGGTCTGATGAGTCCAAATTTGAGATCTTTGGTTCCAACCACAGTGTCTTTGTGTGACGCAGAAAAGGTGAGCAGATGGACTCTACATGCCTGGTTCCCACCGTGAAGCATGGAGGAGGAGGTGTGATGGTGTGGGGGTGCTTTGCTGGTGACACTGTTGGGGATTTATTCAAAATTGAAGGCATACTGAACCAGCATGGCTACCACAGCATCTTGCAGCGGCATGCTATTCCATCCGGTTTGCGTTTAGTTGGACCATCATTTATTTTTCAACAGGACAATGACCCCAAACACATCTCCAGGCTGTGTAAGGGCTATTTAACCAAGAAGGAGAGTGATGGGGTGCTATGCCAGATGACCTGGCCTCCACAGTCACCAGACCTGAACCCAATTGAGATGGTTTGGGGTGAGCTGGACCGCAGAGTGAAGGCAAAAGGGCCAACAAGTGCTAAGCATCTCTGGGAACTCCTTCAAGATTGTTGGAAGACCATTTCCGGTGACTACCTCTTGAAGCTCATCAAGAGAATGCCAAGAGTGTGCAAAGCAGTCATCAAAGCAAAAGGTGGCTACTTTGAAGAACCTAGAATATAAGACATCTTTTCAGTAGTTTCACACTTTTTTGTTAAGTATATAATTCCACATGTGTTAATTCATAGTTTTGATGCCTTCAGTGTGAATGTACAATTTTCAAGGTCATGAAAATACAGAAAAATCTTTAAATGAGAAGGTGTATCCAAACTTTTGGTCTGTACTGTATGTGGAGAACTATAGGAAGTGCATTATATTATATGGAGGACTATGGGTGTGCATTATACTATATGAAGGGCTATGTGAGACTCATTATACTGTATGGAGGAATATGGGGCCCATTATACTTTATGGAAGGCTATGTGGGTGCCATTATAATATTTGGAGGGCTATGTGGGGACCATTATAATATTTGGAGGGCTTTGTATGAGCCTTTATTCTTCATGGAGGGCTATATGAGGGCCATTATACTGTATGTAAGCAATTATACAGTGTGAATGTTTGTTTGGGGTCCATCATACTGTGATGGGGGCCAGTATATGGTTTGGAGGGCTAGTGGGGGCTATTATACAGTGTGGAGAGGTGTGAGGGCCATTATACTGCATGGAGTGCTGTGTGGGAGTCACAGTTGGGAGATCATTTGTGTTGGGGTCACCATTAGTGTTGAGCGAGCACTAAAATGCTCGGGTGCTCGAAGCTCGGGCCGAGCTCGCCGTGATACTCGGGTGCTCGACCCGAGCAACGAGCCCAATGTTAGTCTATGGGAGACTCGAGCATTTTTGCGGTGGCACCCCCGGCAGTCTTTTAAAAGCCTAACAAGTGCCCAAAACGATAGTGACAGTGCTCAAATGACATGGGGACAGCATGGGAATCGCCCAGGAAGCATTTCTGACCCCCAGGTCACTGCTGTCAACAACGTGGTCAGAGGTATTAAGCCACTTTTACAGGCTCACAATAAAACGTTCAAAAACGAAAGTGAAACTTTTTTCCTGTGAAATATGTTAAGGAACATCCTTTCCAGGGTAAAGACTTGTGTATAAGTTAAAATAAATGACCAAAAACAAAAATACTCCTCCACACCTTCGGCTATGTTCACAAGTAGCATTTTTTATGCGTTTTTGCACTTTTGTATTGCTTTCAACTATGACAAATGCATTCACCGTGAAATGTCATTTTAACATTTTACAACCTTATCTGGCCATGTGCTGTGTGACACATGCATAAAGTGCTGAAAAGACAAGGGAACAGCATGGGGAAGACCCCTGGAAGCATCTCTGACCCCCAGGTCACTGTCTAAAAGTGTGCCCATCATAAGTGATCCTTACCGCATCAGATGATGCAGACTTGCAACTATCCCCATGCAAGTTCTAGTCCCAGGGCAGTGTTCAATTGTACCTCCCCCATTCCTTGCAATACAAGCTCAAGTATGCAGCCTGCCACCCACCCACCCCCAGGCTGCAATACCATACTGCTTGCTTGCTTGAACTTGAAATTGGGCCTTTTAGGCATGTGGAGGCGGAATCTGGCCACCACGTCATGGCTGTGTTGGCGGCCTGGAATCCATACTCAGTCCCCAGCCGCCCGGCGGCCGGGTGTCCATACTCGGTCCCCAGCCGTCCTGCGGCCGGGTGTCCACACACGGTCCCCAGCCGCCTGGGGGCAGCCGGGTGTCCATAAACGGTCCCCAGCCGCCCCTATTTCTCCTTGGAACTTCCCCTCACACACTTTTCTTAGCCCGGCCTGCTTTAGGCAGCATTGGACGAGCCCACCAGAGAAACAGACTCCTCCGGTGGGCCCTGACTTCTCCATCGGTGGAGTTGAGAGTGCCAAGGTGAGGAGCATGATGATGATGACAGAAGTTAGCATCTGCTATGTTTTCTTTTAATGCAAGTGTAAGTGTGCAGCCTGCCACCCACCCACCCCCAGACTGCAATTCCATACTGCTAGCTTGCACTTGAAATGGGGCCTTTTAGTTTGGAGGAGGCCGAAGCTGGCCACTACCTCATGGCTGCTTCGGCAGCGAGGTATCCATACTCAGTCCCCAGCCGCCCATATTTGTCCTGGTGTGCCTTATACATAAGATTAAGCACGTATACCAAAACATTACCTGTGCCCTCCCCAGTGCATTTAGTGGGAAGGAGAGCCTATTCCGCTGTAGTGTGTGCATGCCAAACCCCTGTTCATGGTACATGCGAAGATGCCTCCCACCTTGCACCTGTCGTTGCAGACTTGCAGCTATCCCCATTCAAGTCCTTGTCCCAGGGCAGTGTTCAATTGTACCTCTCCCATTCCTTGCAATGCAAGCGCAAGTATGCAGCCTGCCACCCACCCACCCCCAGGCTGCAATACCATACTGCTTGCTTGCTTGCACTTTAAATTGGGCCTTTTAGGCATGTGGAGGCGGAATCTGGCCACCACGCCATGGCTGTGTCGGCGGCCTGGTATCCATACTCAGTCCCCAGCCGCCTGGTGGCCGGGTGTCCCCGCTTGCTCCCCAGCCTCCAGGGGGTGGCCGGGTGTCCATACTCGGTCCCCAGCCACCCCTATTTGTCCCGGTAACCTTTCCCACACTTTTCTTAGCCTGGCCTGCTTTAGGGCAGCATTGGCCGAGCTCACCGGACTATCAGACTCCTCCGGTGGGCCCTGGCTTCTCCATCAGGGGAGTTGAGAGTGCCAAGGTGAGGAGCATGATGAGGATGATAGAAGTTAGCATCTGCTTTGTTTTGTTGTAATGCAAGCGCATGTATGTAGTAGCGGCTAGGCCTGAGGTGGTCAGCGTTTTGGCGCATATCCTACCTCCTCAGAGGATTGCTGGATGTTTTCCTGCTACTATCCAAGTTCTATGACTCCCATTAAAACAAAGCTTCAGGTGATAAATGATGGATGAGGTAGTGGCAAAGGAGAAAGAGCAGGAGGAACAGGGACCATTCACATCAATATCAGGCCAGTCAACCAGATATGTCTTGTAGGATATGTTTCTGTAACAAAAGGAGAGGTTCGGCTACACAGTTATAGGGCATACAGTGAGTGCAATGCCTACCAAAAATTTCGAGCCACTCCAATGCCCCTTGGAAATGACATGGAGGTCAGAGGGCGTTAACTAAACCTTTTTTTCCATTTATAGCAACTGGGTCTCCCGTGCACTGTTGGCCTAAGCAGTGAATGGAAGGCTTTCCAAAAAATTATGAGGAACTGCAATGCCCCTTAGGGTATGTGCACACGATGCAGAAATGAAGCAGAAAATTTCTGCATCATTTCTGCATCTCCCTGGCAGAAAAAACGCATGCAGATTGTGCATGCGTTTTTCCTGCGGATTACATGCGGATTCACATGCGTTTCCACATGCGTTTCCGCATGTGGATTGACAAGCGCTTTCCAGGCGATTTTAGCATCACCTGGAAAGTGCTTGACAACTAGGTCACACTATATAAATCCATGCAAACAGCATGGATTTATATAGTGTGACCCGAGAGAGTGTATATACTTACCTCCGATGGCCCGCGCTGTCCTGCTCATTCCGTTCTCCCTCGCCGGCAACTTTGAATTGAAAGACCTGCCGACGTCAGCGTCACGTGACCCGTCACATGACTCTGACGTCAGCGCAGGTCCTACAACTGACTGCAAGTGCCGGGAACCAAGCAGGAGCGGTGCGCGGGCCGACAGATGGTAAGTATACATTTATTTTTTATTTTATTCTTGTTTTACAGCTTTTTTAATGGTACCTGGGTGTGGATGAGACTCTCCTCTCCTCCACACCCGGGTACCATCCGCACATTAGAACGCGCCAATAACGCAAGTACAAATGCAGTCTTGCGGAATTGGCGCGTTCTAATGCAAGTCAATGGCGGCGAAAACGCCACGTTTACGCAAAATTAATTGACATGCTGCGCATTTTTGAGCGCAGCTTTTCCGCTGCGGAAAAATCCGCATCATGGGCACAGCACATGCGGATTTCAATTGGGGAACATTGCTGCCCTTCTACCATGCGTTTTTAATGCGTTTCCGCGGCGTTTACGCAACTGCAAAAACACCGCGGAAACGCATTAAATACGCATCGTGTGAACTCAGCCTTACAAGAGCCATGTGTCGCACCCCAGGGGTCTGGTCACCACAGTAATAGAGATATTACGTCGGAGAGCAAGTGGGAGGTTTCCTGGTCAGGATCCCTTAAACATGCAACATCCTCCTGCCCCAATCCTGGGAGGGGAGAATTCTGCCCTTATAAACTGGATCTGGGGCGGGGTTGAGTGAGTCAGAGAACAGTCAGAGTCAGAGTGAGAGCAAGGGAAAGTAACAGCAAGGAGCTCTGTAGGAGCTAGGAGCTAAAGACCAGGGGCTGGAAGCTGAGCAGAGCTCGCCCTGGCAGAAGACAATAGGAACCGGACACAGGAGTCCGAAGCTGTGAGGACTTATATATCCAGCAGCAGAAACCAGCCGGCAGGGGATTTCAGGTCCTCTGGCCATAGAAGCCCGGAGGCTCAGTCACAAGCAAGGGACCAGCACCGCCGTCGTGGAGCGGAGGCTAACAGAAGGCCCCAAGTCACCAGCCATACGGGTGAGCACTACACGGTACACTCAGGGACGTGGGCTACTTCTACCCGCTTACAGCAAGGTAGCCAGGAAGAGTGCAGACAGACGGGGAGGCCTACAACTCCACCTGGCCAAGGGAACTCCTGCTTGCTCACAGACTGACCAGGCCTCTTATGCTAGCCAGTACTCCCGGGAGGGTCTACCTTATAATCATCAGTAAAGACCCTGAACTGCACTGGAAAGACTCTGAGTCATTCCTGCTGCGCTCGTGCACCATCACCCCCATCATCCACACTCACTGCCCTGAGGCTATACTCCTCCCGAGGGGAGTTATCCCATTCTATGCTGCGCACACAACACCAGCCTCAGCGGTCTGCCTCGCAGCGGTGGTACTCCCTGACCGCAATCCACGGGTGGCGCAGTCGGACAATGAACCTCAAAACCTAAGAAAGACTGCCACTGGTTTGACCAGCCTGAGCCACGGGACCGGGTCACCGCCACGGAGACTACAGACCCCAGAGACCCGGCACCGGGTATCCCACACACGTGTACACACGGCCCAGGGGGCGCGTCACATGCAGTACAGCATATTACAAACATAAGTCCCATTATTGGGGAGTGGGTGTCCCATGGTATTTGCTTATGCTTTCCAAGCAAAAGCTGCCAAAAATTAGGACGGAGCAACTTGCAATGCCCCTTACAAGAGCCATGCAGTACAGCATATTACAAACATAAGTCCCATTATTTGGGAGTGGGTGTCCCATAGTATTTGCTTATGCTTTCCAAGCAAAAGCTGCCAAAAATTAGGACGGAGCAACTTGCAATGCCCCTTACAAGAGCCATGCAGTACAGCATATTACAAACATAAGTCCCATTATTTGGGAGTGGGTGTCCCATAGTATTTGCTTATGCTTTCCAAGCAAAAGCTGCCAAAAATTAGGACGGAGCAACTTGCAATGCCCCTTACAAGAGCCATGCAGTACAGCATATTACAAACATAAGTCCCATTATTGGGGAGTGGGTGTCCCATAGTATTTGCTTATGCTTTCCCAGCAAAAGCTGCCAAAAATTAGGACGGAGCAACTTGCAATACCCCTTACAAGAGCCATGCAGTACAGCATATTACAAACATAAGTCCCATTATTGGGGAGTGGGTGTCCCATAGTATTTGCTTATGCTTTCCCACCAAAGCTGCCAAAAATTAGGATGGAGCAACTTGCAATGCCCCTTACAAGAGCCATGCAGTACAGCATATTACAAACATAAGTCCCATTATTGGGGAGTGGGTGTCCCATAGTATTTGCTTATGCTTTCCAAGCAAAAGCTGCCAAAAATTAGGACGGAGCAACTTGCAATGCCCCTTACAAGAGCCATGCAGTACAGCATATTACAAACATAAGTCCCATTATTGGGGAGTGGGTGTCCCATAGTATTTGCTTATGCTTTCCCAGCAAAAGCTGCCAAAAATTAGGACGGAGCAACTTGCAATGCCCCTTACTAGAGCCATGCAGTACAGCATATTACAAACATAAGTCCCATTATTGGGGAGTGGGTGTCCCATAGTATTTGCTTATGCTTTCCCAGCAAAAGCTGCCAAAAATTAGGACGGAGCAACTTGCAATGCCCCTTACAAGAGCCATGCAGTACAGCATATTACAAACATAAGTCCCATTATTGGGGAGTGGATGTCCCATAGTATTTGCTTATGCTTTCCCAGCAAAAGCTGCCAAAAATTAGGACGGAGCAACTTGCAATGCCCCTTACAAGAGCCATGCAGTACAGCATATTACAAACATAAGTCCCATTATTGGGGAGTGGGTGTCCCATAGTATTTGCTTACGCTTTCCCAGCAAAAGCTGCCAAAAATTAGGACGGAGCAACTTGCAATGCCCCTTACAAGAGCCATGCAGTACAGCATATTACAAACATAAGTCCCATTATTGGGGAGTGGGTGTCCCATAGTATTTGCTTATGCTTTCCCACCAAAGCTGCCAAAAATTAGGACGGAGCAACTTGCAATGCCCCTTACAAGAGCCATGCAGTACAGCATATTACAAACATAAGTCCCATTATTGGGGAGTGGGTGTCCCATAGTATTTGCTTATGCTTTCCCAGCAAAAGCTGCCAAAAATTAGGACGGAGCAACTTGCAATGCCCCTTACAAGAGCCATGCAGTACAGCATATTACAAACATAAGTCCCATTATTGGGGAGTGGGTGTCCCATAGTATTTGCTTATGCTTTCCAAGCAAAAGCTGCCAAAAATTAGGACGGAGCAACTTGAAATGCCCCTTACAAGAGCCATGCAGTACAGCATATTACAAACATAAGTCCCATTATTGGGGAGTGGGTGTCCCATAGTATTTGCTTATGCTTTCCCAGCAAAAGCTGCCAAAAATTAGGACGGAGCAACTTGCAATGCCCCTTACTAGAGCCATGCAGTACAGCATATTACAAACATAAGTCCCATTATTGGGGAGTGGGTGTCCCATAGTATTTGCTTATGCTTTCCCAGCAAAAGCTGCCAAAAACTAGGACGGAGCAACTTGCAATGCCCCTTACAAGAGCCATGCAGTACAGCATATTACAAACATAAGTCCCATTATTGGGGAGTGGGTGTCCCATAGTATTTTCTTATGCCTTGCAAGCAAAAGCTGCCAAAAATAAGGACGGAGGAACTTGCAATGCTGGCACCCTGGTGGTATAGTGGTGGTGGAGGCTGAGGATAAGGAGAAGAAGATTAAACAGCCGAAACGAGGAAGCGTATACCCATGTGTGGGTGTGAAGCAGTGCATGTGAATACACCTCCCGAAATAACACAGTGGATTTGACTTTATGTTACTCTGCTGTCATTTGGTGGTGATGAGAAGTCTGGCCCAATCCAGCCCTTGTTCATTTTGATAAGGGTCAGCTTGTCAGCATTGTCAGTTGACAGGCGAGTGCACTTATCAGTTATAATTCCCCCAGCGGCACTAAAAACACGCTCCGATAACACGCTAGCGGCAGGGCAGGCCAGGACCTCCAAGGCGTACAGAGCGAGTTCATTCCAAGTGTCCAGCTTGGATACCCAATAATTAAAAGGCACAGAGTAATCACGGAGGACGCTGGTACGATCGGCAAGGTACTCCCTCACTATCTTTTGAAACTTTCCACTCCTTGTGAGAGTACCCCGCGCCTCAGGGCCTGTAAGCTGGGCGGGTGTCAGAAAACTGTCCCAGAACGTTGACAGTGTTCCCCTGCCTCTGCTGGATTGGAGTTGCATCTCTCTCGCCTGTACGCCTTGGTTGGGCAACGAACTGTGACCTCTGCCGCTAGCGTGTTCAGATGGGAATTTTTTTAACAGTTCTGCAGCAAGGGCCTTCTGGTATTGCCCCATTTTTGTAGACCTCTCCACCTCAGGAATAAGAGAGTGAAAGTTCTCCTTGTAGCGGGGGTCTACAAGTGTCACCAACCAGTAATGACTGTCACCCAACATTTTGACAACGCGAGGGTCACTGTTAAGGCAGCGTAACATAAGGTCAGCCATGCGTGCCAGACTGGTAACGGGCAAGATTTCCGTGTCCTCACCAAGATGACGACTGACCATGCTCTCCTCCTCCTCCTCTTCCTACTCCCCCCTGTCCTCAGGCCACCCACGCTGAACCGACGGTATGACACTTGTACAGGTACTACCGTCTACAACGCATGATAGCAGCTCCTGTTCTTCCTCCTCCTCCTCCTCCTCCTCCTCTCCCTCATTGTCCCCCAATGCACGTTGGGATGAGATGAGGCTGGGCTGTGTGTAATCGCCCGCTACGGTTCTTGATCCATCTCATCATACTCTGGCTGCAATGCCTCCTCTTTAATTCTCTGTAGAGAGCGTTGCAAAAGACAGACAAGTGGGATGCTGACACTAATGATGGCGTCATCGCCACTCACCATCTTGGTGGCCTCCTCAAAGTTTGTCAGGATGGTACATATGTCAGACATCCAGGTCCACTCCTGAGGTCGTATGTGTGGAGTCTGACCTGAATATCGACGGCCTTGTTGCAGCTGGTACTCCACAACTGCTCTCTTCTGCTCACAAATCCTTTGCAACATGTGGAGGGTAGAGTTCCAACGTGTGGGGACATCACACACCAGTCGGTGTGCCGGAAGCTGCAAACGCTGCTGCAACACAGCAAGGGCGGCGGAAGCTGTAGCCGACTTGCGAAAATGAGCTGACAGGCGGCGTACTTTCACGAGCAGATCTGGCAACTCGGGGTACGATTTAAGAAACCGCTGAACCACGAGGTTAAGCACATGAGCCAGGCATGGTACGTGTGTGATCTCACCTCGCCTCAGAGCCGCCACCAGGTTATGGCCATTGTCACACACGACCATGCCGGGATATAGGTTCAGCGGTCTCAGCCACAGATCTGCCTGCTCTTTCACAGCTGTCCACAACTCACAAGCAGTGTGAGGTTTATCACCTAAGCTTATGAGTTTCAGCACAGCCTGTTGCCGCTTGGCGGAGGCAGTACTGCAATGCTTCCAGCTTGTAACTGATGTGGTGATATCTGAGATGGAGGCTGAACATGAGGAGGAGGAGGAGGATGCGCAGGAGCTGTACACTGTGGGGGCAACTCTGACTGACATAGGGCCCGCAATCCTCGGTGTGGGGAGGATGTGTTCCGTCCCAAGGTCCGACTGGGTCCCGGCTTCCACTATGTTCACCCAGTGTGCCGTCAGAGAGATGTACCGTCCCTGGCCACAAGCACTTGTCCACGTGTCCGTTGTCAGGTGGACTCTCCCAGTATCTGCGTTGTTGAGGGCACGGCAGATGCTTTGGGACACGTGCTTGTGTAGTGCGGGGATGGCACACCGGGCAAAATAGTGTCGGCTGGGGACCGAGTACCGAGGGACGGCCACCGCCATAAGATTGCGGAAGGATTCCGTCTCCACCAGCCTAAAAGGCAGCATTTTCAATGCAAGCAGTCGTGAAATGTGCGAATTTAGGACTGTGGCCTGTGGGGCGTTAGCTGCGAATTTCCTCTTTCGTTCAAAGGTCTGGGATATGGACAATTGAACGCTGCGGTGGGACGTGGACGTTGATGCTGTTTCTTGAGAAACTGCCATAACAAGTGAAGACTGAGAGGAGGGGGCATCTTTACATGCAGTATGGACAGGGGATTGCCTTGCACACACAACAGGGGGTTCTATTGCACGCACAACAGTGGAAGAAGCAGTGGTGACACCCGCTGACACTGGTCGTGGACCCTGGGTTTCGCCCCACAAAGTCGGGTGCTTTGCTGCCATGTGCCTGATCATGCTGGTGGTGGTCAGGCTGGTAGTTTTGTCACCCCTGCTGATGCTGGCATGGCAGGTGGAACATATGGTCTTTTTGGGGTTATCAGCAGAGTCTTTAAAAAAATTCCAGACTCTGGAAGACCTACCGCTTGTACTGGCAACGTCCCTCGTGTTGGTGTTACGGGGAACGGTTGCCTGCCTTCTGTCTGCGGCCACCACACTGCTTCTTCCTGCCTGTTGGGGTACTCTGCCTCCCTCCCCCTGTGTGCTGCTGGCCTCACTCTGCATGTCCTCCTTCCACGTTGGGTCAGTTACTAGATAATCCACCACCTCCTCCTCTTCCACTTGCGCACCACGATCCTCCTCCTCACTTCCTGGCAATTGTGTCTCGTCATCGTCCACCTCTTGTGACAGATTGCCAATGTCGACTTCCTGTGGCCGTGGCTGTTCAAATATTTGGGCATCGCTACATGGGATCTCCTCTTCCACCACTTCAAGCGTATCAGGCGAGGGGCCCAAATATGGAAATGGACCAGTGAACAGCTCTTCAGAGTGTCCAAGTGTGGGATCACTTGCTGTCTGACGACACTCGGCATGGTGGGAGGAAAAAGCATCAGGGTGAGGAGGAGTATGCGGTCGAGACTCACGGCTACTAAGAGTTGACCGTGTGGAAGACAGACCAGAGGTGGTGGTGCCCAGGTAACTGGAAGTATTATCTGCTATCCAATTAATAACCTGTTCACACTGATCAGTTCTCAATACTGGTGTTGTTCTGTGCTTCCCTAGTAATTCGGTCAAGAAGTGGGAGCGAGAAGATGTGGCTGTTGGTTGTGGCACATTTTCACCTTGGCCACAGCCCCGTCCTCTGCACGAACCATCACCAGAACGTCCATTTCCACGTCCCTTGCCACGCGCCTTGCCCATTGTAAATGAAGTAAAATAGCTTACACTTGCACTATCAATGGAAAAAAGGTAATAGAGAGTAGATTAGAACCGTGGAAGAGGAAAACCACAGTTATTGTTTACTGGGGTATACCACACTTTTTTAAATAGAGATATTTGCGGCTGAACAGTGAGCGACACACTCAAACTGCTTTTTTTTTAGATACCAAAGGCCCAAAACTGGATAGTACAGCGATTTGACCCATGGAACTGCGAAACCACACTGGGATGTCGGGCCTACACAAGACTATTTTCAACAGATATATTTTTATGTCACAACAGTCAGGAGACACTACTGTTTTTCTTTACGGAAAAAACTACTAAAACCTGAATAATAGAGATTTTTTACCGTGGGATGGCAAAACCACAGTTATTGTTTACTGGGGTATACCACACTTTTTTAAATAGAGATATTTGCGGCTGAACAGTGAGCGACACACTCAAACTGCTTTTTTTTAGATACCAAAGGCCCAAAACTGGATAGTACAGCGATTTGACCCGTGGAACTGCGAAACCACACTGGGATGTCGGGCCTACACAAGACTATTTTCAACAGATATATTTTTGTGTCACAACAGTCAGGAGACACTACTGTTTTTCTTTACGGAAAAAACTACCAAAAGCTGAATAATAGAGATTTTTTACCGTGGGATGGCAAAACCACAGTTATTGTTTACTGGGGCATACCACACTTTTTTAAATAGAGATATTTGCGGCTGAACAGTGAGCGACACACTCAAACTGCTTTTTTTTAGATACCAAAGGCCCAAAACTGGATAGTACAGCGATTTGACCCGTGGAACTGCGAAACCACACTGGGATGTCGGGCCTACACAAGACTATTTTCAACAGATATATTTTTGTGTCACAACAGTCAGGAGACACTATTGTTTTTCTTTACGGAAAAAACTACCAAAAGCTGAATAATAGAGATTTTTTACCGTGGGATGGCAAAACCATAGTTATTGTTTACTGGGGTATACCACACTTTTTTAAATAGAGATATTTGCGGCTGAACAGTGAGTGACACACTCAAACTGCTTTTTTTTTTTTAGATACCAAAGGCCCAAAACTGGATAGTACAGCGATTTGACCCGTGGAACTGCGAAACCACACTGGGATGTCGGGCCTACACAAGACTATTTTCAACAGATATATTTTTGTGTCACAACAGTCAGGAGACACTACTGTTTTTCTTTACGGAAAAAACTACCAAAAGCTGAATAATAGAGATTTTTTACCGTGGGATGGCAAAACCACAGTTATTGTTTACTGGGGTATACCACACTTTTTTAAATAGAGATATTTGCGGCTGAACAGTGAGCGACACACTCAAACTGCTTTTTTTTTAGATACCAAAGGCCCAAAACTGGATAGTACAGCGATTTGACCCGTGGAACTGCGAAACCACACTGGGATGTCGGGCCTACACAAGACTATTTTCAACAGATATATTTTTGTGTCACAGCAGTCAGGAGACACTACTGTTTTTCTTTACGGAAAAAACTACCAAAACCTGAATAATAGAGATTTTTTACCGTGGGATGGCAAAACCACAGTTATTGTTTACTGGGGTATACCACACTTTTTTAAATAGAGATATTTGCGGCTGAACAGTGAGCGACACACTCAAACTGTTTTTTTTTTTTTAGATACAAATGGCCCAAAATGGATAATACAGAGGTTTGAACCGTGGAAGTGCAAAACAACACTTCTGTTTCTCTAGCCTACACTAGACTATTTTCAACAGTTATATTTGTGTCTGAAAAATCAGAGACACGCTTTTTCTTTGGGGGGGGGGGGGGACACACCAAAAGGTTAATAAGATGGGTATTTGTATAGTGTGAAGGAGGAAAAAAAAAGGAGGATTTAGATGAAAAAAAAAGGATTTTTCCTGGCCCCCGACACCTGGTGCTAAGTCCAGCAATTTTAGCAACAGGAGCACACAAGACTGTAATGCAGCGTTTGCTGGTATAACCACTGTGTCTCCTATACAGCCTGCCTGCCTGGTATCTGGGATAGATATTAGTCCTGAAAAGGACTGTTTGTTTGTTCTGGCAGCCTTTACAGACCCTACACTAACTATTTCGCAGTTTATATCTCTCCCTAAATCAGCAGCGCTGTCCCTACACTGTCTAATCCGGAGCGACTGTGTCCAAGATGGCGGCGCCCCGTTTTAAATACTCGAGGTGACGCTGTGCGGCCAGCCAATCACTGTAATGCCCACAACCAACATGGCTGCAGCATTACAGTGACTGGCTGGCAATCCCTGTGACGCGCCCCTGGGCCTGTGTCGCGCTGCGGTGCGCACGCGGGAGCTTACCCGGAGCCGGATCCGTGGAGGGTTGTAATCTCGTGGCGGTGACCCGGTCCGTGCCCAGGGAGTCAAACAAGACGGCAGTCTATTAGTAGTAAATAGTTGATGACTACGCCACCCGTTGAGTGCAGCCAGGAAGCTGCTGCTGCAGGGCAGACCGCTGAGGCCGGTGGTAGGATTGTGCAGCGTGATAGTATAACCCCCAACGGGAGGGGTATGGCCTCAGGGCAGCCGACGTGGATGATGGGGGTAGCAGGAACCACTCAGAGACGGTACGGTGTAGTTCAGGGTCTTTACTGGTAACAACGACAGACCCTCCCGGAGTACTTGCTAGCAAACGGGGCCTGGTCAGTCTTTGAGCAGATGGGATCTCCCCTGGCCAGGCGTAGTTGTAGGCCTCCCAAACTGACTGTACTCTTCTGGCTACCTTGCTAGAAGCTGATGTAAGTAGCCCACGTCCCTGAGTGTACCGTGTGGTGCTCACCCGTATGGCCGGTGACTCGGGGCCTTCTAATGGCTTCCGCTCCACGATGGCGGTGCTGGTCCCACGCGTGTGACCGTGCCTTCGGGCTTCTGGGCCAGAGGACCTGAAATCCCCTGCCCGACGGATTCTGCTGCTGGGTAGGAGTTAGTCCCCACAGCCTCGGACTCCGGGTCCGGTAAAGAATCTTCTTAGTCAGGGCGAGCTCTGTAGCTGCCAGCCCCTGACTCCTTGTAACTCTGCTGTTTCCTATGCTGCTTCTCTTCTCCACTCTCCTTGTCTGACTCACCCTGCCTCAGCCCCGGGTTTATACAGGGGAAGTTCTTCCCCTCCCAAGACTGGGCAGGAGGTGTGGCATGCACAGGATCCCTGACCAAAGGACCTCCCACCTGCTCTCAGACATAATATCTCTATCACTGTGGCAACCAGACCCCTGGGGTGTCACATTCCCCCCTAGTGAAATTTAGTACTCCGGGACTAAACACATTTAGAAAAACATAACAAAGTATAACAATAACAATACTATAAGAAAAACACATAAGATGGTTACGGCGTGTCCGCAACCGGATGCAGTCTTTGAAGAAAAGCAAAGGTGTCCATTTCACCAACACAGGGAGACGTAACCAGGTAGGGGTCTGTCCTACCCCGAGTCCTTAACAGTCTCTAGTCCATCCTGGGTTACGCTCCAACTATATACAAGGATTCCCGGTAAATCCACCAAGGATCCCTAAAAATAACTAGAAACACAAAATTATACACAAGCAACAAGACACAGAAAAACATAAATAAAACAATTTATACACTTCAAATTCTCCATCGTGCGGGTAACTGGCCTCTAGTGGCCCGAGTGGACCTACGGAGCTGACTGTCTGGCCCTGAACTACAGGGTGTAGGAACTGTTAAGGGTAAACTGGGCAGCTGTCTACCGGCTCTTTGTCTCACTAGGGGTACGGCAGGCTCACTATAAGCAGAGGGTTGATTCTCCTGTTCTGCTTGTGTGGAGTCTTCTGCCTCCTGGACCGGCTGTTCTTCCAGCTCTACCCGTTGCTCCGTAGGTTCTTGGGATGATGGTTGGAGGAAGGTGAGTACGGGTACCACAACTGCACCATTGACTTGAGTCCAAGACTGAGGGAAGTCCCCGAGCACGGTACTAACCATATCTTCCCTTTCTTCCACGGGTCGATGGTCTTCTTCTTCCTCTTCAGGGTTCCTCAGTTGTTCGGGACACTTCTTCAGGTGGTCCCGGGACACAATGGCTGTGGTTTCCCCTCCGTCTTTACTGATGGTACAGACCTTCGGGTTCTCGTGGCTTGAGGGCAGTACGGTGTACGGGTCCTTCTCCCACTGGTCGTCCAACTTGTGGAGCCGTCTCTTCCTCTTCAAGACCTGCTCTCCGGGTACCAGGGGAACAGCGGGAGCATACTGGTTGTAAGTTTTCTCTTGTCTTTCCCTAGCCTGACAGAGACTTCGCTCCACGCTCTCCTGTACTCTCCGGTACTGCTGCTGCCTCTCTGTGTCCCAGTCTGTTTCTGGTGAAGTGTCCTCGGGGGTCAGGACTCCCATTTCCAGGTCAACAGGTAACTTACCAGGTCTTGCCCTCATTAGGTAAGCCGGGGTACAGTTGGTGGAACCTACCGGGATGTGGTTGTATAGGTCCACCAGATCGGGCAACTTTTCAGGCCACAGACTGCGTTCTTCCAGGGGCAACGTTTTTAGAAGATCCATTACCACCTGGTTCATTTTTTCACAAAGTCCATTAGTCTGCGGATGGTAGGGTGTCGTCCTTATCTTCCGGCAGCCATACAGATTGCAGAATTCCTGAAAGACCTCCGCTTCAAAGGCAGGTCCCTGGTCCGTCAGCACTTGGTCCGGGTACCCGTGTGGACGGCAGAAGTGCTGCTGGAAGGCTCTAGCTGCTGTTTGAGCCGTTAAGTCCTTGACGGGGACGACAACCAAGAACCGGGAGTAATGATCCACGATGGTTAACGCGTAGACGTAGCCACTTCTGCTTGGGGTCAGTTTTACATGATCCAAGGCTACCAGTTCCAACGGTTGCCGGGTGACGATGGACTGCAGGGGAGTCTTCTGGCTGGCTCGGTCCTTCCTTCTCAGGTTGCACGGGCCACAATCTCTGCACCACTTCTCGATGGTTCCCCTCATGCCTACCCAGTGGAACCGCTCGCGCAGCAGGAACTCCAGCTTTTTCCACCCAAAGTGTCCAGCTCCGTCGTGGTATGCCTCCATCACCATGGCTGCGTCTCTTCGTGGCACCACTACTTGCCAGAGTAATTCATGCGTCCGGGAGTTAACCATTCTGCGGCACAACTTCCCTTTGTAAAGGAACAGTCGACTCTTCTCTGCCCATAGTTGTTTGGCTTCCTCCGGAGCGTCTGGTTCAAGGCGAGCCTCCGGCCGAGTCAGCATCTCCTTCACCAGTCGGACGGCAGGGTCGCTGTCTTGCGTTTCCGCCCAGTTGTAGTGGGGTAAGGGGTTCAACGTAGCAGCCTGCTTACTCCTTACCCGGTGGGAATACTGAATAGTCCCATGACGGTGGAACGCAGGGAGTTCAACTTCTTCCAGTCCCTCCGGATCTTCTCCTCCGTCCGGCAGGTTGGGCATCCTGGACAGGGCGTCCGCGTTGGTATTGGAGCGTCCTGCCCGGTATTTAATTGTGAACTCGTAGTTGGACAGACGGGCCATCCACCTCTGCTCCAGGGCACCGAGTCTTGCCGTGTCCAGGTGTGTCAGCGGGTTGTTATCCGTGTACACGGTGAACCGGGAAGAAGCGAGGTAATGCTTAAAGCGCTCAGTGATTGCCCATACTACGGCCAGGAACTCTAACTTAAATGAGCTGTAATTCTCGGGGTTCCTTTCGGTGGGTCGCAGTTTTCGGCTGGCGTAGGCGATTACTCGTTCCTTCCCCTGCTGGATCTGGGACAGTACGGCTCCTAGCCCGATGTTACTGGCGTCGGTGTAGAGGATAAAGGGCTGGCTATAATCCGGGTACGCCAGGATTTCGTCCCCCGTGAGGGCCATCTTCAGCTGGCGGAAGGACTCTTCTTCCAGCTCTTCCCATTTGAAGGGCGGCTTCTGGTTCTTGGCCTTCCGGGACTGGCCTATCAGGAGGTCCTGCATAGGTGCTGCCTTTTTGGTGAAACCGGGAATAAACCTTCGGTAGTAGCCTACCAACCCGAGGAACTGCCGCACTTCTTTTACGCTGGAGGGGCTTGGCCATCCCTTAATTGCGGTGATCTTATCGGGGTCGGGAGCCACTCCGTCAGCGCTCACCACGTGTCCCAGGTACTGCACCTTTGGTTTCAGGAGGTGACACTTGGAGGGTTTCACCTTTAGGCCGTAACTCGCCAGAGCCTCGAACACTTCCGCCAGGTGTTTCAGGTGGTCCTCATACGTCTTGGAATATACGATGACATCGTCCAGGTACAACAGGACCGTCTCGAAGTTTCTGTGGCCCAGACAACACTCCATTAGGCGTTGGAAGGTTCCTGGTGCGTTGCAGAGTCCGAACGGCATGCAGGTGAACTCGCTAAGTCCCATCGGGGTGGTGAATGCGGTCTTCTCCCGGTCCGCCTCTGCTACAGGAACCTGCCAGTACCCGCTAGTGAGATCCAAGGTAGAGAAGAAGTTAGCAGATCTTAAAGCAGCCAATGACTCCTCTATCCTTGGTAAGGGGTACGCATCCTTGTGTGTGATACGGTTGATTTTCCGGTAATCTACACACATCCTCATGGTGTTGTCTTTCTTTTTGACTAAAACTAATGGGGCTGCCCAGGGGCTACAACTATCCCGGATTACCCCAGCCTCCTTCATATCTCTAAGCATCCCCTTGGCGTGTTGGTAATGTGCAGGGGGTACGGGTCGATACCTCTCTTTTATGGGAGGATGATCTCCCGTGGGGATGCGATGTTCTACCCCCTTGACTCGCCCGAAGTCTAACGGGTGTTTACTAAACACTCTCTCATACTCTTGAACCACCCGATAGACTCCTTGTTTCTGATGTGAGGGAGTGGAGTCAGTACCCAAATGTAGTTGCTGACACCAGTCCTCCATGTCTTTCTTAGAGCCGTTACCTTCCTCCGGGTGAGATGGAGGCAAGGGTTCCACAGATTGTATAGAACTTTGATTAGTGGTATATAATTTGGCTAGCGTGGCATACCGGGGCAGGTACACTTCCCTCTCCCCGATATTTATTATGCGAATGGGCACCCTCCCATGGCGTACATTGACCACCCCCCGTGCTGTCAAAATGGTGGGCCTACTGTCTGAGTAAACTGGTTCTACCATTGCCTGGTAATCTCTACCTCTCAGACCAATAGCTGCCCGGCACCAAATCATCATTTCACTTTTTGGGGGCATGGCAATAGGAAAAGGGTCACACATTCTTACACTACCAATCTCACCGCCGGAGAGTTCCACTTGTTGCCGTTGCATCAGTGCCCGGATCTCTTTCTGGAGCACCCGCTGCTCGCCGGAGCTGGCATTCTTGGCAACCTGCTGTAAAAGGAAAATCACCTCTGCAAGACAATTTTCAATTACATTAGTTCCTAGAGTTATTTTTGGGTGACTCTCATGTTTATCGATATCTACAATGATCAGTCCCTGTGCGGCCAGTTCGACTCTACCAATTTTGATGGTCACCTCTTTAAATCCGATCTGTGGCACGGGCTGACCATTGCTGGCGATGATACTCAAGTCGTCGTCGGGGTAGCGGGTAATATCCGAGTCATTCCAGTACTGCTTGAAGAGCACGTACGGGATGGTGGTGACCTGTGACCCGGTGTCCAGTAGGGCACTCATGGGAATGCCATCCAGTACCACAGGCAAGACTGGACGTCCTCCCACATATCTGTCGCGCCAGTTCGATGGGCCTGGTGATCTTTTTCCTGGGGGTTGGCCCTCTACCCCAGGTTGTGCCCGTTTAAAGAACAGTACCTTGCCATATGTCCGGGTTGATTGCAGCGGCGGCAGATGGGTCGTCCGTCCTCACTGTATCGGTCACTGGGTCTTCCTCTGGCCGGTGGGGTCCTCCTTGGTCGACGCCACGGGATGTCCTCCGGTCCGGATGCCAGCTGGATCTTCCCTGGGGTGGAAACCTGTAAAGACTGCACAGTTCGGGTTAGCGCAGCAACGCTCTTAGCTAGCTCTTGGACCTGATGGTGTAGGTCTGGAGCCGGGTCATTGTCCAAAGCCTGCGCATCAGCTCCCACAGGCCCTGCTGACAAGGGCGCCGCCTCCTGGTAGTAAGTGGTAGTGGGGCGTCTGTGGGTCACAACGCCACCTGGTGCCGGTTCTCGGAGCACCCGGATGGCTCTGTCCTTGAACTGTGCAAAGTCCAGATGGGGATCCTGTAAGGCCATTGCCCGCAACTGGGTTCGGTGGGCATTGCAATATAAACCCTCTATAAATTGTTCAGTCAACAGCCTGTCCTCGTTTCCCACCCCATCAGGGTCGGTCTGCTTTATGGCCCTCAGGGCCTCTTGTAGGTTTAGTGCATAGTCCCTTATACTCTCATGCGCTCGCTGCTTGCACCCGTAGAATCTAAGCTTAATCTCGGCTGAGGTGCGGGTATCAAAGGTGTCCTTCAGCCGGGTTAGTATCCCTGCGACAGTCTTCCTCCCAGGTGGCCAGGATTTTACTTCCCTTTTGGCTGCCCCGGTTAGTTGGGCCACCAGGATGCTCACTTTTTGCTCTTCTGTGAGGGGGTACACCTGGAAGAGGCTATCCAGCTTTTCTCTAAAGTCATGCAGGGTATGTGACTCCCCTGAGTACTGGGGTAGCCAAGCTGCTCCCGGGATATAGGGCATGGTGAAGGGCATAACTGCAGCAGCGGTAGCGCTGGCGGGGGTTGAGGCAGTGAAGCTCTCCTCCGTATCCGACATCTTCCTCCCCCCTAGTGGACCGTGGCCTACCTTGCGATGATCCTCTTCCGTAGGCCGCGGCTCCGCAGTGGATCGTCAGGGTTGAGGACCTTCCGTCGCGCTCCTGTGACGTCGGCGTCTGCTGGGCTCCTTCCAGGACCTTACGCAACGTCCGGACGTGAGGCGGGGCTTCAGTTCTCGCGCGCTTTCGGAGTCCACGCCCCTCTTCTTCCCGCGCGGCGTCCTCAAGATGGCGTCCAATGGCGGGAAAACTCCACGGATGGCGGGAAGAAGGTCGAAGATGGCGCCGGATGGCGGGAAAACTTCGCGGATGGCGGGAAGAAGGTAGAAGATGGCGCCGGATGGCGGGAAACCTTCACCACTGGTAAGTTTGAACAGTCTTTGCTTTTCAGGCACGCAGTACCCGGTGGTTGCGGGCACGAGATCCTGCCGACTACGCCAAAGTTGACGCGCCCCTGGGCCTGTGTCGCGCTGCGGTGCGCACGCGGGAGCTTACCCGGAGCCGGATCCGTGGAGGGTTGTAATCTCGTGGCGGTGACCCGGTCCGTGCCCAGGGAGTCAAACTAGACGGCAGTCTATTAGTAGTAAATAGTTGATGACTACGCCACCCGTTGAGTGCAGCCAGGAAGCTGCTGCTGCAGGGCAGACCGCTGAGGCCGGTGGTAGGATTGTGCAGCGTGATAGTATAACCCCCAACGGGAGGGGTATGGCCTCAGGGCAGCCGACGTGGATGATGGGGGTAGCAGGAACCACTCAGAGACGGTACGGTGTAGTTCAGGGTCTTTACTGGTAACAACGACAGACCCTCCCGGAGTACTTGCTAGCAAACGGGGCCTGGTCAGTCTTTGAGCAGATGGGATCTCCCCTGGCCAGGCGTAGTTGTAGGCCTCCCAAACTGACTGTACTCTTCTGGCTACCTTGCTAGAAGCTGATGTAAGTAGCCCACGTCCCTGAGTGTACCGTGTGGTGCTCACCCGTATGGCCGGTGACTCGGGGCCTTCTAATGGCTTCCGCTCCACGATGGCGGTGCTGGTCCCACGCGTGTGACCGTGCCTTCGGGCTTCTGGGCCAGAGGACCTGAAATCCCCTGCCCGACGGATTCTGCTGCTGGGTAGGAGTTAGTCCCCACAGCCTCGGACTCCGGGTCCGGTAAAGAATCTTCTTAGTCAGGGCGAGCTCTGTAGCTGCCAGCCCCTGACTCCTTGTAACTCTGCTGTTTCCTATGCTGCTTCTCTTCTCCACTCTCCTTGTCTGACTCACCCTGCCTCAGCCCCGGGTTTATACAGGGGAAGTTCTTCCCCTCCCAAGACTGGGCAGGAGGTGTGGCATGCACAGGATCCCTGACCAAAGGACCTCCCACCTGCTCTCAGACATAATATCTCTATCACTGTGGCAACCAGACCCCTGGGGTGTCACACCTGCATGTTCACTGGCTCTGTAAAGAGCGCCAAACATGCAGGGCGGAGACCCGAGCTCCCGCCCGAGTAACCCGGAAATGCTCGGTGCTCGCCGAGCATCCCGAGTAGCGTGATGCTCGGGCGAGTACCGAGCAGTGTCGAGCATGTTCGCTCAACACTAGTCACCATACTTTGCCGTGGAAGTTGAGGGGGGGGTACACTAGGGTCATCATACTGTGTGTGTTGAGGGTACGGTGGAGGGATTCACTGTGGGGGTGTCATACAGTATTTGGGGGGCACTTTTGTTGTCATCATACTTTATGGGGGAAATGAAAGGGGAATTTAGGGGCTTTAATAAGAGGAAAATAACTTTGTAAGGGCTGCAAAGATGTGAGATATGCTCTTTGAGCTCTGTGATCCCACCAAATATTTTTTTTTTTTTTTTTGGGGGGGAGGCCAATTAGAACTTCTGCTATGGGGCCCCATGATTTCTATGTATGCTCCTGCTTATAGGTGATATAAAAACAGAACTTTTCATGAATAGTCTATAATGGTGAAGAAAGTTCTATATCTATATTAACAAAGCTATAACTGGTTAAGGGCCCCTTCCTATCCCCACATCTCTGTCAATAAGAGCTCTTTCACACATCAGATTTTTTGGTAAGTTAGCTATCCAGAATTTTTGCAGAAAGGGTGTCTGTAATGCCAAACGAAGAGATCTTCTGCAACCAACTGCAGGGCGACTGTCTGTCACATCTGACTCACCCGTGACAAGTGGTGCCAGAAATGTTTTTATTTTTTTAATAAAGTATTTTTTATTTTTTTAATACTTTATTACAGCATTATAATGTATTTGACAGACAATTTTCCACTGCTATCACTGGGACTTGGTATCAGCCAAGGTTGTTGTTGTCACCTAAGGGCTGTTCCCCCCTCCTATTTTTTATTTTTACAATGTGTTTAAGAGCTAGCAGGCAAGTAGTCGCTAACTTTATGCCTGTTGTGCCTGGTGCCGCTCTCTGCCAGCACAGAAAGGTCATAATCATAGACCGCTCCTTATGGCAATTCTGCGGCTTACGTCGACGTTGCATCAACAGAGCAGCTCTTTCTCTTCCACTCTGCTCTGTTGATGGGGCGTGACCATAGGTGGACTATAATGAGGGCAATTTGGGTTATTGCCCGTGACCCGCTCGCTCCGGGGTGCCCTAAGCATAATGTATTGTGCACCACCATCGGCCATTTACTGTAGTCTGTCTGCTTAAACAGGCTATTAAAGGGGTGGTCCGAAACTAAATTTTATTTCATATCATAATCTAATATTTTTTCTAACATACTTTAATTAAAAAGTCTCTATCCTTCCCTCACTACACTGTCTAACTGCTTTATATTTTTCTACTGCTTTCTCTTTGATAACGATTCATTTGAGTGCATGCTGGGATACTCAAACGAAGCGTCAGTGACCGCCGCAACCTCTTTCACCTCTCTGAAACTAAGCTTCTTCAGTGATGTCTGTTTCAGGGGCTGCGTAAGTCCGTGCTCTACTGAATGTGTGTCTGTTGTCAATTCTGATGTATGCTCTGTAGATTCCTGTCACTGTGCACTGTTGTTCTCAGTGCACAGTGACAATGCGCTCTCTCGCTGTCTGCGATCAGAAGTGACATCACTTGTGACGTGCCCCCTGGGACATATTCCTTTTTGAGGGGAATACCCGGCACCGGATCAGATGGGGGGTTGTAGTCTCCGAGCGGCTGTGACCCGGCCCGTGCCCAGGGCGTCAAACTCAGTGTTATGTGGCAGTCCTACAGATGTTATTAAGAGTTCTTTTGTGTCGACTACGCCACCCGTTGTGATGCGGTCACTGTGGCCGCCGCTGCAGCAGGGTCCGCTGAGGCTGATGGTGGGTGCGCAGCTTGGTGGGATAACCCCCAACGGGAGGGGTATAGCCTCAGGGGGAACAGGTGCAGAGGATGGGGGTTGTGGTGGTGCAGTGCAGACGGCAGTGAAGACAGAGTCGGGTTGTGCAGTTAAGGGTGTTTACTTACTGCAGATGTTGTACTGGTCACTCCAGCTCCGAGTGACCACCCGAGCCGTGCTGCGTCCACCAGGTCCTGGATCCAGCCAACCCCCAAACAAGTCCGGAGCGTGGCCCTGAGCTCTCCTTCTGTCCCGTTCACTGGCCGTCCCCACCAGTGATCCACCTAGGTCCAGCTCCCTCGGGCCTTCTGTTGGGACACCCTTGGCCTTGGGTTCCCTGACCCTTCATGTGGTGTGCCTTCGGGGTGGATGTGGTGGGTGACCGTGGCAAACGCTGCCCACGGTCTCCGGTCTCTGGCTGGGGAATGTTTTTACCCCCACCAGCTTGGGTTCCGGTACCCTGTGCCGACTCTTCACCCGGGGTTTTAATTTGGGATCTTGGAGTCCTGTTCTTCTGTGCCCCTGGGTCTCTCTCTCTCCTCTCTCACTCTGGGTCTTTCCTTCTCCTCTGCTCCTGACTTGTTCTCTGCATCTGACTCTCTGCATCTGATCCTCTGCATCTGACCCTGATCTTAGTTGGTGCCCACCTTATATACACCCTCTATGTGTGAGCTCAGGTGACCAGCACCCAATGAGCTCCTAACTTTACCCAGGCTGCTCCCCCTATCTGCCCCTACACTACTTGGGATGTACCACCCCCCTCCCACTCCAGCCAGGAACAGACTCGGTCGTACCTGCACATTTCTAAGTGGGAGTACCGTCGGTCTGCTCCTCGGAAATGGGATGTGTGTAGTGTATGCAGCCTACCGAGCTCAGATCCACACTCCATCCTTGCCCGGGAGTGGAATATCACACCTCTGGGTTGAGGTGCAATACTCCTGTAGCAGCCGAATCCTCAGGGTGCTACATTTGCGTGAGCGGGTCTGGTCTCTGCTCACTGCTTTCTCTTCTTACAATGTACACTGGCCATGCGCTGTGTTGCCGGTTCATCACTTCTGATCAGAGCCGGTTAGAGAGCGCATTGTCACTGTGCACTGAGAAGAACAGTGCACAGTGACAGGAATCTACTGAGCATCCATCTGAATTGACAACCGGCACATGTTCAGTAGAGCAGGGACTAGCCCAGCCCCTGAAACAAACGTCACTGATGAAGCTTCATTTCAGACAGGCGGAAGAGGTTGCGGCAGTCATTGACACTTCGTTTCAGTATCCAGCATGAACTGGGATTCTCAAATGAAGCGTCATCAAAGAGGAAGTAGTAGAAAAAAATAAAGCAGCTACATAGTGTAGTTAGACAAGGATAGAGAATTTTTAATTAGAGTTTATTAGAAAAAAATAAATTATTACATTGGAGTTTAGCATGAAAATATAATTTAGTTTCTGCCTCCTATTTTACACAATGCATCTAGTAGTGCGGGTCTAGGTAAAATAGGAGGCAAGTCAGTGAAGGCACAGTGAGCTGTCATAAGAGCATACAGATGAATATGTAAGCAGAGCACCAGATAGAGCGCCCCCCACAGGCCGCCCCGAAGCACGAGCATATCATTATCTCCAAACTGAAAGTAAAGATTACACAAGAACCAAAGCACGGATTTCATAAACCAAGGTATCATATTAATCAGTGTAATGTCGCCCACCTGACAGTGTATGTAGTTTACTGAGCACAATCCTGCTGACAGGTGCGCTTTAATTTCATCTACTTTGAATGCCAAGTTTTCTTACATATCATTGAAGGGGATTGGATCCTACTTGTGCACCATTTTACATTTGTGCCATGGTCATATTTATCCTGTGATATATATAGCCCTAGAACGCATACCTGGGGCCTCGCAGGCCCGCCCTGTTAATTGTTTTCTATTTTCTGCAAGATTACTTTAGTTAGAATTTGGAAACTCTAGGTATTCCTCAGGTATATAGTTGTTTGTCATTTTTGTTTGAGTTATTCCATGTTATTTGCACACGGGCCTAAAAGGCCCCAGGTATGTGAAAAAGTAGATTTTTATGGTCATGCGTTCTAGGGATAGTATACCGCAGCCCCAGTGATTCCTGTGATGTATATACCGCAGCCCCATGTCTCCTGTGATGTATATACCGCAGCCCCATGTCTCCTGTGATGTATATACCGCAGCCCCATGTCTCCTGTGATGTATATACCGCAGCCCCATGTCTCCTGTGATGTATATACCGCAGCCCCATGTCTCCTGTGATGTATATACCGCAGCCACATGTCTCCAGTGATGTATATACCACAGCCACATGTCTCCAGTGATGTATATACCACAGCGCCATGTCTTCTGTGATGTACACTGCTCAAAAAAATAAAGGGAACATTTAAACAACAAAATATAACTCCAAGTAAATCAAACTTCTGTGAAATCAAACTGTCCACTTAGGAAGCAACACTGATTGACAATCAATTTCACATGCTGTTGTGCAAATGGAATTGACAATAGATGGAAATTATTGCCAATTATCAAGACACACTCAATAAAGGAGTGGTTCTGCAGGTGGGGACCACAGACCACATCTCCGTACCAATGCTTTCTGGCTGATGTTTTGGTCACTTTTGAATGCTGGTTGTGCTTTCACACTCGTAGTAGCATGAGACGGACTCTACAACCCACAGAAGATGCCGGGTAGTGCAGCTCATCCAGGATGGCACATCAATGAGAGCTGTGGCATGAAGGTTTGCTGTGTCTGTCAGCGTAGTGTCCAGAGGCTGAAGGTGATACCAGATGAGAGGCCAGTACACCAGGAGACGTGGAGCGCAACAACCCAGTAGCAGGACCGCTACCTCCGCCTTTGTGCAAGGAGGAACAGGAGGAGCACTGCCAGAGCCCTGCAAAATGACCTCCAGCAGGCCACAAATGTGCATGTGTTTGCACAAATGGTTAGAAACCGACTCCATGAGGGTGGTATAAGGGCCCAACATCCACAGATGAGGGTTGTGCTCACAGCCAAACACCGTGCAGGACGCTTGGCATTTGCCACAGAACACTAGAATTGGCAAAGTCTCCAATGGCGCCCTTTGCTCTTCACAGATGAAAGCAGGTTCACACTGAGCACATGTGACAGACGTGACAGAGTCTGGAGACGCCGTGGAGAGCGATCTGCTGCCTGCAAGATCCTTCAGCATGACCGGTTTGGCAGTGGGTCAGTAATGCTGTGGGGTGGCATTCCCTTGGAGGGCCGCACAGCCCTCCATGTGCTCGCCAGAGGTAGCCTGACTGCCATTAGGTACTGAGATGAGATCCTCAGACCCCTTGTGAGACCATATGCTGGTGCGGTTGGCCCTGGGTTCCTCCTAATGCAGGACAATGCCAGACCTCATGTGGCTGGAGTGTGTCAGCAGTTCCTGCAAGATGAAGGCATTGAAGCTATGGACTGGCCCGCCCGTTCCCCAGACCTGAATCCAATTGAGCACATCTGAGATATCATGTATCGCTCCATGCACCACAGACTGTCCAGGAGTTGGCGGATCTTTTAGTCCAGGTCTGGGAGGAGATCCCACAGGAGACCATCCGCAACCTCATCAGGAGCATGCCCAGGCGTTGTAGGGAGGTCATACAGGCACGTGGAGGCCACACACAATACTGAGCCTCATTTTGACTTGTTTTAAGGACATTACATCAAAGTTGGATCAGCCTGTATGTAACATCCCTGGCGGTGTGCTTGCATAGTGCACCACCTCCCACCATGCAAGACCGCAATCTTACCCATCCGTCCAGCCTGCAAACCTTGTTCCAGTTCATGCTGTGTGCATGTCTCTTGTCTGATTGCTTAGGGCGGCGGCCCGGTTACTTCCTGATTCTTATAGCTGCTGTGGGCGCACTCCTAATGCGTCCCCAGCCTATTGCTGTGAGTCACTGGATATTTAAACCCCCTCCACCCAGAAGGAGGTGCCTGAGCAACACTTTCTATCAGTGTGCTCCTAGCATCTGAGTTTCCAGGTCTTGTCCTGTATCTTGTCTGTTTCTGCCACCCTGGGGGCTGCATATCCAGGCCTGTTATCTCTGACTTCTGGTCTGTTTCCGCCACCCTGGGGGCTGTATACCCAGGCCTGTTACCTGTGACTTCTAGTCTGTTTCCGCCACCCTGGGGGCTGTATACCCAGGCCTGTTACCTGTGACTTCTAGTCTGTTTCCGCCACTCTTGGGGCTGTATACCCAGGCTCGTTCTTGTATCTCATTGCAGTATCAGTTCCTGTCTGAACTGTCTCCTAGCCTGTTACCTGTTTGTCTCTCTGTCCATACCTTCCCTTTTCCTGCAGTGTCTGAACCTTCACCTAACTCCAACTCGTTGTCTCTGTACTTCTGTTTATGAGTTTTGTGTCCACTCGCTACTTCATTGTAAGTACCTTGTGTGTATCTGGTTCTGCTTGTCCCTTTTCCCTTCCTCCGTATCTACCTCCTGTGTTCTAACCATCTTCCCATATTTTCCAGTCTGTTCCATGTGAACAGAGCCCTGTCCTCTCTGCCTGCACCTTCAGCCCTGTTCTGCTCTGCTTTCTCACCGCGCCAGCGTTTTCTCTCTGCTCTGCCTTGCCCACCGCTCCGGCGGTTCCTCTTTGCTCTGCCTTGTCCACCGCACCTGCGGTTTCACTCTGCTCTGCTTGCTCACCGCACCTGCGGTTTCGCTCTGCTCTACCTTGTCCACCGCACCTGCGGTTTCGCTCTGCTCTGCTTGCTCACCGCACCTGCGGTTTCGCTTTGCTCTGCCTTGCCCACCGCTCCGGCGGTTCCTCTCTGCTCTGCCTTGTTCACCGCAATGGCGGTTTCGCTCTGCTCTGCCTTGTCCACCGCTCCGGCGGTTCCGCTCTGCTCTGCCTTGTCCTCCGGAAGTTTCGCTTTACTCTGCTTGTCTACCGCATCTGCGGCTCTGTTCCGGTCTCCCAGTCTGTACTGGACCCTATCCAGCCTGCGCTCCAACCTGCTAGTACCTACCTGTCTGCACTCCAGCCGTGCTTGCCAGTATCTCCCTGTCTGCACTCCAGCCGTGCTTGCCAGTACCCACCTGTCTGCATACCAGCCGTGCTTGCCAATACCCACCTGTCTGCATACCAGCCGTGCTTGCCAGTACCCACCTGTCTGCATAACAGCCGTGCTTACCAGTGCCCACCTGTCTGCATACCAGCCGTGCCTGCCAATACCCACCTGTCTGTATGCCAGTTTACCTGCCTGTTCCTGCATTCCCCGGTGTGGGTCAACAGCTGTGACCGGGGTCTGACCTAGAGTAGCACCTGGTCCCTCTGCTCGGTTCCTCCTTGGTTTACGGAGTCGACTGAGCCGCCGTGCGACCTTGGTCGGATCAGGTTGATACTTAGTTACGCCCTTCCAGGCACTCCTCGGTTCATGGTACAGTGGGATCACTAATCACGCTCACGCCAGTCTGTCCGGGTGCGATCGTAACACTGTAGTGTGTTTTTCCACTTTCATTTTGGGGGTGACTCCAAATCCAGGCCTCCATTGGTTAATAAATTTGATTTCCATTGATGATTTTTGTGTGATTTTGTTGTCAGCACATTCAACTTTTTACATAACAAAGTATTCAAAGTATTCATTCAGATCTAGGATGTGTTATGTGAGTGTTCCCTTTATTTTTTTAGCAGTGTATATATCACAGCCCCATGTCTCCTGTGATGTACTGTAAATACCACAGCCCCATGTCTCCTGTGATGTATATACCACAGCCCCAGTGTCTCCAGTGATGTATATATCGCAGCCTCATGTCTCCTGTGATGTATATATCGCAGCCACATGTTTCTTGTGATGTATATACCGCAGCCTCATGTTTCTTGTGATGTATATACCGCAGCCTCATTTCTCTTGTGATGTACTGTCCATACCGCAGCCCAATGTCTCCTGTAATGTACTGTCCATACCGCAGCCCCATGTCTCCTGTAATGTACTGTACATACCGCAGCCCCATGTCTCCTGTAATGTACTGTACATACCGCAGCCCCATGTCTCCTGTAATGTACTGTACATACCGCAGCCCCATGTCTCCTGTAATGTACTGTACATACCGCAGCCCCATGTCTCCTGTAATGTACTGTACATACCGCAGCCCCATGTCTCCTGTAGTGTACTGTACATACCGCAGCCCCATGTCTCCTGTAGTGTACTGTACATACCGCAGCCCCATGTCTCCTGTAGTGTACTGTACATACCGCAGCCCCATGTCTCCTGTAGTGTACTGTACATACCGCAGCCCCATGTCTCCTCTAATGTATTGCACATACCGCAGCCCCATGTCTCCTGTAATGTACATTCCGCAGCCCCATGTCTCCTGTAATGTACTGTACATACCGCAGCCCCATGTCTCCTGTAATGTACTGTACATACCGCAGCCCCATGTCTCCTGTAATGTACTGTACATACTGCAGCCCCATGTCTCCTGTAGTGTACTGTACATACCGCAGCCCCATGTCTCCTCTAATGTATTGTACATACCGCAGCCCCATGTCTCCTGTAATGTACTGTACATTCCGCAGCCCCATGTCTCCTGTAATGTACTGTGCATACCGCAGCCCCATGTCTCCTGTAATGTACTGTGCATACCGCAGCCCCATGTCTCCTCTAATGTACTGTACATACCGCAGCCCCATGTCTCCTCTAATGTACTGTACATACCGCAGCCCCATGTCTCCTCTAATGTACTGTACATACCGCAGCCCCATGTCTCCTCTAATGTACTGTACATACCGCAGCCCCATGTCTCCTGTAATGTACTGTACATTCCGCAGCCCCATGTCTCCTGTAATGTACTGTACATACCGCAGTCCCATGTTTCCTGTGATGTATATGCCTCAGACCCATAAAGTGAGTTAATCTTTGACCAAATATGGCAGGGTAATTTTGAAGTTGATAATTTTGTACAGCCCCCTATATGATATAATATTTTTTATTTATATAGCGTCAACATATTCTGCAGCACTTTACAATTAAGTAGGGACATGTACAGACAATAAAAACAATACAAAGTATCACATTTCAGCAGTTACAGGAGGAGTGAGGACCCTGCTCGCAAGCTTACAATCTACTGTACATGTTATATAGATCCAAGGATTGTCCCTGAAACGCGTTTTGTGTTGAATAAATCGACTTTACTTATCTGACCTGGGTGGTTCCTGACTCAAATCGTGACACCCTGTGGATATACACCGTCCACCTTTCATCGTTCTTCACTGTATCACGGTGCCAGGAGCGGGCGGAAGGTGCTGCAGCACTCCAGGACTGCCCTCATTCACCGCCTGGCATCAGTGTTATGCCTGGCATGCACAACTACCAAAGATGAGTTGAACACCTCTTCCCCCTCCGCTTACGTGCTGTGACATTCTTCACATGGAGCGCCCTCACTATTGGTTTATTTTCACATAGTTAATTCTTAAAAGTTAAAAACTGACTAGCTGAATCCTTCTAAGCTCTATGTAGAAATATGTCAAATTTCCCCTCATGAGTCTAAACTGCAAAATCCCTGGAAGGGAGAGGAGTGGAGCAGCTGGGTCAGTAGTTGAAGAGGGGGATGACTCATGTAGGGAAACGAGCAGGGCCGGCGTCAGCACCCGGCGCACCCGGGCAAATGCCGGGGCCCTGAGCAGGCAGAGGGGACCACTGGCGGTCGCGCACCCCGCCGGGCTATGGGCAGAGGAGAGCGGTGTCAGCGCCCGCCCTTCTCCCCTGCTTGCTCAGGGCCCCGGCAGCCGGATACTTACCTCTCCCCGTGCCTCCGCAGATCAGCTGTCTTCCTGCTCTGCGCTCCCTGTGACGTCTCAGGTCAGAGGGCGCGGTGACGTCTTTACAACGCGCCCTCCCGTGAGCCGTCACAGGGAGCACTGAGCGGGAAGACGCCGGGAACGCTGGAGTTCGGACCCGAGCAGCGGGCAGCAGGTAGCAGGTGAGGAGAAGGGAGGTGAGTATTTGATTTTTTTTTTTTAATGTATGGAGGCATGGGGCATTATAAAGAGAGGGGGGGACATCATGCATGGGGCATTATAAAGAGGGGGGGGTGACATCCTGCATAGGGCATTATAAAGAGGGGGGGTGACATCCTGCATAGGGCATTATAAGGTGGGGAACAGCCTTCATGGGGCATTATAAAGGGGGGGGCAGCCTGCATAGTGCATTATGTGGGGGGGAACAGCCTGCATGGAGCATTATAAGGGGGGGCAGCCTGTATGGGGCATTATGTGGGGGGTAACAGCCTGCATGGAGCATTAAAAGGGGGCAGCCTGTATGGGGCATTATGTGGGGGGTAACAGCCTGCATGCAGCATTATATGGGGGCCAGTATCCTGTATGGAGCGTTATAAGGGGACCAGTATCCTGTATGGAGCGTTACATGGGGGCCAGTATCCTGTATGGAGCTTTATAAGGGGACCAGTATCCTGTATGGAGCGTTATATGGGGGACAGTATTCTGCATGGAGCCTTATATGGGGGCCAGTATTCCGTATGGAGCCTTATATGGAGGCCAGTATTCCGTATGGGGCCTTATATGGGGGCGAGTATTCCGTATGGGGCCTGATATGGGGGCCAGTATTCTGCATGGAGCCTTATATGGAGGCCAGTATTCCGTATGGAGCCTTATATGGGGGCCAGTATTCCGTATGGAGCCTTATATGGGGGCCAGTATTCCGTATGGAGCCTTATATGGGGGCCAGTATTCCGTATGGGGCCTTATATGGGGGCCAGTATTCCGTATGGGGCCTTATATGGGGGCCAGTATTCCGTATGGAGCCTTATATGGGGGCCAGTATTCCGTATGGGGCCTTATATGGGGCCCAGTATTCCGTATGGAGCCTTATATGGGGGCCAGTATTCCGTATGGAGCCTTATATGGGGGCCAGTATTCCGTATGGAGCCTTATATGGGGGCCAGTATTCCGTATGGAGCCTTATATGGGGGCCAGTATTCCGTATGGAGCCTTATATGGGGGCCAGTATTCCGTATGGAGCCTTATATGGGGGTCAGTATTCCGCATGGAGCCTTATATGGGGGCCAGTATTCCGTATGGGGCCTTATATGGGGTCCAGTATTCCTTATGGGGCCTTATATGGGGGCCAGTATTCCGTATGGGGCCTTATATGGGGGCCAGTAATCCGTATGAAGCGTTATATGGGGGCCAGTATTCCATATGGGGCCTTATATGGGGTCCAGTATTCCGTATGGGGCCTTATATGGGGGCCAGTATTCCGTATGGGGCCTTATATGGGGGCCAGTATACTGTGTGGAGCGATTTACCGGTTTCTGAGCTATTGTGGAATTTACAATAGATATCACTCATGTAATGTAAGAAGTGAAATCTTTGCATTGTACTATATATTTATATATATATATATATATATATATATATATATATATATATACACACACACACATATATATATATATATATATATTTATATTTCTCCGCCGTATCTCTGCATCATGAATCATGGTATGTGTTAAAGGGGCCCACTGAGACTCTTTCGCCCGGGGCCCAGAAAAACCTGGAGCCGGCCCTGGAAACGAGACTTTCTGTTTCTACACAGAGAAAAAAGACAAGAATTATTAACTGGGTAGAAAGGCAAAATGAGCAATTGTAAGTACACAGTGCTACATAATATGATTGCAATATATTAAGAAGATAAAAATTTTAATGGGAGTGATTCTTTATGACTAAAATAACTTATTTATCATAAAAAATGATATATTAAAAAGGAGGTGACGTTCAACTATATTCAAGTAAGTGCGTAAGATTGTTTTCGGCTGTAGATTGAGGATGGAAGAAAAATGGCAGTGTCAGGAAACATGTTGATCTTAAATAATTAAGCAAAACATTTCAGCATGAGAAAAATGGCCATCCAGCGCTGGATGCTGTCCTCCTACAATGAGCAGGAGCACAATTATGTTTATTGCTTAACATTGCAGTTGGATTTTTGGCAGCAGTCCGTGCAGCCGGTCAGAGCCAAGCAAATGACATTCATCATTGCATTTGGAAAACATTATTTGAATGGACTACCATTTGGCACCATCATGATGCCTAATATCATCTAGATGAAAATGACTGGGAGATTATGAACTTGCTGCCACAGGAGCTACACCATTTTATGTCAACGCAAATGAATAATATGAAGAGCTGCCACCTGTAGGTCTTACATATAAAAGATACAATGGTCTGCATATTATACTCTGCAGCAAATTACATGCAGTAAAATAGTGTGTCTCTGTGACTGTGCCGTTATACAGAAGCACATACAATGGTGGAGGAGCAGATGGTGAAATACTACTATTACTATTATTATTATCCAATTTGCTTTTCAGCCAATAATTCTCTGACATAAAGGAATGAACCCCAAAACGGTAATAACCTATTTAAATTGGTCAAAATTGGAGATCTAGCATTAATATAGTTAACATAGGATCTGTAGGTATGGTGATAGTAATATTCCCCTAATTATAAAAAATGGCTTGCAAGTAGAAACGCCTATCTGCTTACTGCTCCCAGTATATTAACAGTATTGGACAAGGTGATTACACACTAGGTGATGCCATGATGCCAGCCGTGATAACATTGGGTTCCTTCAACATTAAAGAAGCACTCCTCCTCCTCCTCCTCCTCCCATCAAAATTTTTACCCTCTTAATATATTGCAATCATCATATTATATAGCACTATGTACTTACAATTGTTCATTTTGTCCTTCTACCCAGTGTAGCATCGGCGTCTCTGCCTCCTCCTAGGCAGAGATGCCGTCCCTCTCACCACCTCTCTCCCCGCGCTCCCCGCTCTCCTTCTCATCCTGCTGTCGGCGCGCGCAGTCCTGTAGCATCGGCGTCTCTACCTCCTGCCAGGCAGAGACGCCGTCCCTCGCACCTCCTCTCTCCCCGCGCTTCCCGCTCTCCTTCTCTTCCTGCTGTCGGCGCGCGCAGTCCCCCAGGCACTGTGCTTAGGGCGCGCGCGCTCCCCCCCTCTTAAAGGGGCCGCGCGCGCTGTCCTAAGGAGTCCCCGGCCAATAGCCGAGGGTCCTCCCATATATAGGGCACCTCCTCCAAAATGGAGGTGCCCGAGCAAAGTTGTTGCACAGTTACTTATCTCTGCTTCAACCCTCAGGTTCCGCTGCTAGTCTGACTCCTCGTCCTGCCTGCCAGCCTGTTATCTGCCGGTTACCTGCAGAGTCTGCCAGCCCGCTCACCTGGAGCGCTCACCTGTTACCTGCCTGTTACCTGCCTTGTCTGTCAGCCCGCTCACCTGGGAGCACCCGCCTGTTACCTGCCGTGTCCGTCAGCCCGCTGACCTGGGAGCGCTCACCTGTTACCTGCCTGTTACCTGCCTTGTCTGTCAGCCCGCTCACCTGGGAGCACCCGCCTGTTACCTGCCGTGTGTGTCAGCCCGCTCACCTGGGAGCGCTCGCCTGTTACCTGCCTGTTACCAGACCGTCCATCTAGAGACTTCTGCCTGTCACTTGCCGTGACCACCTGACAGCCTACCTGGAGGCTCCCGCTTGTCACCGGCCATGCCTACCAGTCCATCCTCCAGTACCACTCGTCACCCTGCCTGCTGTGTCATCTGCTATACCGGTCAGTCCCTGCCTTCTGACCCGTGGGAGTCACCTGCTCTCTTACAAGGTCGTCCCCAGAGTAGCACCTTGTCCCTCTGCTCGGTCCCTCCCTGGTGACGGAGTCGTTAGCCGCCATACAACCAGGGTCGGTCCGGGTTCATACTTAGTCACGCCCCTCTGGGTCCCTCCTTGCACCACAGCACAGAGGTTCCACCACCCGGACCCGTAACAGTTTGCTCGGGCCATGGAACCCGGTGGCACCCAAGCTCCCTCGCTCTCTGACCTATTCCAGGAGGTTTCCCGTCAGAGATCCCAACAGGAAACCATCCTAAACTACCTGCGGAGTGTCAACTCCCGCCTGGACACACTGAATGTCCCACCTACGTCTGCCGCGACTCGTACGACTCCCGCTCCGGCAGTGCCGCTGCCCACCAGTGCCATGGCATCCAGCCCCGGTCCCCGGCTTTCTGCATCTCCTCGTTTCGGAGGCGACCCCGCGCTAGCTCGGGGTTTCATAAATCAGTGCACCCTGCACTTTGAACTTTTGGCACACCAGTTTCCCTCCGATCGTGCCAAGGTGGCCTTCATCATGTCCCACCTCTCTGGAGAAGCACTGGCATGGCTGAATCCCCTGTGGGAGAGAGGAGATCCCCTGGTGTCCGATCTGTCGTCTTTCCTCGCTGCTTTCCGGAAAGTCTTCGAAGAACCTGGACGAAAAACCTCTTCAGCCTCCTCTCTGCTTCGTATCCGCTAAGGGAGTCTCTCCGTGGGCCAATATGCCATACTGTTCCGTACCCTCGCTTCTGAGCTCACCTGGGACAACGAGGCCCTGGTGTCCATTTCTGGGAGGGCCTTTCCGGTCGGATTAAGGACGAGTTAGCCGGACGGGACATACTGTCAGGATCTAGGCCTGGAACCTGTTGTTTCTTTTACCCTTAGTTAACATGGATCTTTATGTTTCACATCGGCCATCTTGCTTCCTGCCAAAGATATATATAAAGTCAGCACCTGTTTTGTTTCCTTGCTTGTGTATTATGTTTTGGACCTTGTTCCTCTGCAGTCTCAAGCCTGGACTTACGATCCCTGTTGGTCCTTTCCTAACGGCGGAGTCCTCTGCCGACCTGCACATCTGGATCCCCGCCTGGTGACCGAGTGATTGCTAACACCCGACTTCAGAAATCTTCGACCTGACTACACCTGCGGCTATGTAAGAACTCCCGCCAGCTTGTGTTCCTCTGCTCTGCAAGAGAGTCTGTCAGTGCCGGACATCTTGGTGCTCTTATTGCTCAGTGACTTTGCATGCTATATTGCCGAGTGTAAGCTCTGCCGCTATTGTCTGTTGGATTGGCTAAAGACTCGTCTGAACTTCTATGCTGTATTGCATTCAAATCATCAATACAATATCACTTGTTTAACCCTTGTGTCTGCAGTCTCTTTGACCTAGCTACTGGTGTCCAGTTGTATCCACTAGTATCGTGACACATACCTACCACTCTGGATGACCGGGGGTCGCTAGCTACCCGGATTGATATCCGTTTCCTGGAGCGTGCTAAAGAGACTACCCGGGAGCGAAGATTTCCTCGTCTGGCTCCTACCTTCCAGAGACCTGTCTCTCAATCAGCCACTTCCCGGGCACGCTCGCCCGAACCTATGCAGGTCGACCAGACCAAGATGGTCGAATCTCGCCAAGAGTCTCGCCGAGCCGAGGGGAGCTGTTTTTACTGTGGCAGTAAGGAGCACTTCATCCGTTCCTGCCCGATGAGGCCGGGAAACGCCAGTGTCTAGGACCGCTTGGAGAGGTCATCCTAGGCAAAAGTAAATCCTCTCCTTCCCCGACTTTGTCTGTCTCTATCTCCTGGGGAGAGAACCGCTATTTTAAACTTGCACACCTAGATTCCGGAGCTGCTGGGAACCTCATCTCCCAGTCCCTGGTAGAGAGATATCACATCCCCACCAAACCTCTGGCTGAACCTTTGGCTGTCGCCGCCGTGGATGGAGGACTTCTTCCGGTATCCATCCTGCTCGCCTATAACCTTGCAGGTGGGAATGCTGCACTCTGAGAGGATCTCCTTCCATGTACTTTCCGGTCTCTCTCACTCCCTATTGCTGGGTCTACCCTGGCTGCAGAGACATGAACCCATGCTGAATTGGCAATCTGGCGAGGTTCTCCGTTGGGGGCAGGAGTGCCATGGGACCAGCCTGGTCCCTGTCCGCCCGGTTCGCCCTCCACTCACTCCGGCTAATCTCCCCGGTTTACCGGCACCTTACTGGTCCTATGCGGATGTCTTCGATAAAAAGGAAGCAGAGACACTGCCACCTCATAGGCCATATGATTGCCCGATCGACCTGGTACCTGGCGCCACTCCACCCCGTGGGCGTATTTACCCGTTGTCATCTGCCGAAACCCGGGCCATGTCGGAGTACATCGAGGAGAATCTGGCTAGGGGATTCATCCAGAAATCTACCTCCCCGGCCGGAGCCGGATTCTTCTTTGTCAAAAAGAAGGATGGCTCGCTACGTCCCTGTATAGACTATAGAGGACTCAATCAGATCACGGTCAAAAATAAATAACCCCTGCCACTCATCTCCGAGTTGTTTGACCACCTTAAGGGTGCTAGTATCTTTTCCAAGCTGGATCTATGTGGGGCGTATAACCTGGTCCGGATCCGTCAAGGAGACGAGTGGAAGACGGCATTCAATACCCGGGACGGTCACTACGAATAACGTGTGATGCCCTTCGGCCTCTGCAATGCTCCCGTCGTCTTCCAAGAATTGGTCAACGACATCTTCCGTGATCTTCTTTACTCCTGCGTGGTGGTGTACCTGGACGATATCTTGGTCTTCTCTCCGGATCTTCCCACACACCGGAGGGATGTTCGTCAGGTCCTGCTTAGGCTCAGGCAGAATCACCTCTATGCAAAATACGAGAAGTGCCTCTTCGAGCAGACCTCTCTTCCATTCCTGGGCTATGTTATCTCCCAGATAGGCTTGCGAATGGATCCCGAGAAACTCTCTGCTGTCCTAAAGTGGCCCCGTCCGGAGGGGTTGAAGGCGATTCAGCGATTCCTGGGCTTCACCAATTACTATCGTCTCTTCATCCCCCACTTCTCTTCCCGGACAGCTCCCATATCTGCGCTCACCGTAAGGAAGCAAATCCCAAGGTATGGTCGCCCGAAGCTGAGGATGCCTTCCTTTCCTTAAAGCAAGCCTTCTCCTCTGCCCCAGTACTGCACCGTCCGGACTGCAACAAACAATTCTACCTGGAGGTTAATACTTCCTCCTCCGAAGCCGGAGCGGTGCTCACTCAAAAGTCTTCATCCGGGAGAATGGTAACCTGCGGTTTCTTCTCCAAACTCTTCTCCTCGTCTGAGCGCAACTACTCCATTGGAGATCGAGAACTGTTAGCCGTTAAATTGGCACTGGAGGAGTGGCGCTATCTGCTTGAAGGGGCTCTATACCCGGTGATCATCTATACGGATCACAAAAATCTGGCATATCTCCAAAATGCCCAAAGACTCAATCCGCGTCAGGCCTGGTGGTCTTTGTTCTGCGCCCGCTTCGACTTCGTCCTATATTTCCGCCCGGCGGACAAGAATGTCAAAGCCGACGCCTTGTCCCGATCCTTCCTGTCCTCCGATCAAGAGGAGGAGCCTATGCATATCATCGACCCCTCCAACGTGATGCATGTGGCCCCCTTGGATCTTGCTCGTCTTCCGCCCGGTAAGACGTTTGTAGCAGTACCAGATCGTGAGAAGGTTCTTCACTGGGGTCATTCATCTAAACTAGCCGGCCATGCTGGTCAAAAGAAGACTTTCCTGCTCATTACCCGGCATTACTGGTGGCCTACCCTGCGCAAGGATGTGGTAGACTTCGTCTCGGCCTGTTCATCCTGTACCCGCAACAAAGTTCCCAGACATCTTCCAGCCGGTCACCTCCTGCCTCTTCCTGTACCTGCTGCCCCGTGGCAGCACATTGCCATAGACTTTATTACTGATCTCCCAGCTTCTGCCGGTTGTACAGTCATTTGGGTGATCGCCGACCGCTTTTCTAAAATGGCCCACTTCATCCCTCTGCCTGGTCTCCCGTCTGCATCTCAGTTGGCCAAAGATTTCTTCCGTCATATCTTCCATCTCCATGGTCTACCTCTCCACATTGTGTCGGATCGAGGGGTTCAGTTCACTTCACGTTTCTGGAGAGCTACCTGTAAGCTACTGGATGTCACCCTGGATTTCTCCTCCGCCTACCATCCACAGTCCAATGGCCAAGTGGAGCAAATCAACCAAATCCTTACCAGCTACCTCCGGCACTTTGTTAACGCTCACCATACCGAATGGGTGGAGCTCCTACCTTGGGCCGAATTTTCCTACAACAACCATGAGAGCGAATCCACTTCAAAATCCCCGTTCTTCGTGGTCTACGGTCAACTTCCTCGGATTCCGTTTCCCATCTCCGCCTCGGTGGACAACCCTGCCGCGGAGGCTCTTGTAAGCGTATTCTCCACCATTTGGGAGAATACCAGGTCCGCACTTCTTCAGTCATCCGAGCGGATGAAGAAACATGCTGACAAGAGACGTCTGGAGCCGCCTCAATTCCGCTCGGGAGATAAAGTCTGGCTCTCTTCCAAACATGTCCGACTCAAAATACCCTCCTATAAGTTGGGTCCTCGGTTCATCGGTCCATTCGAAATTCTTAAACAGATCAATCCAGTGGCCTACAAGTTAAAACTCCCGGCCACCTTACGGATTCCCAACTCCTTCCACGTATCTCTCCTCAAACCAGTTGTGTTTAACTCTTTTACCAACAATCCAGGTATTCCTCCTGCTCCGGTTTCCGCTGAGGACATTTTTGAGGTAGAGAATATTCTGGCCACTAAGAGGGTAAGAGGAAAGACCCTTTTTCTTGTGGATTGGAAGGGGTTTGGCCCAGAGGAGAGAACTTGGGAACCCAGGGAGAACATTCATGCCCCGCTTCTCCTTGAAAGATTCCTTTCTGGCCTAAAAAAGAGGGGGCGTAAAGAGGGGGGGTACTGTAGCATCGGCGTCTCTGCCTCCTCCCAGGCAGAGACGCCGTCCCACTCACCTCCTCTCTCCCCGCTCTCCTGCTCATCCTGCTGTCGGCGCGCCCAGTCCTGTAGCATCGGCGTCTCTGCCTCCTGCCAGGCAGAGACGCCGTCCCTCGCACCTCCTCTCTCCCCGCGCTCCCCGCTCTCCTTCTCTTCCCTCTGTCGGCGCGCGCAGTCCCCCGGGCACTGTGCTTAGGGCGCGCGCTCCCCCCCTCTTAAAGGGGCCGCGCGCACGGTCCTAAGGAGTCCCCGGCCAATAGCCGAGGGTCCTCCCATATATAGGGCACCTCCTCCAAAATGGAGGTGCCCGAGCAAAGTTGTTGCACAATTACTTATCTCTGCTTCAGCCCTCAAGTTGCGCTGCTAGTCTGACTCCTCGTCCTGGCTGCCAGCCTGTTATCTGCCGGTTACCTGCCGAGTCAGCCAGCCCGCTCACCTGGAGCGCTCACCTGTTACCTGCCTGTTACCTGCCTTGTCTGTCAGCCCGCTCACCTGGGAGCACCCGCCTGTTACCTGCCGTGTCCATCAGCCCGCTGACCTGGGAGCGCTCACCTGTTACCTGCCTGTTACCTGCCTTGTCTGTCAGCCCGCTCACCTGGGAGCACCCGCCTGTTACCTGCAGTGTCCGTCAGCCCGCTGACCTGGGAGCGCTCACCTGTTACCGGCCTGTTACCAGACCGTCCATCTAGAGACTTCTGCCTGTCACTTGCCGTGACCACCTGACAGCCTACCCGGAGGCTCCCGCCTGTCACCGGCCATGCCTACCAGTCCATCCTCCAGTACCACTCGTCACCCTGCCTGCTGTGTCATCTGCTATACCGGTCAGTCCCTGCCTTCTGACCTGCGGGAGTCACCTGCTCTCTTACAAGGTCGTCCCCAGAGTAGCACCTGGTCCCTCTGCTTGGTCCCTCCCTGGTCACGGAGTCGTTAGCCGCCGTACGACCAGGGTCAGTCCAGGTTGATACTTAGTCACGCCCCTCTGGGTCCCTCCTTGCACCACAGCACAGACGTTCCACCATCCGGACCCGTAACACCCAGCTAATTCTTCTGTTTTCCATTTGGTCTATGATATCATATGGTTAAAAACCGGCTAGCTGAATCAGGAAGTCAATTTTCCCTGTATGAGTCATGAGTCACTGCAGTAGTCCCTGGTGGGGGGAGGAGGGAGCAGATGGGTCAGCAGTTGAAGAGGTGAATGATAAATGCAGAGACAAAAGACTTCTTGTTTCTACATAGACATGAATTACAATGATATTGTATTACCAAGTCCTTCCCAGTGGGGTGGCACTTCAAAATGACTATAAGTAAACCCAGCCTGGAAATAAATGGAAATAATGATGTGTACACAACAAGAAATATATATATATATATATACATACATACATACATATATATATATACACACATATATATACACATACAGTATATACACAGTACAGACCAAAAGTTTGGACACACCTTCTCGTTTAAAGATTTTTCTGTATTTTCATGACTATGAAAATTGTACATTCACACTGAAGGCATCAAAACTATGAATTAACACATGTGGAATTATATACTTAACAAAAAAGTGTGAAACAACTGAAAATATGTCTTATATTCTAGATTCTTCAAAGTAGCCACCTTTTGCTTTGATGACTGCTTTGCACACTCTTGGCATTCTCTTGATGAGCTTCAAGAGGTAGTCACCGGAAATGGTTTTCACTTCACAGGTGTGCCCTGTCAGGTTTAATAAGTGGGATTTCTTGCCTTATAAATGGGGTTGGGACAATCAGTTGTGTTGTGCAGTAGTCTGGTGGATATACAGCTGATAGTCCTACTGAATAGACTGTTAGAATTTGTATTATGGCAAGAAAAAAGCAGCTAAGTAAAGAAAAACGAGTGGCCATCATTACTTTAAGAAATGAAGGTCAGTCAGCGCGAAAAATTGGGAAAACTTTGAAAGTGTCCCCAAGTGCAGTTGCAAAAACCATCAAGCGCTACAAAGAAACTGGCTCACATAAGGACCGCCCCAGGAAAGGAAGACTAAGAGTCACCTCTGCTTCTGAGGATAAGTTTATCCGAGTCACCAGCCTCAGAAATCGCAGGTTAACAGCAGCTCAGATTAGAGACCAGGTCAATGCCACACAGAGTTCTAGCAGCAGACACATCTCTTCAACAACTGTTAAGAGGAGACTTTGTGCAGCAGGCCTTCATGGTAAAATAGCTGCTAGGAAACCACTGCTAAGGACAGGCAACAAGCAGAAGAGACTTGTTTGGGCTAAAGAACACAAGGAATGGACATTAGACCAGTGGAAATCTGTGCTTTGGTCTGATGAGTCCAAATTTGAGATCTTTGGTTCCAACCACCGTGTCTTTGTGCGACGCAGAAAAGGTGAATGGATGGACTCTACATGCCTGGTTCCCACCGTGAAGCATGGAGGAGGAGGTGTTATGGTTTGTGGGTGCTTTGCTGGTGACACTGTTGGGGATTTATTCAAAATTGAAGTCATACTGAACCAGCATGGCTACCACAGCATCTTGCAGCGGCATGCTATTCCATCCGGTTTGCGTTTAGTTTGACCATCATTTATTTTTCAACAGGACAATGACCCCAAACACACCTCCAGGCTGTGTAAGGGCTATTTGATCAAGAAGGAGAGTGATGGGGTGCTACGCCAGATGACCTGGCCTCCACAGTCACCAGACCTGAACACAATCGAGATGGTTTGGGGTGAACTGGACCGCAGAGTGAAGGCAAAAGGGCCAACAAGTGCTAAGCATCTCTGGGAACTCCTTCAAGATTGTTGGAAGACCATTTCCGGTGACTACCTCTTGAAGCTCATCAAGAGAATGCCAAGAGTGTGCAAAGCAGTCATCAAAGCAAAAGGTGGCTACTTTGAAGAACCTAGAATATAAGACATATTTTCAGTTGTTTCACACTTTTTTGTTAAGTATATAATTCCACATGTGTTAATTCATAGTTTTGATGCCTTCAGTGTGAATGTACAATTTTCAAAGTCATGAAAATACAGAAAAATACAGAAAAATCTTTAAATGAGAAGGTGTGTCCAAACTTTTGGTCTGTACTGTATATACAGTATATATATATATATATATATATATATATATATCTTTATTGAATAAATAACAATAAAAAGTAGATATAGAATAAAATTCAGAAAAGGTGCCTACAAGACCAGGGATGCGGTAAAGTGCCATTCAAAATAAAACAATAAAAAAACAACGATAATAAAAATACATGTTTGGTATCACTGCATGCGTTCAGAAATGTCCTATCAAAATATAAAGTAAATTAATCTGAGTGGTAAATGGCGTAACGATAAAAAAAATTGAAAACCAAAATCAGGTTTTTTGGCCTCCACAACATTGCAATAAAAAGAATTAACAGGAGATCAAAACATCATGTGTACCCCAAAATGGCATCAGTAAAAATGTCAGCTCAATGCACAAAAAATAAGCCCTCACCCAGCCCCAGATCCCCAAAAATGGAGATGCTACGGGTCTCGGAAAATTTTTTCCCTTACAAATTTTGGATTTTTTTTCACCACTTAAATAAAAAAAGAACCTATACATGTTTGGTGTCTACAAACTCATAATGACCTGGAGAATAATAATGGCAGGTCAGATTTAGCATTCCGTGAACATGGTAAAAAAAAAAAAAAAAAAAACACACAAAAAAGCAATTGTAGAATTGCACTTTTTTTTTGCAATTTCACCACACTTGGAATTTTTTTCCCGGTTTCCAGTTCACAATATGGCACTATGAATCAATGGTGTCATTCAAAAGTACAACTTCACCTGCAAAAATAAAAAGCCCTCATATGGCCATATTGACAGAAAAATAAAAAAGGTTTTGGCTCTGGGAATGCGCAGGAGCAGGATTTTTGGCTGCATACCTGATGCCACAGGAAAACAATGACTTTGTGGGAGGAGATAGATAAGATAATGAAGCGTTGAGGCAGCATTATCTTTCCGGGCAGTGTCTGTCCCATAGCCTGCAACAACTCATTTATATAAAGTAATAAAAGCTGATTTTTCCACAACAAGGCATCATCCATGAGGCATACAGGGAGGACTTTATTCAGCAGTGTACAACCTGCCCATATTATCTAATGATGTCTAATAACATCCGAGTGCGGTCCGATGTTTTCCACGGACCCATAGACTTGCATTGCTGAATTTGATCCGACACTCAAATTAAAATCAGAAATGTCAACGATTTTTTCTTCAGACCACTCGGTAAGAGGAAAAAAAGGACATGTGCACAGACCCATAGAATAACACGGGTGCGAGTGCATCAAAACCATGGATAGCACTCATTCAATTTAAACGGTCGAGTGCTCGAGCCCGAAGGCAGAGTGGTATGAGGGTTTATTTTTTGCGTAACAAGCTGTAGGTTTCACTGGTGCCATATTTAAAAACACATATTTATTTCTTTTTTGTGAGTCTGCATGAGCAAAAACCACCAATATTTATTTTTAGATTTTACTATTTTGGCACAGGAAAATCACTTTTTAATAAAAAAAAACTAAATTAAATAAATAATATATATCTATAGCTATATACACTGCTCAAAAAAATAAAGGGAACACTCAAATAACACATCCTAGATCTGAATGAATGAAATATTCTCATTGAATACTTTGTTCTGTACAAAGTTGAATGTGCTGACAACAAAATCACACAAAAATCATCAATGGAAATCAAATTTATTAACCAATGGAGGCCTGGATTTGGAGTCACCCTCAAAACACACTACAGGCTGATCCAACTTTGATGTAATGTCCTTAAAACAAGTCAAAATGAGTCTCAGTATTGTGTGTGGCCCCCACGTGCCTGTATGACCATCCTAGAACGCCTGGGCATGCTCCTGATGAGGTTACGGATGGTTTCCTGTGGGATCTCCTCCCAGACCCGGACTAAAGCATCCACCAACTCCTAGACAGTCTGTTGGTGGATGGAGCGAGAAATGATGTCCTAGATGTGCTCAATCGGATTCAGGTCTGGGGAACGGGCGGGCCAGTCCATAGCTTCAATGCCTTCATATTGCATAAACTGCTGACACACTCCAGCCACATGAGGTCTGGCATTGTCCTGCATTAGGAGGAACCCAGTGCCAACCGCACCAGCATATTGTCTCACAAGGGGTCTGAGGATCTCATCTCAGTACCTAATGGCAGTCAGGCTACCTCTGGCGAGCACATGGAGGGCTGTGCGGCCCTCCAAAGAAATGCCACCCCACACCATTACTGACCCACTGCCAAACCGGTCATGCTGAAGGATGTTGCAGGCAGCAGATCGCTCTTCACGGGGTCTCCAGACTCTGTCACGTCTGTCACATGTGCTCAGTGTGAACCTGCTTTCATCTGTGAAGAGCACAGGGCGCCAGTGGCGACTTTGCCAATCCTGTGTTCTGTGGCAAATGCCAAGCGTCCTGCACGGTGTTGGGCTGTGAGCACAACCCCCATCTGTGGACGTCGGGCCCTCATACCACCCTCATGGAGTCGGTTTCTAACCGTTTGTGCAGACACATGCACATTTGTGGTCTGCTGGAGGTCATTTTGCAGGGCTCTGGCAGTGCTCCTCCTGTTCCTCCTTGCAAAAAGGCAGAGGTAGCGGTCCTTCTGCTGGGTTGTTGCCCTCCTATGGCCCCCTCCAAGTCTCCTGGTGTACTGGCCTGACTCCTGGTAGCGCCTCCAGCCTCTGGACACTACGCTGACAGACACAGCAAACCCTCTTGCCACAGCTCGCATTGATGTGCCATCCTGGATGAGCTGCACTAACTGAGCAACCTCTGTGGGTTGTAGAGTCCGTCTCATGCTACCACGAGTGTGAAAGCACAACCAACATTCAAAAGTGACCAAAACATCAGCCAGAAAGCATTGGTACTGAGATGTGGTCTATGTTCCCCACCTGCAGAACCACTCCTTTATTGAGGGTGTCTTGATAATTGCCCATAATTTCCATCTATTGTCTATTCCATTTGCACAACAGCATGTGAAATTGATTGTCAATCAGTGTTGCTTCCTAAGTGGACAGTTTGATTTCACAGAAGTTTGATTTACTTGGAGTTATATTCTGTTGTTTAAGTGTTCCCTTTATTTTTTTGAGCAGTGTATACATACAGTTAGGTCCATATATATTTGGACAGAGACAACATTTTTCTAATTTTGGTTCTAGACATTACCACAATGAATTTTAAACAAAATAATTCAGATGCAGTTGAAGTTCAGACTTTCAGCTTTAATTTGAGGGTATCCACATTAAAATTGGATGAAGGGTTTAGGAGTTTCAGCTCCTTAACCTGTGCCACCCTGTTTTTAAAGGGACCAAAAGTAATTGGACAGATTAAATAATTGTAAATAAAATGTTCATTTCTAGTACTTGGTTGAAAACCCTTTGTTGGCAATGACTGCCTGAAGTCTTGAACTCATGGACATCACCAGACGCTGGGTTTCCTCCTTTTTGATGCTCTGCAAGGCCTTCACTGCGGTGGTTTTCAGTTGCTGTTTGTTTGTGGGCCTTTCTGTCTGAAGTTTAGTCTTTAACAAGTGAAATGCATGCTCAATTGGGTTGAGATCAGGTGACTGACTTGGCCATTCAGGAATATTCCACTTCTTTGCTTTAATAAACTCCTGGGTTGCTTTGGCTTTATGTTTTGGGTCATTGTCCATCTGTAGTATGAAACGACGACCAATCAGTTTGGCTGCATTTGGCTGGATCTGAGCACACAGTATGGCTCTGAATACATCAGAATTCATTCGGCTGCTTCTGTCCTGTCACATCATCAATAAACACTAGTGACCCAGTGCCACTGGCAGCCATGCATGCCCAAGCCATCACACTGCCTCCGCCGTGTTTTACAGATGATGTGGTATGCTTTGGATCATGAGCTGTACCACGCCTTTGCCATACTTTTCTCTTTCCATCATTCTGGTAGAGGCTGATCTTGGTTTCATCTGTCCAAAGAATGTTCTTCCAGAACTGTGCTGGCTTTTTTAGATGTTTTTTACCAAAGTCCAGTCTAGCCTTTTTATTGTTGATGCTTATGAGTGGCTTGCACCGTGCAGTGAACCCTCTGTATTTACTTTCATGCAGTCTTATCTTTATGGTAGATTTGGATATTGATACGCCTGCCTCCTGGAGAGTGTTGTTCACTTGGTTGGCTGTTGTGAAGGGGTTTCTCTTCACCATGGAGATTATTCTGCGATCATCCACCACTGTTGTCTTCCGTGGGTGCCCAGGTCTTTTTGCATTGATGAGTTCACCAGTGCTTTTTTTCCTTTCTCAGGATGTACCAAACTGTAAATTTTGCCACTCCTAATATTGTAGGAATTTCTCGGATGGGTTTTTTCTGTTTTTGCAGCTTAAGGATGGCTTGTTTCACCTGCATGGAGAGCTCCTTTGACCGCATGTTTACTTCACAGCAAAACCTTTCAAATGCAAGCACCACACCTCAAATCAACTCCAGGCCTTTTATCTGATTAATTGAGAATGACATAACAAAGGGATTGCCCACACCTGTCCATGAAATAGCCTTGGAGTCAATTGTCCAATTACTTTTGGTCCCTTTAAAAACAGGGTGGCACATGTTAAGGAGCTGAAACTCCTAAACCCTTCATCCAATTTTAGTGTGGATACCCTCAAATGAAAGCTGAAAGTCTGAACTTCAACTGCATCTGAATTGTTTTGTTTAAAATTCATTGTGGTAACGTCTAGAACCAAAATTAGAAAAATTCTGAGAGCCATTATTGTTTAAAACTTTCATCTCCAGATCTCTATGAGAGCCTGTTTTTGTGTAACAAGCTGAAGTTTATATTGGTACCAGTTTGTATACGTAAAATCTTTTGATAACTCTTCTTTTAATTTTTTGTAAAGTGGGATAAACAAAAACAGCAATTGATTGATGTTTGATTTTTTTTTGTGGTCTTCACTCTGTTATAGTGTTATTTTACACATTCATTTTTTCTATATTAACCCCTTTCTGACGTGAGACGTATCCATACGTTCCTGTGGCCTGGTACTTACCGACATGGGACGTGTAGTTACAGCTGACACCCAGCAGTCAGTGCCAGGAGCGGTGCCCACACCGCTTCCTGCACTTTAACCCACTAAAAGCTGTGATCATTGCGATAGCAGCATTTAGTGTACAAGCAGAGGGAAGAAAGCCCCTCCGCCATTGGATCGGAGACCCTGCAACGCCATCGCGGGGTCCCGATCATTGCTATGGTGACCCGATGTCGTCATTCATCCCTATACTATACAAGCGATCAGCCTGCAATTAGTGACAGTCCCATAGTGGGACAAAGTGTAAAAGTAAGAAAAGTAAAAAAAAACCTGTAAAAATATTTTTTTAAAAATCCCAAAATAATAATAATAAAAAATACATATATTGCTCCCATAATTAAATATTTTTATGAGAAAAACAAAAAATAAACGAAAAAAGTACACATATTTGGTATCGCCACATCGGGAAACGGCCTGACCTATAAAACTATCCCACCAGTTAACCCTTTCATTGAACACCATAAAAAAAAAATATAAAAAACAAGGCAAAAAACTATGCTTTATTATCATACCACAAAAAAGTGGAATAACACACGATCAAAAAGTCGAATGTAAATAAAAATGGTGCTGCTGAAAACATCATCTTGTCCCGCAAAAACAAGCTGCCCTATAGCTCCATCAGCGGAAAAATAAATAAGTTATAGCTCTCAGAATAAAGCGATGCAAAAATAGTTATTTTTTCATAAAATAGTTTTTATTGTATAACAGCGCGAAAACATAAAAAAACGCTATAAATGTGGTACCTCTGTAATCATACTGACCCGAAGAATAAAGCTGCCTTATCAATTTTACTACAAGTGAAACATAAAAAAAAAAACAATTCCTAAATTGCTGGTTTTTATTCATTCGGCCTCCCAAAAATCAGAATAGAAAGCGATCAAAAAATGACAGGTGCCCAAAAATGGTACCAATAAAAACATCATCTTATCATGCAAAAAACAAGCCATGACATGACTCAAAATATGGTGATGCAAAAACTAGTTTTAGAAATAAAAAGCGTCTTTTAGTGTGTGACAGCAGCCAAACATAAAAACCTGCTATGAATAAGGTATCGCTGTAATCACACCGACCCAAATAATAAAGTTGCCTAATCAATTATACCGCACGAGGAACGGCGTAAAAAATAAATAAAACCAGTTCTTCACCTGCTGTTGATTTGTTCATTCTGCCTCCCAAAGATCGCAGTAAGGCTTGGCTCACATTTATCCTGAGCTCTGCGCTGAGCCCTTACACCGGGGTTTCCATGTAAATCTCTGGAATACATGATTCAGACAGAACCCCTGGCTGAAGATTCTCTATAAAGAGGCAGATGGAGGCACTGTGGATGCTGTCTGGCCTATGATCTGTCGGCGTCCGTCTTTTTATTAGGCATGCATAAAAGTTCCGTTGCCCACAGTTTTGTGCACTTCTGAAAAGGACAACGCTGAACAGAGGCCAGACGCAGTCCAGAGTAACTCTGCTGCCTCATTATAGTGAATGGATCCATCGGGGGTTCATCTGAATCACGTCAAGCAGAGATTTAGATGGAAATCCTGATATAAGTGCTCAGCATAAAGCACAGGATAAATGTGATCCAAAATGTTATGTAAAATGTTCTGAACAAAAGCTTCAACTCAATCCACAAAAAAAGCCCATTCCATCAAAGTCTGCATCCCAAAATGTAACTCCTTCTTTTCTGAGCCCTGCCGTGCACCCAAACAATAGTTTTCCCCAACATATAGTGAATCTGCATGCTCAGAAGAAATTGCACAACAAATTTTGGGGTCCATTTTCTCCTGTTACCCCTTTGAAAATAAAAAAAATTGGGGCTATAAAAACATTTTTGTGGGAAAAATGCAATTTTTTTATTTTCACAGCTCTACTTTATAAACTTCTGTGAAGCACTTGGGGGTTCAAGGTGCTCACCACACATCTAGATAAGTTCCCTGTTTCCAAAATTGTGTCAGTTGTGGGTGGCTTCCACTGTTAAGGCACATCAGGGTATCTCCAAACGTGACATGGCATCCGCTAATTATTCAAGCAAATTTTACATTAAAAAAGTCAAATGGTGCTCCCTCACTTCCAAGCCCTGCTGTGCACCCAAACAGTGGTTTTCCCCCACATATGGGGTATCTGCTTACTCAGGAGAAATGGCACAACAAATGGTATGGTGCAATTTCTCCTGTTACACTTATAAAAATGCAAAATTTGGGGCTGAAAAACATTTTTGTGGGAAAAATATGAAGATTTTATTTTTACAGCTCAATGTTATAAACTTCTGTGAATCACTGTGGGGGTTCAAGGTGCTCACCACACATCTAGATAAGTTCCCTGAGGGGGTCTAGTTTCCAAAATGGTGTCACTTGTGGGGGGTTTCCACTGTTAGGCACATCAAGGGCTCTCCAAAAGCGACATGGCATCCGCTAATTATTCAAGCAAAGTTTACGTTCAAAAAGTCAAATGGTGCTCATTCCCTTCTGAGCCCTGCCGTGAGCCCAAACAGTGGTTTTCCCCCACATATGGGGTATCGGCGTGCTCAGGAGAAATTGCACAACAAATTTTGTGGTCCATTTTTTTCTGTTACCCTTGTGAAAATAAAAAAATTTGGGTCTAAAGTAAAATTTTTGTGAAAAAAAATTAAATGTTCATTGTTTTCTTTCACATTTCAAAAATTCCTGTGAAGTATCTGAAGGGTTAATAAACTTCTTGAATGTGGTTTTGAGCACCTTGAGGGGTGCAGTATTTAGAGTGGTGTCACTTTTGGATATTTTTTATCATAAAGGCCCCTCAAAGTCACTTCAAATGTGATGCTGTCCCTAAAAAAATGGTTTTGTAAATTTTGTTGGAAAAATGAGAAGTTGCTGGTCAACTTTTAACTCTTATAACATCTGCAGTGCGGCGGTGTTCACACTGTGCGGTAATGAGGCAGTGACTAAAGGAAAGTTCAACGTAAATGTCTTTATTTGCAAAAACTCACAATTTAAATGCAAATGATGTCCTCCGGATCACAGTCGGGTGGTCCAAACAGTCCGTATAAACTGCCATGGGTGATGGCAATACCGTTTTGCACTGAGGTGTGCCAGTTACGTTGCCTTTAGAGGCCTGTGTTATGCCTTCACACAGGCTTGCAGTGCACAGAGCCTCCTGCTCTGCAGCTAGCAAAGAAAACACTGACACACCCAAAACCTTGGCTGAGGTTTAAATGTGAATCCCGGCCATGAGCCACTTGTAAGACCCGGGCTGGAGGGAGTGACCCGCCTCACACCATCCTGTAGATCACTCAAAAATAAAAGCCCAGGTCAGGTTTTCTTAAATTCAACTTGATCAAATAGCTTGACCAAGTCCAAACCTTTACCTTTATTTTTCACTGCACGCACAGCTGTTTCTGTGATTGCAATACACTCCTGCAGGTTCAATATGCCTCTATGCGCATCCTAGGCGATACATACCGTCCCTCACATATAATTCCCGTCACTGCCTCTCACTTCCTAGCAAAAATAAATTTTGGTTCCAAAATTATGCTGATGTAAAGTAGACATGTGGGAAATGTTAGGCTGCGTGCCCACGATGCGTTTTTCAAGCGTTTTTCATAGAATCATAGAATCATAGAATCATAGAATGGTAGAGTTGGAAGGGACCTCCTGGGTCATCTGGTCCAACCCCCTGCTCAAAGCAGGATTCACTAGATCATCTCAGACAGATGTCTGTCCAGCCTCTGTTTGAAGACGTCCATTGAAGGGGAACTCACCACCTCTCGTGGCAGCCTGTTCCACTCATTAATCACCCTAACTGTCAAAAAGTTTTTTCTAATATCTAATCTGTGTCTCCTCCCATTTAGTTTCATCCCATTGCTTCTAGTCTTTCTAGTTTTTGCTGCGGAATTTCTGCAGCGGAAACGCTTTTAAAACGCTTGGTAATCCGTGCCCAATGGTCCCCAATGAAAATTCGCATGTTGTGTGCACATGCTGCCGAATTTTCCGCAGCGGATTTTCTGTGCAGAAAAATCCGCAGCATGTCCATTATTTGTGCATTTCCGCATGCGGATTTGACTACTCAATGCATTTGAAAAACACAAATCAAATCCACATGTAAAAACGCTGCAAAAACGCTTAAAAACACGTGTCAAATCCGCAAGCGTTTTTATTGCCAAGGACATGCATAAACGCTGCGGAAATTTTCTGCTTCAATTCTGCATAGTGGGCACATAGCCCTATGTATTAACTATTTTGTGTGACATATCTCTCTGATTTAAGAGCATGAAAATTCAAAGTTTGAAAATTGCGAAATTCAAAATTTTCACCAAATTTCTGATTTTTCACAAATAAATACCAGTCATATCAAATAAATTTTACCACTATCATGAAGCACAATATATCAAAAAGCAATCTCAGAATCAGTGGGATCCGTTGAAGCGTTCCAGAACTATTACCACATAAAGTGACACTGGTCAGAATTGTAAAAATTGGCCTGGTCATTAACGCGCTAACAGCCTTCAGGTGTAAAGGGGTTAAACAATTTGTTGGGGGGAGAAATGGGATTTAGGGGAGGATGTTTTTCTAATCATTGAAAAACATTTCTTTTTACATTTTTTACACTATTAGTCTCCCAAATTTACTTGAACGTGCGATCCTATGATCGCATAGGTAATACATGTCTAGTGCCATGCATTATCTAATCGGTCAGTGTTTGACTGACAGGAAGCCTCTTCCGGTAGGATCTGATAGCATGTAGTGTATGGCAAACCTGAAGGCCTTGCTTTGACAGTTGGAGCGTTCAGTCTCTATCAAACTCCTCATGTGCAAACAATAGCTTTTTCAAGAAGCCATAGGAACAACAAAGTTATAATTTACTTGGGGAAAATTCCAAGGCAGTGCCAGAGAAAGAGAGATTTTCTCCATATTCAAAGTTGAGGTCACCATTGTTTTCAATGGAGTTCGGGTTCTGGTTCAAGTTCGGGTACAATTCTGGTACCAGAACCCGAACTTCCATGGGTCCAATCATCCCAACTCCAGAGCACTACCGCGATGCCAAACATTGACCCACTGCAATGTCAGATAGTGCCGCACTACAATGGTAACCACAGTGCTTCATATTAAAGAAAAAAGAGCCCCCCACAGTAGGATTTTCCTGACATATTCTTAGTTGTATTTTATAGCAAAAGCCATGGTCCATAAACAGCTTACAGCACAGCAAAGGGATCTCATTATTGAAAGTTATTTGTCAGGAGAAGGTCATTAGATATACATGAATTGATATGCCGGGAATATGAATGGAGATGCCAGGTGTTTCAGTGGAGATGTCATGCAGCATTTTAATGACCCAAGTTGCAGATTCTTGGAAATACTGTGAGTCTTCATAAGTCTCACATGTCTGGTTTTTAAACAAATAGCACACAAACACTTTATATTCTATGACTCTTTTCACATGTTCAGAAATGTGTCCTGCTTTTGTCCAATTTGTGGAGAAATGTCCCATTTTTGTTCAATTTGCAGAACAAACTCAACACTCCTAACCAATGGGTCAATCAGCGCTTCCATGTGCTGTCTGTTTGAAACATGGATAAATAAGGCCTAAATCTTGTAGCATTCATCTCTCCCTGGTGATTAGCCAGTTTTTTGCCTTTGTTTTTTAAAACGGAACATTTCACCAGTGGCATACCAATAATGCCTGGAAGCCACACGATGGCCTCGGGGCCCGTGAGTCAGGGGGGCCCAATGCCAGCACCGCCCCCACCCATCATCGGAAGTTCATGCCGATACAGTTGAAAGCAATGATGAAGGAGGCAGCATCAGCTGACACTCCCTCCGCCATCATTCTTCCTTGGCATCTGACATCTCTGTACAGCGGGCGCAATGACATCATTATATGGTGCCCGCTGCGCGGAGGTATGCAGCGCATCAGAACACTCGCTGCAGGGACCAGAGCAGCAAGGGAACGAGGAGGGAAGGTGAGTATTGTATTTTTTTTAAATTGTGGTGGAGGACTATGGAGGACTATGGAGAGCGCAGTATACTGTATGGAAGACTATGGGGAGCGCAGTAAACTGTATGGAGCATTATTGGGAGCACAGTATAAAGTATGGAGGACTACGGGGAGTGCAGTATACTGTATGGAGGACTATGGGGTGTGCATTATACTGTATGGGAGGACTATGGAGTGCATTATACTATATGGAAGGCAATGTGGGGGCCATTATAACATTTGGAGGGCTATGTGTAAGCTTTTATAATTTATGGAGGGTGCTGTGGGGGCGATTATACTGTATGCAAGCAGTTATATAGTGTGAAGGTTTGTGTGAGGTTCATCATATTGTGTTGAGGGCTGTTAAAGTGTTTGGAGGGATAGTGCGGCCCATTGAGGGCTGTGTGGGGGTCACAGAGGGGGGCTCATACTGTGTTGGGGTCACCATACTTTGCCGGGGGAGTTAAGGTGGAGTACAGTAGACTCATACTGTGCATGTGGAGGAATTCACTGTGGAGGTATCATATAGTGTTTGTGGGGCACTTTTGTTGGCATCATACTTTGAGTGTAATGAAAGGAGAATCTAGGGCTTCAGTAGGAGGAAAATTACTTTGAAAAGGTTGCAAAGTTGTGATGCTCTTCTGTGACCCCGCCGAATATTAATTATTTTTTTGGGGGGTACTGGCCCAATTAGAACTTCTGCTATGGGGCCCCATGATTTCTAGGTACGCCCGTGGCTGTCATGTTGGATAATGCTATCAGGTTAATCTGCAGGGTAATAGACTTAAAAGGAGCCCAGAGGCTGTACTGAAAGTGCGACACCTGGGAGTAAATTAATTTTATTCCTCCCAGGAGCCGCCGACTTTCATGCAGGCATGTTGGTGCAATGCACTATGAGCAGCGGCTGTACGAATGCCCCAACACTTTGACTGGCAGCCAACGCTGCACTGGCGCACTGCAGAGCTGGTTGCTAATCTAAGTACCGAGGCATGCTTACTGTAGTTGCGTTGTGCTGATATGCCAGCATGAAAGTCAGCGGCCCCTGGAAGGAATATAATTAATTTCCTCCCAGGTGCAGCACTTTCAATTCAGCATCTGGGCACCTTTCTAACGCTATTAGCCTGCAGTTTGATCTGAGATATTCAAAGCATCATCAGGGGGCAGAGGCTCCAGTCACTGTCACAACCTCTGCTAACTCCCAGAAACAAAGTGTCATCAGTGATGCTCATTTCACGGGTTGGGCCAGTCCCTGTGCTCTGATAGTGCGCTTTCCTCTGTGTTGCTGGCTCATTACTACTGATCTGAGCAGGCAACACAGAGCACGCTGTGATTGTGCACATTGCCTACTGTAGCATCGGCGTCTCTGCCCCTTGCTAGGCAGAGACGCTGTCCCTCTCACCTTCCCGCTCCTGGCGCGGCGTCCTCCAGCGCTTCTCTCCCCGCTGCTGCCGGCACGGTGCTTAGGGCGCTCACGCGCGCTCCCCCTCTCTTAAAGGGACCGCACGCGCCGTCCTAAGGAGTCCCCGGCCAATTGCCGGAGGACCTCCCATATTTAAGGCACCTCCTCCAAAATGGAGGTGCCCGAGCAAAGTTGTTGCACAGTTTCTTATCTCTGCTTCAGCCCTCAGCCTGACTCATCGTCCTGCCTGCCAGCCTGTTATCTGTCCGTTACCTGCCGAGCCTGCTCACCTGGAGCGCTCACCTGTTACCTGCCTATTACCTGCCTTGGCTGTCAGTCCGCTCACCTGGGAGAGCCCGCCTGTTACCTGCTGTGTCCTTTAGCCCGCTCACCTGGGAGCGCCCACCTGTTACCTGCTTGTTACCAGTCTTGTCTGTCTGCCTGCTCACCTGGGAGTACCCGCCTGTTTCCTGCCAGCCTGCCTGGGGACTCTGCCGTCACTTGCTGTGACCACCTGCCTGGTAAACCTAGAGACTACTACTCGCTCTGCTGTCACGTACCGTGACCACCTGTCAGCTAACCAGAGACTTCTGCCTGCTTGCCGTGTCCATCCGTTATACCGGTCAGTCCCAGCTATCTGACTCGTGGGAGCCACCTGCTCTCTTGCAAGGTCGTCCCCAGAGTAGCACCTGGTCCCTCTGCCCGGATCCTCCCTGGTCACGGAGTCGTTAGCCGCCGTCCGACCAGGGTCGGTTCGGGTTGATAATTAGTCACGCCCCTCTGGGTCCCTCCTTGCACCTCGGCACAGAGGTTCCACTACCCGGACCCGTAACAGTTTGCTCGGGCCATGGAACCCGGTGGCACCCAAGCTCCCTCGCTCTCTGACCTATTCCATGAAGTCTCCCGTCAGAGATCCCAACAGGAATCCATCCTGAACCAGCTACCAGCTGCGTAATGTCAACTCCCGCCTGGACACACTGACTGCTCCACCAGGACCTGCCTCCAGTCGCACGACTCATGCCTCGGCAGCGCCGCTGCCCATCAATACCATGGTACCTGGTCCTGGTCTCCGGCTCTCTGCACCGCCTCGTTTTGGTGGAGACCCCGCCTTGGCTCGAGGCTTCATTAACCAGTGCACCCTGCACTTTGAACTCTTGGCACATCATTTTACCTCCGACCGGGCCAAAGTGGCCTTCATCATGTCCCATCTCACTGGGGAAGCACTGGCTTGGCTTAATCCCCTCTGGGAAAGAGGGGATCCCCTGGTATCCAACTTGTCAGCTTTCCTCACTGCTTTCCGGAAAGTCTTCGATGAACCGGGACGAAAGACCTCATCAGCCTCCTCTCTGCTACGTCTCCGCCAAGGGAGTCTCACGGTGGGCCAATATGCCATACGGTTCCATACCCTCGCTTCTGAGCTTGCCTGGGATAACGAGGCTCTGGTATCCGTCTTCTGGGAGGGCCTTTCCGGTCGGATTAAAGACGAACTTGCCGGTCAGGACATTCCAACCACCCTGGATGACTTGGTGACACTAGCTAACCGGATTGACATCCGGTTCCAGGAACGTACCAAAGAGACCACCCGTGAGAGGAGGTTTCCTCGCCTTGCTCCTACTTTCCAGAGACCTGTCTCTTCATCTGTCACTCCCCGTGCGCACTCACCCGAGCCCATGCAGATCGACCAGACCAAGATGGTCAAATCTCGCCAAGAGTCACGCCGAGCCGAGGTGAGCTGTTTCTATTGTGGCAGTAAGGAGCACCTGATTCGTTCCTGCCCGGAGAGACCGGGAAACTCCGGTGTCTATGACCGCTCGGAGAGGTCATCCTAGACAAAAGTAAGCCCTCTCCATCCCTGACTCTGTCTGTCTCTATCTCCTGGAGAGAGAACCGTCACTTTGTACTCGCTCAGCTAGATTCTGGAGCTGCTGGAAATCTCATTTCCCAGTCCCTAGTAGAGAAATACCGCATTCCCACCAAACCTCTGGCTGTACCTTTGTCTGTCGCCTCCGTGGATGGAAGACTCCTACCGGTCAGCATCCTGATCGTCACAGAACCCATAACCCTGCAGGTGGGAATGCTGCACTCTGAAAGGATCTTCTTCCATGTGCTACCCGGACTCTCTCACTCCCTACTGCTAGGCCTACCTTGGCTCCAGACGCATGAACCCGTGTTGAACTGGCAATCCGGTGAAGTACTCCGGTGGGGCCCGGACTGCCATAGGACCTGCCTGGTTCCGGTTCGCCCAGTTCGTTCACTACCCACTCCAGCTAATTTACCCGGCTCCTTACTGGCCCTATGCAGACGTCTTCGGTAAAAAGGAGGCAGAGACATTACCACCTCATAGGCCATATGATTGCCCGATCGACTTGGTACCTGGCGCCACTCCACCCCGTGGGCGTATTTATCCGTTGTCTGCAGCCGAGACCCGGGCCATGTCAGAGTACAGAGAGGAGAATCTGGCTAGGGGGTTCATCCAGAAGCCTACCTCCTCGGCGGGAGCCGGATTCTTCTTTGTCAAAAAAAAGGATGGCTCGCTATGCCCCTGTATTGACTATAGAGGACTCAATCAGATCACCGTAAAAAATAAATACCCCCTGCCACTCATCTCCGAGTTGTTTGATCGACTTAAAAGCGCCAGGATCTTTTCCAAGCTAGATCTACGTGGAGCGTATAACCTGGTCCGTATCCGTCAAGGAGACGAGTGGAAAATGGCATTTAATACCCGGGACGGACACTATGAGTACCGTGTGATGCCCTTCGGCCTCTGCAATGCTCCCGCCGTCTTCCAAGAACTGGTCAACGATATCTTCCGTGACCTTCTTTACTCCTGCGTGGTGGTATACCTGGACGATATCTTGGTCTTCTCTCCGGATCTTCCCACACACCGGAGGGATGTTCGTCAGGTCCTGCTTAGGCTCAGGCAGAACCACCTCTACGCAAAATACGAGAAGTGCCTCTTCGAGCAGACCTCTCTTCCATTCCTGGGCTATGTTATCTCCCAGACAGGCCTACGAATGGATCCTGAGAAGCTCTCTGCTGTCCTTAAGTGGCCCCGTCCGGAGGGGTTGGAGGTGATACAGCGATTCCTGGGCTTCGCCAATTACTATCGTCTCTTCATTCCACACTTCTCGTCCCGGACTGCTCCCATATCTGCGCTCACCCACAAGGGGGCAAGTCCCAAGGTATGGTCGCTCGAGGCCGAGGAGGCCTTCCTCTCCTTAAAGCAAGCCTTCTCCTCTGCCCCAGTTCTGCACCGTCCAGACTGCAATAAACAATTCTACCTGGAGGTTGATGCCTCCTCTTCCGGAGCGGAGCAGTACTTACCCAAAAATCTTCTTCCGGCAGAATGGTAACCTGCGGCTTCTTCTCCAAAATCTTCTCCTCTTCTGAGTGCAACTACTCCATAGGAGACCGAGAATTGCTAGCCGTCAAATTGGCGCTGGAGGAGTGGTGCTACCTGCTTGAAGGGGCTCTATACCCAGTGATCATTTACACAGATCACAAAAATCTGGCATATCTCCAAAATGCCCAGAGACTTAATCCGCGTCAGGCTCGGTGGTCTTTGTTTTTTGCTCGCTTCGACTTTATCCTGCATTTCCGCCCGGCGGACAAGAATGTCAAAGCTGATGCCTTGTCCCGATCCTTCCTGTCCTCCGATCAAGAGGAGGAGCCTATGCACATCATCGACCCCTCCAAGGTGATGAATGTGGCCCCCTTGGATTTGACTCATCTTCCACCCGGCAAGACGTTTGTAGCAGTTCCAGACCATGAGAAGGTTCTTCGCTGTGGTCATTCTTCTAAACTAGCTGGCCATGCTGGCCAAAAGAAGACCTTCCTGCTCATTACCCGGCATTACTGGTGGCCTACCATGCGTAAGGATGTGGTAGACTTCGTCTCTGCCTGTTCATCTTGTGCCCGCAACAAAGTTCCCAGACACTTACCAGCCGGTCATCTCCTGCCGCTTCCCGTACCTGTTGCCCCGTGGCAACACATCGCCATGGACTTCATTACCGATCTTCCTGTTTCTGCCGGGTATACAGTCATTTGGGTGGCCGCGGACCTCTTTTCTAAACTGGCCCACTTCAGTCCCCTGCCTGGTCTCCCGTCTGCATCTGAGCTGGCTAAAGACTTTATCCGCCATATCTTCCGTCTCCATGGCGTACCCCTCCACATCGTGTCGGATCGAGGGGTTCAGTTTACCTCACGCTTCTGGAGAGCCACATGTAAACTGCTGGATGTCACCCTGGATTTCTCCTCCGCTTGCCATCCTCAGTCCAATGGTCAAGTGGAGTGGATCAATCAGATCCTTACCAGTTACCTCCGGCACTTCGTTAATGCCCACCATTCTGATTGGGTGGACCTCCTACCATGGGCCGAATTCTCATATAATAACCACGAGAGCGAATCCTCTTCCAAGTCCCCGTTCTTCATAGTCTATGGCCAACATCCCCGGATTCCGTTTCCCGTCTCCGCTTCTGTGGACAGCCCTGCCGCAGAGTCTCTTGTCAGCAAATTTTCCACCATTTGGGAGAGTACTAAATCCGCACTTCTTCAGTCCTTCGAGCGGATGAAGAGATATGCTGATAAGAGGCGACTGGATCCGCCTCAATTCCGTCCGGGAGACAAGGTTTGGCTCTCCTCCAAACATGTGCGGCTCAAGATACCCTCCTACAAGTTGGGTCCTCGTTTCATCGGCCCTTTCGAAATCCTCAAGCAAATTAATCCAGTGGCCTATAAGTTAAAACTCCCGGCCACCTTACGGATTCCCAACTCCTTCCACGTATCTCTCCTCAAACCCGTTGTCTTTAACTCTTTTTCCAACAATCCAGGTACTCCCCCTGCTCCGGTTTCCGCTGAGGACTTCTTTGAGGTAGAGAGTATTCTGGCCACCAAGAGGGTAAGAGGAAAGACCTTTTTTCGGGTAGATTGGAAGGGGTTTGGTCCTGAGGAGAGAACTTGGGAACCCAGGGAGAACATCAACGCCCCGCTTTTCCTTGAAAAATTTCTTTCAGGCCAAAAAAAGAGGGGGCCTAAAGGGGGGGGGGTACTGTAGCATCGGCGTCTCTGCCCCTTGCTAGGCAGAGACACCGTCCCTCTCACCTTCCCGCTCCTGGCGCGGCGTCCTCCAGCGCTTCTCTCCCCGCTGCTGCCGGCGCGCGCTCCTTCCCCGGCACTGTGCTTAGGGCGCTCGCTCGCGCTCCCCCTCTCTTAAAGGGACCGCACGCGCCGTCCTAAGTAGTCCCCGGCCAATTGCCGGAGGACCTCCCATATTTAAGGCACCTCCTCCAAAATGGAGGTGCCCGAGCAAAGTTGTTGCACAGTTTCTTATCTCTGCTTCAGCCCTCAGGTCCCGCTGCTAGCCTGACTCCTCGTCCTGCCTGCCAGCCTGTTATCTGCCCGTTACCTGCCGAGCCTGCCAGCCTGCTCACCTGGAGCGCTCACCTGTTACCTGCCTATTACCTGCCTTGGCTCTCAGTCCGCTCACCTGGGAGCGCCCGCCTGTTACCTGCTGTGTCCTTCAGCCCGCTCACCTGGGAGCGCCCACCTGTTACCTGCTTGTTACCAGTCTTGTCTGTCTGCCCGCTCACCTGGGAGCACCCGCCTGTTTCCTGCCAACCTGCCTGGAGACTCTGCCGTCACTTGCTGTGACCACCTGCCTGGTAAACCTAGAGACTACTACTCGCTCTGCTGTCACGTACCGTGACCACCTGTCAGCTAACCAGAGACTTCTGCCTGCTTGCCGTGTCCATCCGTTATACCGGTCAGTCCCAGCTATCTGACTCGTGGGAGCCACCTGCTCTCTTACAAGGTCGTCCCCAGAGTAGCACCTGGTCCCTCTGCCCGGATCCTCCCTGGTCACGGAGTCGTTAGCCGCCGTCCGACCAGGGTCGGTTTGGATTGATAATTAGTCACGCCCCTCTGGCTCCCTCCTTGCACCTCGGCACAGAGGTTCCACCACCCGGACCCGTAACACCTACTAGTACCTGACTAGCCTTGTCCCGAAATAAGTGTCACTGATGCAAGAGCAAGAGACCCTGATTCCACTGATCTGTCACTTAGTTTACTGGGTGCAGCAGGTATGATACAGTGAGTTTTTTCTACTGTAGATGTAGCAGTGCTCAGAAATCTAACTTCACCCACACCAGTTATTTCTATGCAAATTGTATAGTGACAGTAAGCTGCTAATCAGTGCTGGGAGCGTAGTTGGACCAATAAGCAAGAGGGCAGCTAGTCCAGCAATGATGATCTCCTGCTGATAAAACACTGTTTGTATTGAAACAGCACACAGCCTTATATGGATTCATTGCTGAAATCTGTGTCTCAGCCCCTACCTCATGCTGCCCTCAGACTACAAAGCAAAAACCTGCTGACAGATTAACTTTAGTAGATGGAAAGAAACAATTGAGATAGGAAAATGTACATTTTTCATTTAGTTGCATAATAATCTGCACACAGATATTCACCTAAGAAAGACAAAACCTCACTTTTGCTTTCTAAGGTTAAGTGCGCACGTAGCATTTTTGAGCCGTTTTTTTGCGTCGGAAATGCACCAAAAACACTTGGTAATCGGTCTGCCAGCTATTGCAATGGCAATCCTGATGTGCTGTGCACATGATGCGGAAATTTCCGCCATTGCGGAAAAAAACTCAGCATGTCATTTCTATGCACCGTAACTTTAACTGTACTTTAAAAAAGTAAAAAAACAAAACAAAAACATTCTCACCTGTCTGGCAAACCTGGTGTCCTCCTGGTCCTCGGTCCGGGCGATGTGATCGGGCCGGCGGTAGACTGCGGGGAGCGCGCTCGCTCCCAGCTGTGTACTGCGCTGCCAGGACTTGTGGTCACGTGAGCTCTCAGCTGGAATGTTCCAACCAGTACTGGTGCTGAGGTCACAGGGGCTAATCAGCTGATCTTCAGCTGATGAACCCCAGTGACCTCACTCTTGCAGTAGCAATGTACACTGACAGGAGTGATTTTACACCCCTGTTAGTGTACATTGCTGTCTTCTACAGCAGTGACATCAGTGATTGCGGATGTCACTGCTGTAGAAGTGACCTGGATCGCCGAGGGACAATCGTGACAACGGTAATCATGGACTACGTTGTGAAGGCGGACAGGTGAGGGATATGGTTGTTTCTTATTTTACTTTTTTTTCAGAAGATTGAGGGATTCGGGGCTGAGAGTACAATAAAAAAAAAAAAAAAAAAAACGTGTTTTTTATTTCATTAAAATACTTTATTCTAGCCGTGTTTTTATTGAAAAAGCGGCGACAACTTTACTAAGCGGTTAGTAATGGAGGCGTCTTATAGACTCCCTCCATTACTAACCAGGGCTTCACGTCAGCCACCAATACAAGGCAGACGTAAACCCCAACCCCATTATCCCACTCGCTACTGCTACAGGGCAGTGGGAAGAGTGGAGGCTAAGCACCAGATTTTGCGCATCTCATGGATGCGCCATTTCTGGGACTGCTGCAAGCTGATATTATTAGACGTGGAGGGGGATAGTATCCATAGCCCCCTTCCCTGGCTATTAATATCAGCCCATAGCTGTCTGTTTAGACTTTTCTGGTTAGATTTTATAGGGGGACCCTACATCAATTTTTTTCTGGGGTCCCCCTGTAATCTAGCCAGTAAAGGCTAGGCAAACAGCTGTGGGCATATTTTTTGCTGCGTCCAACACGTTGCATTCTATTGAACGCAGGTAAATCCACATGTGTTCACTGAAACATGAGGATTTACCGTATTCAATACATTCTAGTGGTCAAATTTCTGTTGAAGAGACTAGTGACTCTGCCAGAGAATTTGACATGCTGCAGTCCTGAAAGACACGCCGCATGTCAGTGTCCACAGGTTTGCAGCCTCTGATGCACACATAGTGGACATGGGATTTCTAGAGATCCCATCCACTATGCTGTAACATCTGGACACTGCGAGTTTGACGCTGTATAAAAATGCAGCGTCAAACCTGCAGCGGCATGTCAATTTCTGTAGCGGACGCGCTAGTCTCCACTGCAGATTTTGACCGATTGAAGTGTCATTATATGCGGTGGAATCACATGTACCGACAACAAAAGTGGGGCATTAGAACATCGTGTTTTGGATGGAGCAAAAATACGCTGCGTCCAATGCGCTGCTTATTGCTGTTCATGGGGACGTAGCAGCTAACGAAACAGTTGTGAGCTGTTAATAATAGCCAAGGACCATGTTTGTCTAATGGCACCTTCTTAGGCTAAAAATAACAGCTGCCCTAGAAATTACATGAATGGAAATGCTAATGAAGATTGGGTGAATGGGATTAGCTATCAGCTAGCTCTTTTATTTGGTGATGATAAGGTGTCAATCAGACCCTTTCATCAGGAAACCTAATTAAAGTAAAGCATTAAATAAACACACAGACACAGAGTAAACACTTTATTTGAAATACAACAGACATATTAACCAATATACTCATACCAGTTCTGACGGTAATCCGAAAAGCAATGTCCCACCAAATAACTTTATTTAGCTCCAAAAAGCATTCATTGATATTCAAAAACCGCGTCAAAGACGCAGCGAAAACGCTCAGTTTTTCTGGAGCGTTTTTCCTGCCAAGGAGATGCAGAAATGCTGCAAAAATTTCTGCTTCAAATCCTGAACGTGTGCGCATACCCTTCGATATTCAGGTTTCTTAACCTTTTCGATTGACTGACAGGCTGTAGTTATTCAATAATAAAATGAATCATCAAAAATACAAATTGCCAAGTAATTGCTCACAGTGTATATGTGATGTTTTTGAGGACATTTTACACCAATAGATCTCATTCGTAAGCTGTTTAGGAGTTTTATGGTAGTTTTTTAATGTGTTTTATATATGCACAAGAATCTTTGTATGAAGGAGGGCTAAAAGTACAGTATAAGTTATTTGTTATTTTAAAGCGTTTTGCTGTCCACTTTCCAGAAAGTAGAAATCCCTTTTATGAGTATGTGCATATGGCATCATTTAGACGCCAACGCTACCGCTGAGTTTTCCAAGTCAAATCCACTTCAGGGAAGTGCTGGCGGTATTTTTACTGAAGCGTCTTTTTATATGTTCTTTCTGTACCTTTTGTGACAGCTCCTCCGGCAGCATCTTTTTAAAAATAATTTAGACTTTAAATAGTGGGCGGTTTCAAAGTGAAAGTCGCCCAAACAATGAACATGCAATAATTTAACCACTTCTTGGCTTTTGAAGCCTTAAAGGGGTTGTCCCACAACAAAGTTCATTTTAATCAATAGGTCTTGGAATAATAATAACTTCCACAATTGGATGTGTTTAAATAAAATGTTCCTGTGCGGAGATAATTTTATAAATGTGCCCCTGCTATTATCACGGGTGTATCAGAGATGACAGACAATCGTCCTGCAGTTGGTTGCAGGAGATCTCTACGTTTAGCATTACAGACATCCTCTTAGATGAGAGGCTGTCTCTAGGACCTAGCGGCTACCTCCCTCTGGTAATTAGTGCCCTGGCCTGGGTGTATATATACCTGGTGTGTCTGAGAGGGAGGTGCTGGCTATATTCATTTCTACTTGTGAAGGCTTAGCAAGAGCAGTACTTCGTCCTCTCTGGAGCTTGAGGCCAAGTTCGCATTTGTCTGGAGTCATCTAAAGCTAAGCATCCTCCCCCTGTTTGTCTACCCTTGTTGTCTATAGAGTTTAGTGGAGATCGACTAGTGCTCATCTCCTCCCATCCCTAGCCTTAGCCATACGCCAGGGAAAGACAGGGCGAGGCATGCGTGCGGCGATTGCTGAAGAGGCAATATAGGGATGGTAGTTGAAACAGTGACACTAGACCAGACTAGGAGGTCTCCACTCCCCCTTCCCCTAGTGTCTGAGCTTCCTTTCCCTCGTCCCTCTGTGTTGCACAAAGTCTTTCCCACGCCTGGCGTGACATTATAGCCGGCCGAGCACGTTCTGAAAAGGAAAAAAAAAAATTTAATTTTTCTTTCTGTGTTTTTGGGTGTGCACCTTTTTTCCCTTTCTCCCTTGGTATAGGTTTAGTTGCAGAGCTCGCAGAGCAGCTGCACAGGCTGTCTCTGGACGTGAATGACCTCCGCAGTGAGGTACAGGAGCAGCAGCAGCGGTTACAGGTCGCCAATGTGGGGGTCTCAGCAGGTAGGCCTGCCCAGCCTGAACCCAAGGTTGCCCTCCCAGACAGGTTTTCAGGAGTTGGGATAAGTTTTTTGTATTTAAGGAGGCATGCAAATTGTATTTCAACCTTCATCCTTACTTCTCTGGTAATGAGGAGCAACGGGTTGGTATTGTGATCTCTCTATTGCAGGGAGATCCTCAGTCATGGGCGTTTTTCGTTACTGCAGGACTCGGTTTGTCTCCAGCCTGTGGAAGGGTTTTTCGGAACTCTGGCCCTCATCTATGATGACCCTGACCGAGTCGTCTTGGCTGAGTCTAGGCTACGTCGCCTTCAGCAGGGGAATCGGTCAGTGGAAACGTACAGTTCGGAATTCAGTAGATGGGTGACGGATTCCAAATGGAATGACTCAGCCCTTAGAAGTCAATTTTGTGAGGGGCTTTCTGAAAGGTTGAAAGATGCCTTGGCAGCATATGAAACCCCTCGGTCCTTGGAGGCTGCCATGTCTTTGGCCATACGTCTTAGATAGACGCCTTCGGGACAGACGTGTGAGACCACCTTCTCCGGGGCCTTTTTGTCGGGGTTGTGTACCTCTGCCGGGGGAGCGGTCTGGGGGTGGACCGGTAGTGGGGGAGGTGGAGGAACCCATGCAGTTGGGTGGTGTCTCTACATCATACATCTCTTCAGAGATTCGCAAGAAAAAGGCGTACGTTTGTTAAACATAATCCGTTGGTGGATTGGCAAACCGAGGAGATTATTGAATGGGGAGATTACTGCCATGAGAATTGTTTAGAAATTTCCCTTGCTACTGTCTCTACGGAAATTTTACCTTATTTTCTGTCTGGTTTTGAGGCCATTTTTTCTTAGAGGATTTGCCTCCTCATCGTGCTTGCATGACTGTCCTATTAACTTGACCCCCGGAGCTAAACTACCGAAGTCCAGACTGTATAATCTTTCTGGCCCTGAGAGACAAGCCATGAAGGGTTTTGTGGCGCCCCTGAGGGTTCGGTCACCACAGGAGTACTGCATCTCCTTAATGAGGTGTGGTATCTGTCCTTCGAGGTAAGGATGGTGCAACTGTCAGGACCCCACCTCTGCATCCAACACTACACCTCTCCCACCTGAGGGGGGCTTATATGCACCAGGGTGCTGCCCCAGCCGGGATAAGAGGAGATGGGGCAACCAAAGTAAGGAGGAACCTAGTAGTGGGTGAGGGTGGAGGACGCACATTTAGGTTACACAACAAAAATTCATATTTAATAAACAGCCATCTTGGGCTCATGGTCTTTGATTGTGATCTTCATCGCTGAACGTGGCTTTCTGTGTGAACCTGCAGTTGATGGGGACACGGTCCTCGTACTCTGGCCTTGAGTCGAGGAGCGGGCAAGAGTTAACGGCTGTCTTTACCCGGTCAAGGTCCTTACCCAAGAAGGCCTGGAGGGGAGCGGAGGAGAAAAGCTCCGCAGGCAAAAGGATCCCAGGGGGATGCAGACGGAGCGGTATACGCCACCTGTCCTCAATATTCTGGCCTAGTCAGAGGGTTTCCTGCTGCAAGAGGGGTACCGGCCCCCGATATCTGACTCTGTCACTTCAAGTCTTAGTCGGAGAAGCCCGGAGGCTCAGTGGATCCCACCGGGTAACGGACGGAGCGGAGTCGCCACCCGTACCCTTGTTCTGTGCATAGTCCAGAGGGAGACCCGGCCTTAGTACACACACGGACATGGACCTAGTGGGAAAGTCTAGGAACACTCTGGTGCGGGGTCCTGACCAAAGCACCTGAAATACCCCCGGTCCTGGTGGCCGCAGCGCGCCGTGAGGAGCAGGGAGAAGCCTTGCAGCTGTGCATTCTACCGTGAGTAAAGCTTGGAAGACTACCCCTATGGCCTCCGGTTTCTTATTGCAACGCGGCACCGCACCACATCTCCCACTACAATTCCCATCCTCCTGTCTCCTCTGCCCTGAGGCCCTGCTCCACCTGTGGGGAGTAGTACCATCTGCTGCTGCCACTACATCCCGCCTCAGAGGACTGAACGCAGCGCTGGTGGAGAATCACCAGAAACCACAGGTGGCGTAGTCAATATAACCACTCGATTAACACCAACTCTGAAAGCCCATTACACCCTTTTAATGTGACAGCCCTGGGCACGGAACGGGTCCAGGCCACGGCTACAACCCACCAAACATCTGACCCGGCTCCGAGTACCCCCATCTCTCAGGGTAGGGCTGTGAGCGTCACAGTTTCATTACGGAAAGTCTGGAGAAGGGACATATCAGACCCTCATCTTCGCTCGTGGCGGCAGGGTTCTTCTTTGTGAAGAAAAAAGATGGCGGTCTATGTCCCTGTTTAAAATTTCCAGGAATTAAATCAAATTACCATCCGTGATCCATACCCTCTTCCTCTGATTCCTGATTTGTTCAGCCAGGTTGTGGGAGCTAAGATATTCTCCAAGTTGGATTTAAGGGGAGCCTACAACCTGGTTAGAATCAGAGAAGGACATTTCGAGAGTCTGGTTATGCATTTTGGTTTGACCAATGCACTTGCGGTATTCCAGCATTTCATAAATTATATTTTCCATCATTTGGTGGGGAGGTTTGTGGTAGCCTATCTGGACGATATTTTGGTTTACTCGCCTGATTTTGAGACTTATCTGGGGCATGTTAAGCAGGTGCTCCAGATATTAAGGGATAACAAACTTTATGCCAAACTAGAAAAATAGGTTTTCGCTGTTCAGGAGGTACAGTTTTTGGGGTACTTGTTGTCATCTTCGGGTTTTCTGGTTTTCTTGACTGGGAACGTCCCGAGAATCTGAAGGCTCTACAATGTTTTCTGGGTTTTACTAATTTTTATTGGAAATTCATCCAAAATTAATCTGTTATTGTGAAACCCCTTACTGTCATGACTAAGAAGGGGTCTGATTTTTCCAAATGGTCAGATGCTTCCCTCCAGCTTTTCTTCCTTAAATAATCATTTTGCCACTGCACCTATACTGTACTGAGTCAACCCGATATCTCCCAACCCTTTATTGTGGAGGCTGATGAGTCGGATGTCGGGGTTGGGGCTGTGTTGTCTCAGGGTTCATCCCCTTGTAAATGGCGTCCATGCGCCTTCTTTTCTAAAAAATTGTCTTCGGCTGACAAAAATTATGACGTGGGTAATAGGGAACTATTGGCGTTCGAGGAATGGCGACATTGGTTGGAGGGGGCTGTCCATCCTATTACTGTTATTACTGACCATAAGAACCTGTCATATCTCCAGTCAGCTGAATGTCTCAACCCTAGGCAAGCCAGATGGTCCCTGTTTTTTACTAGGTTCAATTTTGTTGTCACTTTTCGTCCAGGGGTCAAAAATGTCAAGGCTGATGCTTTGTCCTGGAGCATCCCTGGTGGTGGTAATTATGAGAACCCGGCCCCGATATTATAGAAAGGGGTAGTAATTTCGGCACTTTATCCTGAACTGGAGTGTGAGGTGTTGGAGGCACAAGTGGACGCCCCTGCCTCCTGCCCTTCAGGAAAGTTATTTGTACCATTTGATCTGGGCCGCAAAGTAATTAAAGAACATCATAACTCTGTGCTTGCTGGGCATCCAGGTGGTAAGGGAACTGCGGACCTCCTCTCGTAATTTTTGGTGGCTGGGGTTGCATCGGGATGTGATTGTACACATAGCTGCTTGTAGTATTTGCGCGTGTTCTAAGGTTTCGCATACCCGTCCCTCTGGTACTTTTCTTCTGCTACCTATCCCTAGTAGGCCATGGACACACTTGTCCATGGATTTTATTACTCACCTACCGGTTTCTGCAGGCAAAACGGTGGTTTTGGTGGTAGCAGATAGGTTTAGTAAAATGGTTCACTTCGTCGTATTGCCTGCACTTCCAAATGCCAAGACACTTGCTCAGGTGTTCATAAATGAGATTGTGAAGCTTCACGGGGTTCCCTCCGATGTGGTGTCAGATCGGGGGACCCAGTTTGTTTCCAAGTTCTGGAAGGCATGCTCGGTTTGCCCATTGGACTGAAGGTGGAAGGCAGAGAAAAAGGGCAGCCGCACCCCCAGTCAAGAACAGAATGCCTTCTCGAATGGAGGTGCAGCTGTCCTTTTCCTCTGCCTTCCACCCTCAGTCAAATGGTCAGACCGAGCGTGTCAATCAGAACTTGGACACCTACTTCAGGTGTTTCGTCTCTGAAAATCAGGAGGATTGGGCATCCTACTTACCGCTGGCAGAATTTGCCATTAATAATCATCAGCAAGAATCCACTGGCAGGTCACCGTTCTTCGCTGCATACAGTTATCACCCACAGTTTGGTACCTTTAGTGGGGGAGGAGCTTCAGGAGTTCCTGAGGAGGAACGGTTTGCTTTGTCGCTCTCCTCGGTATGGCAGGGTGTTTTGAGTAATTTAAAGATCATGGGAGACAGGTATAAACGTATGGCTGACAGAAAACGCTTGCCAGGTCCGGACCTGAATGTGAATGACTTTGTGTGGTTGTCTACCAGGAATATAAGATTGGAAGTTCCTTCTTGGAAACTGGGACCTAGGTTTATTGGTCCCTATAAAATAACCGCCCTCATTAACCCAGCAGCGTTTCGTCTTGAACTTCCTCAGGCCCTTAAGGTCCACAATGTGTTCCACGGGTCCTTACGCAAAAAGTATGTGGAACTCCTTGAGCCCTCACCTCTACCACCGCCCCCAGTAATGGTTGATGGTAATCTGGAGTTCCAGATTTCGAGGATTGCAGATTCTCGTCTCCAACGTTGTTTTCTACAATAATTGGTGCACTGGAAAAGCTATGGTCCAGGGGAGAGGATGTGGATTTCAGCTTCAGAGGTGAATGTTCCCAGATTGGTTCGCTCATTCCACACCTCATTTTCTTGAGAAACCCGGTCCTGAGTGTCCAGAGGTCACTCGTAGAGGGGGGGGGGTACTCTCACGGGTGTATCAGACGTGACACACAGTCGCTCTGCAGTTGGTTGCAGGAGATCTCTAAATTTGGCATTACAGACATCTTCTTAGATGAGAGACTGTCTCTAGGACCTAGCGGCTACCTCCCTTTGGTAATTAGCTCCCTGGCCTGGGTGTATATATACCTGGTATGTCTGAGAGGGAGGTGCCGGCTATATTAATTTTTATTTGTGAAGGCTTAGCAAGAGCAGTACTTCATCCTCTCTGGAGCTTGAGGCTGAGTTCGCATTTGTCTGGAGTCGTCTAAAGCTAAACATTCACCCCCTGTTTGTCTACCCTTGTTGTCTATAGAGTTTAGTGAAGATCGACTAGAGCTTATCTCCTCCCATCCTTAGTCTTAGCCATACACCAGGGAAAGACAGGGCGAGGCACGCGTATGGTGATTGCTGAAGAGGCAATATAGGGACTGTAGTTGACACTATACCAGATTAGGAGGTATCCACGTTCGCCTTTCCCTAGTGTCTGGGCTCCCTTTCCCTCTTCGCTCAGTGTTGCACAAAGTCTTTTCCACACCTGGTGTGACAGCTATGTCCTGTGTAATGCCTGTGTCTGACCGTAAAAAGGACATGGTCTGATCATATCACATATACTGACCAGGGGAGAAGAAAAAAAGAAAATCTTTATTTATATAGCGCCAACATATTACGCAGCGCTTTACAATTCAGAGGTTCATATTCAACAGTCATAAGTAACATATAGATAATACAATAATTGAAGCAAAAATAATGACGACCCTGCTCGTAAGAGCTTTCAATCTACAATGAGGTGGGGATGACACAAAGTACAGGGGCTTATTTACAAGGATGGTCCAGCCATCTTGAGGGGATGAGGGATAGATAAAGGCTGCATGAGCTCATCACCAGCCAGTATTTGTAGTGCTTTTGGGTTTGGTGGAGACTTATGTTTGGAGAAATAAGGGATGGGCTATAAAAATATAAAAGGATTTCGATTAGGGAACGTGATAGGCCGCCCTAAACAGGTGTGTTTTTAGGAAGCGGCTAAAACTGTGTAAGTTGTGGTTCGTCATAAATAGTATACAGATATTACAGCAGGGGATCACAGCTGATTGTTTTTGTGAGATAAAACCTTTCACTGCCTGTTTTTAAACAATGTTTTACTTCAAAGAAAGAATCATTTGCGATCCCGTATTGTAATGTCTGTATACTCTTTTGCTTCCCCTCTGTCCAGGAGATGTGGTATGATCAGACCATGTTCCTGCACGGTCAGACACAGCCATTACACAGTACACAGCAGGGGCACATTTATAAGATTATCTCAGCACAGGAACATTTTATTTAAACACATCTAATTGTGGAAGTTATTATTTTTGCAAGATCTATTTATTAAAATTAACTTTTGTTTGTGGGAAAACCCCTTTCACCCCAAAGGTGGTTTGCACGTTAATGACCAGGCCAATTTTTACAATTCTGACCACTGTCACTTTATGAGGTAATAACTCTTGAACGCTTCAGCGGATTCCCCTGATTCTGAGACTGTTTTTTCGTGACATATTGTACTTCATGATAGTGGTAAACTTTATTCGATATGACATGCGTTTGTCAAAAAATCGGAAATTTGGTGAAAATTTAGCAATTTTAAAAATTTTAATTTTTATGCCCTTAAATTAAAGAGAAATCACCCAAAATAGTTAATAAATAACATTTCCCACATGGCTACTTTACATCAGCACAATTTTGGAACCAATTTTTTTTTCTTTTTTAGGAAGTTATAAGCGATTTCTAATTTTTACAACAAAATTTATAAAACCATTTTTTTAGGGACCACACCACATTTGAAGTCACTTTGAGGGGTCTATATGACAGAAAATACCCAAAAGTGACACCATTCTAAAAACTGCACCCCTCAAGGTGCTCAAAACCACATTCAAGAAGTTTATTAATAGTGATGAGCAAGCGTGTTCTGTTAACCCTTTCGGCAAGCATGCTCGGGTGCTCGAATGTTATGTTAGAGTCGCTGTGTGTGCATGATTTGCGACTGTTTGACAGCTTTAATACACAGGCATTCCTCTCATGTATTAAAGCTGTCAAACAGTCGCAAATCATGCACACATAGTGACTCTAAGGCTATGTGCCCACAATGCAGAAATGCTCCGGATTTTTTCCTGAGCGTTTCTGCATCTCGCTGGCAGAAAAAACGCATGCGGATTGTACATGCGGATTGTACATGCGTTTTTCCTGCCAGGGACAAGCGGATGTGAAGCAATCTTCACATGCATTTCCGAATGCGGGTTGACTAGCGCTTTCCAAGCGATTTTAGCATCACTTGGAAAGTGCTTGACAACTTGGTCACACTATATAAATCCATGCAAACGGCATGGATTTATATAGCGTGACCGAAAGAATGGTAAAAAATAAATATATACTTACCTTCTGATGGCACCCGGTGACCTTGTCTTGGCTTGTCGGCAGCTCGCGGTAGATTTAAGGACCTGCCGACGTCAGCGGTCACGTGACCCGTCACATGACTAAATGACGTCAGTGCAGGTCCTTTAGTCTACCGCGAGCTGCCGGCAAGCAGAGACAAGGACTCCGGGGGCCATCAGAAGGTGAGTATAATATTTATTTTTTATTTTATTCTTTTTTTTACAGGTTCTATGGTACCCGGGTCCGGAGGAGAGTCTCCTGTTCTTCAAACCCGGGTACCATCCGCACATTGAAACGCATGGATTCCGCATGTACAGATGCAGTGTTGATTCCATGCATTCCAATGCAATTCAATGGCGGCGAAAACGCCGCGCTTCCGCAAAATAATTGGTAGTGCTGCATATTTTTCCGCAATGATAATCCGCAGCGGAAATTTCCGCAGCATGTGCACAACACATGCGGATTATCATTGAGGAACGTGGCAGTCCTTCTACCAAGCATTTTTTAAGCGTTTCTGCAGCAGAATTGCTGCTGCGAAAACGCTTAGAAAACGCATCGTGGGCACACAGCCTTACATAACATTCGAGTACACTGAGGATACTTGGAAAACACCCGAACATGCTCGTAAATCTTGAGTAACAAGCATGCTCACTCATTACTATTTATTAACCCTTCACGTGCTTCACATCAACTAATCGAATGTGAAAGGAAAAAATTAACATTTAACTTTTTTTCACTAAAATTTTACTTTAGACCCCAATTTTTTTATCTTCACAAAGGTAACAGGAGAAATTGGACCCCAAAAGTTGTTGTACAATTTTTCCTGAGTACGCTGATAGCCCACATGTGGGGGGAAACCATTGTTTGGGCGTACGGCAGGGCTCGGAAGGGAAGGAGCACCCTTTGATGTTTTCAACGCAAAACTCGCTGGAATTGAGAGTGGACACCATGTCACGTTTGGAGAGCCCCTGTTGTGCCTAAACAATGAAAACCCCCCACAAGTGACCCCATTTTGGAAACTAGACCCCTTAAGGAACTTATTTAGATGTGTGGTGAGCATTTTGAACCCCAATTGTTTTGCAAAAGTTTATAACATATAGCTGTGAAAAAAAAGTTTTTTTTTTCCCCACAAAAATTATATTTTAGGCGCAATTTTTTTATTTTCATGAGGGTAACAGGAGAAATTGGCCCCAAAAGTTGTTGTACAATTTCTCCTGAGTACGCTGATACCCCATGTGTGGGAGAAAATGCCCAACAAGTGCTCCCTTTTTGGAAACTAGACCCCCCCAATGAATTTATCTAGATGTGTGGTGAGCACCTTGAATCCCCAGGTGCTTCACAGAAAATTATAACGTCTTGTGAAAATAAAAAAATCACATTTTTTCCACAAAAATGTTATTTTAGCCAAAGAAAAAATATTTTCACAAGTGTAACAGGAGAAAGTGGATCCCGAAAGTAGTTGTACAATTTCTGTTGAGTACACGGATACCCCATGTGTGGGAGGGAATGAGTGACACATCAGGGCTCGGGAGGGAATGAGTGACATTTTTGAATGCAGATTTTGATGTAATGGTCTGTGGGCATCATGTTGCGTTTTCAGAGCCCTTGATGTACCTAAACAGTGAAAATGCCCGACAAGTACCCCCGTTTTGGAACTGATCTACCGATTCCTTATATGTGAATTTTATAATGTAATGTCATACGGCAGTTGTGTAGTGTTCATCAGGTTGTCATACGTCAGTTGTGTTAATCAGAAATGAATTTAGTAGTGCATGGAAGTATGGTACCTTCTGAAGCATTCTTTCATGCACAGGCCAGGTTTGTTGGGGCAGGTGTCACTTTGATAAATGGTGTCCTTGCGTATTCCCCTTTTGTAACACACTTGGCACTTCTTTTCTGACTTACCTTTTTTTGCTGTTGGAGGGACCTCCCCCAGGAAATGCTGGCCTGGTACGATTCAAGGTCCTTCAGTTCCGGAAGTACTTGGGCCCGCTCCGTCACCACTGCCAAATATCAAGGCCTTGATCACTACTTTCTGGAACTGAAGGTACGACGTAGAAGTCTGGCCTGCACATCGTGATAGCAGGAAAGCGTTGTACATTGCCATCTGTACGATGTGCACGGCCAGCTTCTTGTACCACACCCTGGCCTTTCTCAAAGCACTATACGGCTGGAGGACTTGATCAGAGAGATCAACTCCCCCCATGTACTTGTTGTACCCCACTACACGGTCTGGTTTGGCGACCTGTGTAGATGAACCTCGTACAGTGCTAGGGGTGCTGCCATCACGATGCAAGCTGGTCAAGAGAAGCACATCCCTCTTGTCCTTGACTACCAGCAGGTGGTTGCTACATTGGGCTCTGCTCTGACCCCTTCTGAGCATCTGCCCAATTAGCGTCTTTGAGAGGCCTCTCTGATTTTTGCGGACAGTACAGCAGGCGGTACTACGCGAAGAGAGGCACTTGAAGAGAGGGATGCTGGTATAAAAGTTATCAACGTAGAGGTGAGAACCTTTGTCCAGCAGTGTGTGCACCAAATCCCACACAATTTTCCCACTCACTCCCAGAACAGGGGGGCATTCAGGGGGTTCAATCCGGGAGTCCTTCCCTTCATAAACTCTAAACTTGTGAGTGTACCCTGAGGTACGCTCACAAAGTTTGTACAGCTTAATTCCGTACCTGGCCCTCTTACTGGCACTGCCTGAATGCAAGCCTCCCCTTAAAATGAACTAGGGACTCATCCACGCAGATGTCTCTTTGTGGCACGTACACTTCAGCAAACTTGTTGTTGAAGTGCTCGATGACCGGCCAAACTTTGAAAAGACGATCAAAGTTGGGGTTATCTCGTGCAGGACACCATGATCATTGTAATGCAAGAACTTGTGGAGGGCCTCAAAACGTGTCCTGGTCATGACCATTCGGAACACTGGAGTGTTATACAAAACATCAATACTCCAGTATTGCCGAACTTCTGGCTTATTCAGGATCCCCTTGTGAAGGACCAGGCCCGAAAACTTCATAATTTCTACTGAGTCTACAGGAGACTAGTTAGAAAATGATGAAGAGCGGTTTTCTACCAAAAATTGTTGAGCATACAAATTAGTTTGGCCCACCATGAAGTTTACAAAATCCTCTGAGAAAAAGATGCTGAAAAAGAGGCCGATGGTGTGAAACTTGATACCTGATTCCGCTACAAAGTCAGGAGTCAGTGGCTCATAATTTTCGGGGGGGCGAGGTCCATACGGGGTCAGTAATGCGGGGTGCTGGTTCATCTTATGTCCTGGGGTGTCTGTGTAGCGGTTCAGCAGCACCTGAGGAGGAAGAGGAGGAGGAAGAAAAGGAGGACGACGAGAAATCAGAAAAATAAGGAAAGGTGGGATCCTCTCCCTCACTGTCAGTGTTGAAGGCAAGGAAAGCGTATGCCTCCTCCAATGAATAGCGGGTTTGGGACGAGTGGGACATTTTTTTTTTTTATTTATGTGGTGTGTGTGTGTGTCAGTACTTTATTCATAGAAACAGAAAAAACTAACCGGCATATCCAAAACAAGAAATAGGTGTGTACAGGTGCTTACTAGTAGCAGCTACCTCCACATACAAATAAAAAACAAAGATGCACACTGCAACGCTAAGTATGCGAACATGAAATATTTGAAATTTGAATAGCATTACTGCGCTAGAAAATAGAAATAAATGAGAAATCTTAGCTCATAAATTGGCCAATACATGTGTACCTCGTAGCCACGTTAAGGCGTTTAATACCACGAACCTGCCTGTCTGAACTCCTCTCTAAGAGACATAAGTCTGCTTGTGTATGGGAAGGCAAGAGTGCTCAGTCAAAGCTTATACAGTACATAGAAACAGAAAAACCTGACCGGCACATCCAAAACAAGAAATAGGTGTGTACAGGTGCTTACTAGGAGCAGCTACCTCCATATACAAATAAAAAACAAAGTAGCCCATTGCAACGCTAAGTATGCGATCATGAAATACACAGCTCAAAAAAATAAAGGGAACACTTAAACAACAGAATATAACTCCAAGTAAATCAAACTTCTGTGCAATCAAACTGTCCACTTAGGAAGCAACACTGATTGACAATCAATTTCACATGCTGTTGTGCAAATGGAATAGACAATAGATGGAAATTATTGGCAATTATAAAGACACACTCAACAAAGGAGTGGTTTTGCAGGTGGGGACCACAGACCACATCTCAATACCAATGCTTTCTGGCTGATGTTTTGGTCACTTTTGAATGTTGGTTGTGCTTTCACACTCGTGGTAGCATGGGACGGACTCTACAACCCACAGAAGTTGCTCAGGTAGTGCAGCTCATCCAGTATGGCACATCAATGCGAGCTGTGGCAAGAAGGTTTGCTGTGTTTGTCAGTGTAGTGTCCAGAGGCTGGAGGCGCTACCAGGAGACAGGCCAGTACACCAGGAGACATGGAGGGGGGCCGTAGGAGGGCAACAACTCAGGAGCAGGACCGCTACCTCCGCCTTTGTGCAAGGAGGAACAGGAGGAGCACTGCCAGAGCCCTGCAAAATGATGTCCAGCAGGCCACAAATGTGCATGTGTCTGCACAAACGGTTAGAAACCGACTCCATGAGGGTGGTATCAGGGCCCGATGTCCACAGATGGGGGTTGTGCTCACAGCCCAACACCGTGCAGGACGCTTGACATTTGCCACAGAACAACAGGATTGGCAAAGTTGGCACAGTGCTCATCACAGATGAAAGCAGGTTCACACTGAACACATGTGGCAGACGTGACAGAGTCTGAAGGCGCCGTGGAGAGCGATCTGCTGCCTGCAACATCCTTCAGCATGACCGGTTTGGCAGTGGGTCAGTAATGGTGTGGGGTGGTATTTCTTTGGAGGGCCGCACAGCCCTCCATGTGCTCGCCAGAGGCAGCCTGCAATATGAAGGCATTGAAGCTATGGACTGGCCCACCCATTCCCCAGACCTGAATCCGATTGAGAACATCTGGGACATCATGTCTCGCTCCATCCACCAACTTCACATTGCACAACAGACTGTCCAGGAGTTGGCGGATGCTTTAGTCCAGGTCTGGGAGGAGATTCCACAGGAGACCGTCCGCAACCTCATCAGGAGCATGCCCAGGCGTTGTTGGGAGGTCATACAGGCACGTGGAGGCCACAAACAATACTGAGCCTCATTTTGACTTGTTTTAAGGACATTACATCAAAGTTGGATCAGCCTGTAGTGTGTTTTTCCACTTTAATTTTGGGGGTGACTCCAAATCCTGGCCTCCATTGGTTAATAATTTTGATTTCCATTGATGATTTTTGTGTGATTTTGTTGTCAGCACATTCAGCTTTGTACAGAACAAAGTATTCAATGAGAATATTTCATTCATTCAGATCTAGAATGTGTTATTTGAGTGTTCCCTTTATTTTTTTGAGCAGTGTACAGTATATGAAATTTGAATAGCATTACTGCTCTAGAAAATAGAAAAATTAGAAATCTTAGCGCATAAATTGGCCAATACATGTGTACCTGGTAGCCACGTTAAGGCATTTCTCGCCATACCAGGAACCTGCCTTTCTGAACTCCTCTTTAAGAGACATAAGTCTACTTGTGTATGGGAAGGCAAGAACCTGCTGCAATTAAAACCACCTGTGGCCTAGAGGTGGAGTGCTCAGTCAAAGCTTATACATAGAAACAGTACTTTATTCAGTTGTGTGTGTGTGTGTCAGTGTGCTTGGTGTAAACTGTTTTTTTTATCTGAAAGAAAAAAAAAAAAAAAAAATGGAACAGCTGGAGGTGGTGCAAACAGCAAGCACAAGTGCGGATCAGTAAACTGCGTCACCGATCAACACTCGGCGGCTGCTGGATGTGCACACAGAGGTGGTGCAAAGGGTGGGGGGGATTGTAAAACAGCGAGCACGAGTGCGGATCAGTGGACTGCGTCACTGATCAATGCTCAGTGGCTGCTGGTTGTGCGCACGGAGGTGATGCAAAGGAGGAGGAGGAAAAAAAGTGTAAAACAGCGAGCACGAGTGTGGATGAGTGATCTGGGGTAACTGATCAGTGCTTGACCGCTGCAGGAAGCATGAAAAAAAAAACTGCCAAAAATTGAGCGATCAAGTACTGATCAGCGATCAGTGGCAGAATGGAGGAGTGGGGAGGGAGGAAGGTGGGAGAGTGGGATTGGTGTGGATGAGGAGGGATCAAAAAAATCTACTCACAGTTGTCTTGTCTTCTTTCTTCTGTCGCAGCCGGAGTAGTGATTGTAATGTCACAGGCTTCTGTGGCACCACAAGGCCCAGCACGGCGCACGATCTGACAGTGTGACCGCTCTCTACAAAAAAAAGTCAGTGGAAAAAAAAAGTGTAAAACAGCGAGCACAAGTACTGATCGGTGATTTGCATCACCGATCAACGCTCGGCGGCTGATGGATACATGCATGGAGGTGGTGCAAAGTGGAGGGGGAGAAAAAATGGACAGGGACAAAAAAAAGTCCTGGAAAACAGCGAGCACGAATGTTGGTCAGTGATGTAGTCGCTGATCAGCGCTCGGCTGCTGCAGGATGCACGGAAAAAAAAAACGGGACAAAAATCGAGCGATCAAGTACTGATCAGCACTCTGTGGCAGAAAGGGAGAGTGAGGAGTAGAGATGAGCGGTGTTCGACTAGAACTGTTCGCCAATCTCAAATTCGAGCTGTTTTGGGCGGTGTTCGAGTTGTTCGACGAACCCGAACGATTTGCAAAAAATTCGGCTGTTCGAGGTTATGTTCGATAACTGTTCGTGCACCAAAAGCGTGTCCTGCATGTCTGGCGCTATTTAGAGCACCAATCATGCAGGGATTGTCTGCCACTCACTGTAATGCCACAGCCATGGTGGTTGTGGCATTACAGTGATTGCCCAAATCGATAGGAACAGTGCCAACAGTGAAACATGAAAAGCCGGCAATTCAGCAGCGGCATACACCTGTACCCGACAATTTAGAACCGAAAGAATAGAGCTTCACACATAGATTAGATAGATATAAACATGTCAGCCACATATATACGAAGTACAGTGACAGTGTTGCTTACTGTACTTGTCATTTAGCGTAAAGGATTTATCAAAAAAAATAATAGTGTTTTCATGCACCGTCTCTTTAAAAAAGCCGGCCGGCAATTCAGCATCTGTACCCGACAATTTATAACAGACAGAATAGAGCTTCACACATAGATTAGATAGATAGAAACATGTCAGTCACATATATATGAAGTACAGTGATAGTGTTGGTTACTGTACTTGTCATTTAGTATTAAAATAAAGGATTTATTATTAAAAAAATTGGCGTGGGGTTCCCCTTAATTTTAGGCTCTAGCGGAGGTTAAGCAGATGGCTGGGGCAGATGTTTGAAGCCTGGGAAGGGGGTAATACCCACGGAGCTTCCCAGGCTACTAATATCAGCCCCCAGCTGAATACATAGCCTTTACTAGCTATTAAAATGGGGGACCCCCCAAAAAAAATGACGTGGGGTCCCCCCTAATTTAATAGCTAGCAAAGGCTAGGCAGACAGCTGGGGGCTGATATTAATAGCCCAGGAAGGGAGCCATGAATATTGGCCCCCTCCCAGGCTAGAAACACCAGCCGTCAGCCGCCCCAGAAATGGCGCATTCATAGGATGCGCCAATTCTGGCACTTAGCCTCGCTCTTCCACGCTGCCCTGGTGCGGTGGCAGGGGGTAATAGGGTTGGGGTTGATGTCAGCTTATAATGCCAGCTGACATCAAGCCCAGGTTAGTAATGGAGAGGCGTCTATAAGACACCCCCATTACTAACCCCATAGTCAAAGTTAAAAAAAACACAAACACCCAGAATAAAGTCCTTTAATTGAAATAAAGACACAATCCTTTATTGTTCTAAATTAAACCATACTTACCGTCACGCCCATTCCAGCTGAAGCCAACGATCTCCTGCAATAAAAGAAAAATAATAAAGCAACCTCATCCTTACCTTTCCATGGTTCCCACGACAGCTTCAGCTCTGCTACATCGAGATGACAGGCTGGACCGCAGCAGAACGCTGCCATCCAGCCTCTCATCCCGCAGACACTGAGAAGCGCAGGCTTGCTTGCGCTGCTCAGCGTCTCTCTGTGACGACATCCAGATGAGCCGAGTTCATGTCCAATGAACTCGGCTCACCTCATGCACGTCACTGACAGCGTGGGAAAATTCTCACGCTGAAGCGGTGAGTGCAGGAGAATTCTCCCACGCTGTCAGTGACGTGCATAAGGTGAGCTCATGTCCAATGAACTCAGCTCACCTCCTGCACGTCACTGACAGCGTGGGAGAATTCTCCTGCACTCAGCGCTTCAGCGTGAGAATTCTCCCACGCTGAAGCGCTGAGTGCAGGAGAATTTTCCCACGCTGTCAGTGACGTGCATAAGGTGAGCTCATGTCCAATGAACTCAGCTCACCTCCTGCACGTCACTGACAGCGTGGGAGAATTCTCCTGCACTCAGCGCTTCAGTGTGAGAATTCTCCCACGCTGAAGCGCTGAGTGCAGGAGAATTTTCCCACGCTGTCAGTGACGTGCATGAGGTGAGCCGAGTTCATTGGACATTAACTCGGCTCATCTGGATGCCCTCACAGAGAGACACTGTGGAGCGCAAGCAAGCCTGCGCTTCTCAGTGTCTGCGGGATGACAGGCTGGATGGCAGCGTTCTGCTGCGGTCCAGCCTGTCATCTCGATGTAGCAGAGCTGAAGCTGTCATGGGAACCATGGAAAGGTAAGGATGATGTTGCTTTATTATTTTTCTTTTATTTCAGGAGATCGTTGGCTTCAGCTGGAATGGGCGTGATGGTAAGTATGGTTTAATTTAGAACAATAAAGAATTGTGTGTTTATTTCAATTAAAGGACTTTTTTCTGGGTGTTGTGTTTTTTTTAAATACTTTACTAGAAATTCATGGTGGTCATGTCTAATATTGGCGTGACCCCATGAATTTCGGGCTTAGGGCCAGCTGATAATGCCAAGCTGGCCCTAACCCCTTTATTACCCAGTGAGCCACCGCATCAGGGCCCTGGATGAGTTGGGTACAGCGCCAGAAGATGGCGCTTCTATGAACGCGCCATTTTCCGGGGTGGCTGCGGACTGCAATTTGCAGCGGGGGTGGCCCAGAAAGCTTGGGCCTCCCTGCGCTGCGGATTCCAGCCCCCAGCTGCCTAGTTGTACCTGGCTGGACACAAAAACAGGGCGAAGCCCCACGTCAATTTTCTTTAAATTATTTCATGAAATAATTAAGAAAAAAAGGGCTTCCCTATATTGTTGTGTCCGGCCAGGTACAAATAGGCAGCTGGTGGTTGGGGGCAGCCCGTTCCTGCCTGCTGTACCTGGCTGGACACAAATATAGTGCGAAGCCCCACGTCAATTTTTTTTAAATTATTTCATGAATTTCCTGAAATAATTTAAAAAAATTGAAGTGGGGCTTCGCACTATATTTGTGTCCAGCCAGGTACAGCAGGCAGGAACGGGCTGCCCCCATCCACCAGCTGCCTATTTGTACCTGGCCGGACACAACAATATAGGGAAGCCCTTTTTTTCTTAATTATTTCATGAATTTCATGAAATAATTAAAAAAAATTGATGTGGGGCTTCGCACTATATTTGTGTCCAGCCAGGTACAGCAGGCAGGAACGGGCTGCCCCCCACCACCAGCTGCCTATTTGTACCTGGCCGGACACAACAATATAGGGAAGGCCTTTTTTTCTTAATTATTTCATGAATTTCATGAAATAATTAAAAAAAAAGTACGTGGGGCTTCGCCCTATTTTTGTGTCCAGCCAGGTACAACTAGGCAGCTGGGGGCTGGAATCTGCAGCGCAGGGAGGCCCAAGCTTTCTGGGCCCCCCCCCGCTACAAATTGCAGTCCGCAGCCACCCCGGAAAATGGCGCGTTCATAGAAGCGCCATCTTCTGGCGCTGTACCCAACTCATCCAGGGCCCTGGTGCGGTGGCTCACTGGGTAATAAAGGGGTTAGGGCCAGCTTGGTATTATCAGCTGGCCCCAAGCCCAAAATTCATGGGGTCACGCCAGTATTAGACATGACCGCCATGAATTTCTAGTAAAGTATTTAAAAAAAACACAACACCCAGAATAAAGTCCTTTAATTGAAATAAAGACACAATTCTTTATTGTTCTAAATTAAACCATACTTACCATCACACCCATTCCAGCTGAAGCCAACGATTTCCTGCAATAAAAGAAAAATAATAAACCAACCTCATCCTTACCTTTCCATGGTTCCCACGACAGCTTCAGCTCTGCTACATCGAGATGACTGGCTGGACCGCAGCAGAACGCTGCCATCCAGTCTGTCATCCCGCAGACACTGAGAAGCGCAGGCATGCTTGCGCTCCTCACTGTCTCGCTGTGACGGCATCCAGATGAGCCGAGGTCATGTCCAATGAACTCGGCTCACCTCATGCACGTCACTGACAGCGTGGGAAAATTCTCACGCTGAAGTGCTGAGTGCAGGAGAATTCTCCCACGCTGTCAGTGATGTGCATGAGGTGAGCTCATGTCCAATGAACTCAGCTCACCTCCTGCACGTCACTGACAGCGTGGGAAAATTCTCCTGCAATCAGCGCTTCAGCGTGAGAATTTTCCCACGCTGTCAGTGACGTGCATGAGGTGAGCCGAGTTCATTGGACATGAACTCGGCTCCTCTGGATGTCGTCACAGAGAGACGCTGAGCAGCGCAAGCAAGCCTGTGCTTCTCAGTGTCTGCGGGATGACAGGCTGGATGGCAGCGTTCTGCTGCGGTCCAGCCTGTCATCTCGATGTAGCAGAGCTGAAGCTGTCGTGGGAACCATGGAAAGGTAAGGATGAGGTTGCTTTATTATTTTTCTTTTATTGCAGGAGATCGTTGGCTTCAGCTGGAATGGGCGTGATGGTAAGTATGGTTTAATTTAGAACAATAAAGGATTGTGTCTTTATTTCAATTAAAGGACTTTATTCTGGGTGTTTGTGTTTTTTTTAACTTTGACTATGGGGTTAGTAATGGGGGTGTCTTATAGACGCCTCTCCATTACTAACCTGGGCTTGATGTCAGCTGGCATTATAAGCTGACATCAACCCCAACCCTATTACCCCCTGCCACCGCACCAGGGCAGCGTGGAAGAGCGAGGCTAAGTGCCAGAATTGGCGCATCCTATGAATGCGCCATTTCTGGGGCGGCTGACGGCTGGTGTTTCTAGCCTGGGAGGGGGCCAATATTCATGGCTCCCTTCCTGGGCTATTAATATCAGCCCCCAGCTGTCTGCCTAGCCTTTGCTAGCTATTAAATTAGGGGGGACCCCACGTCATTTTTTTGGGGGGGTCCCCCATTTTAATAGCTAGTAAAGACTATGTATTCAGCTGGGGGCTGATATTAGTAGCCTGGGAAGCTCCGTGGGTATTACCCCCTTCCCAGGCTTCAAACATCTGCCCCAGCCGTCTGCTTAACCTCCGCTAGAGACTAAAATTAAGGGGAACCCCACGCCAATTTTTTTAATAATAAATCCTTTATTTTAATACTAAATGACAAGTACAGTAACCAACACTATCACTGTACTTCATATATATGTGACTGACATGTTTCTATCTATCTAATCTATGTGTGATGCTCTATCTTTCTGTTCTAAATTGTCGGGTACCGCTGCTGAATTGCCGGCCGGCTTTTTTAAAGAGACAGTGCATGAAAACACTATTATTTTTTTAAATAAATCCTTTACACTAAATGACAAGTACAGTAAGCAACACTGTCACTGTACTTATTATATATGTGACTGACATGTTTCTATCTATCTAATCTATGTGTGAAGCTCTATTCTTTCTGTTCTAAATTGTCGGGTACAGATGCTGAATTGCCGGCCGGCTTTTTTAAAGAGACGGTGCATGAAAACACTAATATTTTTTTTAATAAATCCTTTACACTAAATGACAAGTGCAGTAACCAACACTGTCACTGTGCTTCTTATATGTGTGACTGACATGTTTCTATCTATCTAATCTATGTGTGATGCTCTATTCCTTCTTGTCTAAATTGTCGGGTACCGGTGTATGCCACTGCTGAATTTGCCGGCCGGCTTTTTTAAAGAGAGTGTCTTCTGAGCAGTTTGTCAGCTTTTGGACACCTTTGCAGGTGTTTTCTATGTGTTTCTATGTGTTTTTGTTTGCCTGCCATTGGTTTTAACGGTGTTCGACGGTGTTCTAAGGTGTTCGACGAACAGTTCGACGAACAGTTCCTCGAACATCCCGGTGTTCGACGAACCGAACCGAACCCGAACACTACGGTGGTGGCTCAACACTAGTGAGGAGGGGGTAAAAAGAAGGGGGATTGGGATGGATGAGGAGAGATCAGAGATCTACTTACCGATGTCTTCTCTCTTCTTCTTTCAGCAGGAGCAGGTAGGAGCAGGGATTGCGGTGTCACAGGCTTCTGTGGCACCACAAGGCCCAGCACAGGAGAGATCAGCAGCGTGACTGACCAGTACAAATCCTCAGCAACTGTGAGGCCGTGCAGGGCGGTCACTGCCCGGTCACGCGTTCTGATTGGTGCAATCGATGTCATTATTGATAGCACCAATCAGAGCAGGCTGGGGCCTGACCTGGCGTTTCCAAGGCACCAACCTGAGAAGGAACACCTATATAATATCATCAAAATGTCATAAATAAGGTGCAAGCAATAAGTGTATGGTACATACAGTGGGGAAAATAAGTATTTGCTATACTGACGATTTTGCACATTTTTCCACCTACAAAGAATGGAGAGGTCTGTAATTTTTATGGTAGGTACACTTCACCTGTGAGAGACAGAATTTAAAAATTAAAACCAGAAAATCACATTGTATCATTTTTACATAATTAATTTGCATTTTATTGCATGAAATAAGTATTTGATACAATAGAAAAACAGAGCTTAATATTTGGTACAGAAACCTTTGTTTGCAATTACAGAGGTCAGATGTTTCCTCTAGTTCTTGACCAAGTTTGCACAAACTGCAGCAGAGATTTTGGCCCCCTCCTCCATACAGATCTTCTCCAGATCTTTCAGGTTTCGGGGCGGTTGCTGAGGAACATTGAGTTTCAGCTCCTTCCAAAGATTTTCTATTGGGTTCAAGTCTGGAGACTGGCTAGGCCACTCCAGAACCTTGAAATGCTTCTTACAGAGCCACTGCTTAGTTTCTCTGGCTGTGTGTTTCAGGTCATTGTCATGCTGGAAGACCCAACCACGACCCAACTTCAATGCTCTTACTGAGGGGATGGAGGTTGTTGGCCAAAATTTTGCGATACATGACCCCATTCATCCTCCTTTCAATATGGAACAGTCGTCCTGTTCCCTTTGCAGAAAAGCACCCCACTCAGCGCTACCATTACTGTCAGCTGGATTCACAGTACATATAGAGGACGCCACCGTAGCACTTTACACACACCCCCAGGAATGCGAAACGCGCGTTGGGTCTTCCGCCTACCCAGTGGCCACGGCTAACTCAGGTACTATCTCCATACAATATATGCATGGCTGTTCATATATGCCCATATACCAAATCGCCTTATGGCTATTCCGCTTTGAATGATGCACATAGGTCACTTTAGATCTTTTTTTGCACTAGCAGCACTTTCACTATTTCTACCATCTTTTATATGTCGCATATCCACACTGGTGGAATTATTTATATGTTGCATGCTAATACTGGTGGAATATAGTGCCTAACTATCTATCATAACACTATACACTGTGGCTGTATATATGCATGTATTTATCTATATTCCCTGTCTTAATTATTTATGTCTGATTGTAATCTCACTACAATAGTCATTTGATTAATATACAATTATTTATATAATAGACTGTACTCTTACTTATAAAATAATCATGTGATTGCTTTAAGACATAGAACTATTTATTATAGGAATTAAACTTATCAATTTGATGGTATATTTTCTACCATCTACTAGATAACCACACTGTATCAACGTATGAAATTATTTTTCTTGGGATGAAATAGTACCCTCTTATAAATTTTATTTCACTACCATGCATGGGTTATATTTGGCTGACTGTGATCATACTGGGTGAGGTATCACTCTGCGTTATATTTCTTTTCCCCATATTTATTTTTTAACTATTTTACGTTTACTTAATAAAAATTATACTTTTAATCTATTGGTGTATCACTCCTGGTTTTCTTGGATATATGTCGTTTTTGGGAGTACCTTTTCATAATATATGGTCAAAAAATAGGCAATAACCTGCAGATATGCAGGTAAACAGCGTTATTATGCCGCCCGACACCTGCACGCATCCGAATGCAGCGAGGAGAAAATGTACTTTATTCTCCCCGCCAGCATTCGTCGTTCAGTCATGGAGGCGGGTGCGGTGCCGATTCAGTCACCGCTCTGAGTATAGAGAGCAGTGGCTGCAACCGCGCCCTCGGCACTGACTGACAGCTGAGCCTCAATGCAGAGGGAGTGTCAGTCAGGGCCGGGGGCACGGTTACAGCCGCTGCTCTCTATACTCAGAGCGGTGACTGAATCAGCACCGCACCCGCCTCCATGACTGAAACCGAATGCTGGTGGGAGAATAAAGTTTGTTTTCTCCACGCTGCATTTGGCTACGTGCAGGTTAATAACACTGTTAACCTGCAGATTAACCCCATATCTTCAGGTTAACAGCGTTATTTCTGGAGACAGGTTCCCTTTAATAATGTGGCAAAGGATAAGCATATGAGTCTATACATAGCATCTTAGACATGTCCTTATATTTCTTGTACTGGAAAAAACAGTACTGGAGATATCCGTGTGTGCCTGTGTGGCGACCGTGTGCCGCATCAGGATCACACATAGTGGGGCCTGGGCATCAGCGTTACAGTTTGCGCTGTTCCCAGGTGCTGAAGGCATTTGTCATCATTGTCCCCTGCTAGTGCTGTGATCAGCTGACTGTTGTATTGTGCCCCCGATGTCACCAGCAGGTGTAAAAATAAGAATAAAATAAAAAAATCCTTATACTCACCTGTTCAAAATTGAAAAAATCCAGTGTCCCACACTGTAGTCCATCTGACCAACAGACGACCGTACACGTTCAGGAGCAGGGCAGAATGACTTGCTGCAGCGAGCGGACCCCTGACCTGCGCAGAGCTCAGTGAGTGACAGTACACAGTTCACTGAGCTTAGCGCAGGTCAGGGGTCCACTCGCTGGAGCGAGTCATTCCCCTCTGCTCCTCAGAGTATGCGGTCGCATCAAGCCACTGCAGAGGCTGATGCAGAATTGTCAGTCAGATGGATTACAGCGTGGGACAATATGTTGGATAGGTGAGTATTATGTGTTTTTATTTTATTCTTATTTTAACACTCGCTGGACACAGCGGGGGCACAATGCAACTGTCAACATTGTCCCCTGCTGGTGCTGATCGCAGTGCAAGCAGGGAACAATGATGACAGATGCCTTCAGCACCCGCCGCTTCGGAACAGCACTAACTGTACCGCTGATTCCCAGGCACCGGTACGTGTGATCCTGATGCGGTACACGTGTGAAAGAGCCCTTAGATAAATAGGTTTAGGCAAAAATGTACAGTGGGTACGGAAAGTATTCAGACCCCTTTAAATTTTCCACTCTTTGTTTCATTGCAGCCATTTGGTAAATTCTAAAAAGTTCATTTTTTTCTCAGTAAAGTACACTCTGCACCCCATCTTGACTGAAAAAAAAAATAGAAATGTGAAAATTTTTGCAAATTTATTAAAAGAGAAAAACTGAAATATCACATGGTGCTAAGTATTCAGACCCTTTGCTCAGACACTCATATTTAAGTCACATGCTGTCCATTTCCTTGTGATCCTCCTTGAGATGGTTCTACTCCTTCATTGGAGTCCAGCTGTGCTGCAATGAAACAAAGAGTGAAAAATTTAAAGGGGTCTGAATACTTTCTGTACCCACTGTAAGACCCAAAATTTAATAGCCACAGTACTTATGTTTGCTGATCTATCCACTCATAACCAAACTTATTCAATAAGGACAAGATATGATAACAGGTACCCCATTACGATAACAACAGAACATGTATGGTACGAGAGAGATGTCTGTCATTAAAAAGGATTCAATAGGATATGTAGGATGCATTTAACCCAAAAGGAACCAAATTCGGTAAATATTAGAAACACATAGAAGAAGGAATAAGATGCATAACACTGCACTTGTTCATTCTTTGTAGTGTTTTTAGTGATTTCTTAAGTCAGGTTCATGACGGAATCTGATTGAAAAGACGTGTGCACGTATCCTTAATGTGAACCCGCCACATTGAGCTGCTGAAGATTATAAACAAAGGAGGTAGCGCAGCAGTGGCCAATGCAGAATATTAGTATTTTCTACACTGCTGTCTTTTATACTTATGTGATTATATAACATTTTAACTTGTAGGTTATACTCTCGAAAAGAAAATGAAAAACCATTCAATAAAGAAATAAAGGCTACAGGCAAATTCTGAAGAGCAGACAGGTTTTAATGTGACTTACTACATCTTATATATTCTAGTCATGGCGCCTTCAGCTATAGAGAAAACTCCTTACAAGAAAGCGCTACGCCAACGGCATTTCAGACGAGAAATGCTTTACCTGCATTTTACGTGTTAATAAAAGAAAAACTGGTGACTTGGACATGAAATTCTCAAAGTGTCCATCACTTCTCTCCCCCACCTCTAATTTACCGGACCCCTATGTTACAGGCGCATACTATTGGGAGAAAGGATATAAAAACCAGTCAGGCTGAAATGGTAACAACAAAGCAAGGAAGCCAGGGGCCTGCTGAGATACTATCAGCTAAAGTCTCACTCCCACAGGGGTGGGGACCCTGGGGGGACTGGTAGGTGAAGACTAAACAAAACACAACAATCACAGTGTCAGATCACAGGGGTGTATTCAGATGTGGGCTGTGCAGATGGCCAATCTGATGGTGCGGATAGAATAGGCTACATTTAGGGTGTTGTGTGTTATAATATTAGATTGTTTTGCGATTACTTGTCACATTGCAGAATGTGATGTTTGTGTTTTAGAGGCCGCAGGGGTTAATTGGGAAGAAGGGGAGGGTCTGGAGAATAGCATGCTATGGTATGTTTGTAGACAGGATGGGTGTGAAGGCTTTTTGCTATAACTGCCCCCTCCCTAGGTATGTAATATAGGCAAACTTTATATTTGAGCAGAGATTCTGGCGTTTGTATTTATAAAGTCTCCCTTTCCCAGGCAGAGGCGCAGACAGTAGCTTGTTTCCTGTCCTTCCTTAACCCTTCTCTGCCTAGGACTAGAATAATCTCTCCGCACTCAGTCCTATAAAAGCCAGCATCTGAACTGACTGTGCACAAAGTGATTTTCTGCCTGTGTTCAAATAGTGGGACACATTTATAATAAAATGTCATTGTGGGTATGATATTACATCAGCAGTATCACGAGATAAGCACCAAATTCATAAAAATGAGCTATAGGTGTATATACATTTGCCAAGCACTCTATATTAAAGTATAACCTCTAAAGGAAGGAATGTCAGGGTGCAAAATAAATAAAATGCATCGGAGTAATTACATTCTGCAGAGCGGTCTTTTCTACCAATAACTAAAAATTCTGCTCTTATTCTAGTAACAGCGCCCTCTTGTTCACAGTCTGTGTCTTGTATTGCAGCTTATCCTGATTGTAGTGAATGTGGTTGAGCTCCTGAAGGAACACCGTGTATTTTTATTATGATTTTCATATGATCCTGCAAGAAAAATATTTTCGTCATCCACCATTACATACTGAACAGTATTACTTTTTTTTCAGGAAGGCTTGGGTACATATTGGTAAGGCATGTAAAATAATTCATGTAAAATAAAGTAATTCATGTAAAATAATCTCTGGAGGCAGATTCTCAGGAAGATCTATGTCCGGCCCATAGATCTTAACAGCTCATTTACATATTAAGAAAAATTGGATTTCTCTGGAATAAAGCATCAGTTTGCAGACATGAAGGTGTCATTTTATTCAGGTTCCTATGACCTGCATGCCCATATAGACGACTTAGGACGGTTGATCCTACTGACAGATTCCCTATAAGGCTATATTCAGATGGAGATTTGTGAAGGTGCTCAAATGATCCAATTGTGATGAGTTTTTTAAGGAGTTTTTATTTTCCTGACCCTTTTTTTTTTTTTAAGAAATGGATCCACGCCAAAAATATTTCTAAAAAAAAAAATCTGTCTGAGCATAGACTAAAGGTCCCGATACACAGTAAAAACTGGCTAAACACGTTGATTTCGGTGGCATTGTCAGTCCATGTATTGGGTATGGGTTTTGACTCTCCCCTACAGACGATGTCAGGGGAGAGAAGGATCCACCAGTTGGAATTTCAACAGCTTATCCTTTTGTTTGGCAGAAATATGGAGTCTGGCAGTGGCTCTTTCACAGAGAACAAAGGATCATTTGAGTTTGCAGAGCGTTCCTGTGTATGAGGGAGTCGGGGGAGATAGTTGTCAGCCAAACATTCGATCGTCCGTCAGCTATCTAATGTGTATGGGGACTTCAGCTAAATCTGTGTACGGCGTATGCCTGGTCTAATCTCAAACTGGATTGCTTACAGTAAAAAAGTTGACCCACTTATGTTTTTATATTGTGGACATTACACCATTAAACCAAAAATATTCAGCCATAATGGAATGCAAAAATTTGCAACCAGACCCAATAAAAATGTTGCACACATTGTACAATGCAGTTTTCGGTCAAATGTGACAGTAAGTATGACCAAACTTGTATTTCATGTCACTGTGCGCTTTATACCAGTATTATTGAGGCTCAGAGTTCAAAAGTTATCACCTGTTCATAGGATAGATAACTTGTAGATCAGTGAACATCCGTCAGTGCCCAGTTCTTGGAATCAGTTGGAATCCGCAGTGATCCACAAGTTATCCCCCATACTGAGGTAAATGATGGAAACAACCCTCTAACAGGTCCGTGTTGGTCGGTATTCTCTGGTCCTATCTCAACTCACAGAAGTGGAGTGACAAGTAAGGGTTAGTGTTGCTGCTTTTATATTTTTAAAACACTCTCAGCCCTTTGCCAAAAATTATTTTCCCTTGCTGGACAACCGATTAATCAACCACCAGTATAATGACATCTAAAAGTCCAACCTTAAAAAATAAGAAAATAAAAACAGCAGATTTGATAAAATAACACAATAAACTGGTTAGCTACATCAGTCTCATGCTGACCACCGGTAAACCAAGACCGATAGCTTCAGCTCTGGATCTCTGGGTGAAAGATGAGGTGGATATAGGTCACACTTGCCAACTTTAGGTAATTCTTGTCTGGGAAGTAGACAAAAATTTCCAACGTTCTCAGGCCATGCACCAATCACCTCCCAGTCATGTTTGTTTGGCTACAGGGGCTCCATCTGATGATTTAGCATTCCGGCATTCCTATAATGGGAGGCTTAGGCTGCTTTCACATGGCATGATTATCGTGAAAAAGTTTTCCTAGGAATACTCGTCACACGATAATCGTGCAGTGGTAACAGGCTACCGATCACCTAACAGATGAGAAATATTAAGTGTCCTCAGTGGTTGATACCTTTTTATGAATAACTGAAAAGATGGTAACAAATTGCAAGCTTTCGAGACTACTCAGGTCTCTTCATCAGGCTAGTACTGCCAAGTCCTCCCAAGATCTCCTTCTCTCCTCCACACTTATTCGTTCCTCACCCAATCGCCTCCAAGACTTCTCCCGAATATCCCCCATCCTCTGGAATTCTGTGCCCCAACACGTCCGATTATCCGCCACATTCGGATCCTTTAGACGGAACCTGAAAACTCATCTCTTCAAGAAAGCTTACAGTCATGACCACACTGCCTCCTCAACAACACCGGAGCTGCCGCAGCCCCCCAGCCTACTGTCTCCTTCCCCATTAGGGTCTGTGCATACGATCAGGAGCCGTCTGCGGCCCCGACACTGCAGAATAGCCACATGGCTTCTCCCTCATTATACAAAAGAGCGGCACCATATTTTTTTCACAAGCAGACTTTCCTCATTGATGATAATCTTTTGGGAAAGTCCACATGTGGACCCGCAAGATAAATTGACACGCTGTGGGTCTGAAAGACGCGCCGAATGTCCGTGGGTGATCCGCAGGTGCCCAGAGACGCATAGTGGACATAGGATCTCTAGAAATCCCATCCGCTATGCTGTAACATAACATAACACGTAGCATCAAACCCGCAGCGGCTCCTGATCGTGGGCACATACCCTCATCCTGTAGACTGTAAGCCTGACAGGGCCCCCTCCTTCCTGTACCTGTGTCTTTGGTATTTTGTTCATTGTAATTTCTTATCTGTATTTGGTATGTAACCCCTTCTCATGTACAGCTCCATGGAATCAATGGCGCTATATAAATAAATAATAATTCTGTCATATCTTTTGCTGGTTTTTCTTTCTTAAGCCTCCAAGAACTTACAGTGAAATGAAACCTCGCCAATCTTATGTTAATGCAGCCGGATAGATTTTTCATTACAGCCTAATACTAAAATTGTCTTTGTAGCCCATCGTAACCAATCACAGAGTGGCTTTCATTTTACCAGAGCGGTTTAAAAAATGAAAGCTGAGCTGTGATTGGTTGCTGTAGGGAGCAAAGCCTGTAGGTCTTGCAGCCAGTTTGGATAGATGGGGCTTCTTATCCACCCCAATGTAACGTGGTATTGTACGTACACAGCTCCGGATTACACTGGGGCGTATAAAACTAACCAATCACAGACTGGCTTTCATTCACTTTCAGAATGAAGCTGCGCTGTGATTGGTTGATACGGGTAACACAGACCGCGTCACAGATTGGCGCTAATCTGCCTTGTGTAGATGTGACACTGGCGGTTACAGAACAGCCGCCTATAAAAACGCGCCGTATTCCTATGTGCACAGCTCCTGGCAGCCGGGTACTTATAGCTATATATATATATATATATATATATATATATATATATATATATATATATATATATATATATATATATATATATATATGTGTGTGTATTAGGAGACTACATCACCGCAGACGCGGCTGTGGCGCCTCCACACACTGCAGCCCGGCTCGGCGGCAGCTCCGGCCCGTGTACTGCAGTTGTGGCTGCTGCTCCAGTCCGCACTTTCCTCCCGCCCTCCCGGCCCCCTCCTGTGAGCGCTCTCCCGGCAGCGGCGGGCGGGCAGCGCGTCATACGGAACAGCCAGTTGTTTAAAAATCCTTCTAGAACGGTTTCAAATCCCCCCTCCTCCCCCCCAGCTCCGAGGAAAGGAGAAGAAGAAGGAGGTGGAGGTGGAGGAGGAGGAGGCAGCGGCAGTCTGTGTGCGCCGCTCCGAGTCCGTCCTGCTGAGGAGGAGGAGGGAGGGAGGGGGAAGAGCATGTCTATCACACTGGTTGCCATGGCGAAGGGGCGGGGCCGGCCGCCGGGCGGGCCTATCAGGGTGGGCGCTGCTGGTGTAGCCATGGTGACGGGGTTGTTCCTGGGGAGGCTGTGATCGGTTGACAGGTGTGTGACAATCGGAGCTTTCTGCAAGCATGTACGCCAAAGGCAAGAGTAACAGCGTACCGTCCGACAGCCAGGCCAGGGAGAAGTAAGTGCGCTCACCCGGGGACGTGTGCGGGGACAGGGGGGACCGGCCGGGGCTTCCCAAACTTCTCCCTCCTGTGTGTGAGCACGGAGCGGTCACCGGTGCCGGGGAAAGTAAGTTTGGGGCAGAGGTGAGAGCCGGGAGTGTGCAGCCCGCCGCCAGCCTCCATCAGCCCCGTGCACACCCACACCTGGGCACCGGCCTCCGCTCACCTCCGCTCCTGGCCGCCGCTGGAAAACTTTTGTCGCAGGGGAAAAAGCTGAAATGATTGAATGTTGATGAAAAGCTGCGCTGTCCCCATAGTGAGTGTCCTTGCGCTCCGACACCGTGCGACATCTGCCCAGCATTGTCCTCAGAAGTTTCCCTGTGAGCCGTCCCCGGGCACAAGTCCCGTCCGTGCTGCAGTCCTGGAGCGGAGGCACATTACCTGCCCCATCCGGCTGCGACTTCTCCAAGTCTCCTGTACTCTGCACCTTCTTAAAGGGGCCGCGAGCGGAGCCTTGTACTGATGGCCGGAGATCAGCTGTCACTGTGAGGATGGCTGCTACCAGCGAGCAGTGGCTGGCACTCTGACATGATGCTGGGCACTTGGGTGCCTCTTCTCTCCATCTTCCCCTTCTGCCATGTGCTGCTGCTCCTCTGCCCAGTCTGGGGTCTTCCTGCAGAGACCTCTTGTCCTCCTGTAGTTCCTGACTTGTTCTGCTCAGTGATTCTGGGATCTTCCCCAGCCATTATATAATCCCAGGTCTCCTGTATGGGATATAGACCGCACATGCTGACTGTACCCAGTCCTGCCTGCTGACCTGTGCTCTGCTTCCTAGGCAGGAGTTGGCTACCTGGAAACCACCAGCAAGCTTGTTAATGACCCAGGACTCCTTGCCGAATATTTAGTAAATGTATGAAAGTGATGGCATATTTCTAGGATACTGTGTTATTTTATTATCAGTGGGACCCCTGCCGATTCTATGACCCCCTTCCAAGTCTGTCCTTGCACAGGACCACCTGCAGCACACCTCCATTCAAATGAATGGGTCCTGATGCAGTTACACCAGCTGAGCTACTAACTTTCTGATGGTTTCCAGTAAGTAAACTGTTATTGTTCATGTAACTACCAAGGGCAGCCATTGCCTGATATTCCAGTAATGGCTGGTCCAGGTGGTCTGGTCAGGTGGCCGGGGACACAGATCTGCAGTACCTTCATCCTCCTCGTCAGTTAGGACCTCATTGATGATACAGTAATCCCATATCTTAGCAATGTGCTATCACTTTAAGAGATGGGTATAGCCCTGATCAATGTCCTACCCTTCATCTTAGAGAATGGTTCTTCTCTCTCCCCTAACATTTCCTTGGGGATTACTTCTGCTGTCCTTTGTGTTGACATCTGATATGCGATGTGGCTGGAGGGGAGACCCCTGTTCTGCATTAGGTGTGTGTCTGAGTAGTGGATAATGTGTGAATACCCCTTTAATAATTATTTTATCCTCTTTCCTAACATAGTGGAGTTTTTCTATCCAAAATTGTAAAAAAATGAATTTAGAAGTAACAGTAGCTTGGCATTTTTGACTTTAGTTTTTGCAAAAGTGACACCCGGAAGTGCGGCCATTATTGCTTATCACTTTCCAATTTGCTTCTCAGCGACTGTTGGTAGAGCTGTTATTTTGTTATTGATGAAGCACACTGAGAAAATGATAGTCCGGGCCGTAGGGACTCTGTGTGCCGCCGTCCATGCACCACGCACGTGCCTCTGCCTTGTGAATGAGCCCATGAGAAAACAAACCTGTTCATTGTGGTTCCTGATGTGTCTTACAATTAATGGACTTCTATGTAATATGGTCTGTCACCCCCAAAACTCAATGTAAACTACTTCTACCGTCCTATAGGGGGCCAGTACTTGTACCTGCAGTGTAGATTATATTCCTAAGAAACGGAGGCTCCTCTGTGCACCTATGACAGGCCAGTGACTGAGTGCACAATGCTACCCCTCATCGACATCCTGCACAGATCCCCCTTAGCTTGATTGACAGCGCTCGCTATGGCTTGAAGCCCCAGCCCTGTACTGACACTGCTGGAGCTGAGTGCACCCAGTATTGGTGCAGGTGCGCTCTCATCCCTCTCTCCTGTCTGCAGCAATCACTTACTACTGTGTGATCCTGTGTGCCGCAGACAGGAGAAAGGGATGACCGCCTGCACTCATACTGTGGGTGAGGGTTTTATAGGGGCTACGTCCCCTGTCGGACTGTAGAGGTAGTATAAATTTAGTTTTGACAGTGAAGACTCCCTTTAATAAAAGTGGGTCCCCTGTTCTGGATCATCATCTGTTGGCCATAGCTAATAGTAGTTACAAAAGGTGGAGGCAGAACATCTATGCGTTACATGGCCGGCATGTGATGGGAGCTGTGCGAGGCTGGATTTCCCCTCTGAATTCTCAGTAGTGGTTGTCATCAGGGATTTAGGCTGGCAATAAACATTAAAGGGGTTATCCGGGACGTTGGGGTTTCTTTGCGATGGGTGTAAGAACTTGCTAACTACCTGCCTGTTCTGCCCTGTGACATCTCAGGCGGTGACTCCTGTTTCATTTTGCCTCATGTCGGCAGAGCAGCTTCTTCTCTTCTGCTGTTTTGTCCATGGGGGGGGTCACTCCCGATGTCATGTGATTGACAGCCGGCTCCTCGCTGCCTCACTTATCTCCCACCAGCAAAAGAACTGGGAGATTGAATTCCAGCCGCCTGATCCATATGTCCCCCAATATCTGTAAGGTTGAGTTGGCGGACCCCATACACAGTAGATGATTGGCCCATTTCCCTCCCCACCCCTCCCCAATATCGGCGGGTTCTTCTGACTTTTAGTCTTACAAAAAGTGATTTGTATAAAGCAAGCTTTTATTTGCGGACAACTCCTAGATGATTCTTTTTATATGCTTGAGTTATTCTTCTATTATTTTTATTATTAGATTATTTTAATAATGACTTTTTTGTTTGTTTGAGCCCAAATGGAGATATTACAGGCTATGGTTAATTGTCTTGGAACATTATCGTTGTTTTGGTTCTTTACCTGTCTGTAATATATATTTTTAGTATATGTTCATCTCCACTGCTCTGTATATAGTACATCACTGTATCTTCCATGAGAGACATATATTATATATAATCTTATTTTTTCCCCTTCTCTCCAGCAGTGCTGATTAAATCTTTTAGTTTACAGCACAATTTGTAGTTGCACGTGGAGCAATTTGTCACTTGTCACAATGAGCTGATCCAGGGCTTGATCACAGTTTGTGCACATCAGATAGATCTAATATGGGTCCCTTCAATTGGCATTGCTTTACTATTACAGCATATGGAGCGAAGAAAAAAATATCACAAAAAACCCAAAACCCATACGCTCTACAGAGCATCTTGGAGACGGCACTAAATACAACCTAGAATAAACAATTGGTGAAGTTTTTATTATTATTTTATTGCTTTGGATTACTTGCAGTCTGATCTGACTTGAATTAACAGAAAACTGTTCGGTATATAATAAACATACGTTACACTTTTTTTTATTACAAAGATGTGAAGCTGAAGATTAAAAATTCTGAAATTTAAATATTGAGCCTTTCCATGTATGTGTTCTGGAGGAAACTATTGTTCTTGTAAATTGTCAAAACTACTGCAGTCTTTTTAAGGCGGCCGTAAATGAGATTGAAGTTGGTTACTGGTGGATCGACCACTGAACAAGTGATCATCTAGTGAGTGTTTCATCTTCTGACGCCGCCGTGCACGTTGTGGCCCATATTGGCCGTTACCACCGCTCGCACATGTTCATTACACCGGACAAAGAATGGACGATCTTTCTTGGACGTTTTGAACATGTCTGACTTCTTTGCATCAGGTGACGTGCTGTCATCGGTCGGCTAGGATGGCCGCTTGTTGTAAAAGGGTTATTCCCATCTCAGCCTCAGTGTCCAGCGGCCGGTGCTTGGGTTGTTATTCCTATCTTAGCCATAAAGGGCTGAGATGGGATTAAATATTAAGTTTCACCTGATAATTGATTGTTTTGGTTGAAATTGTCCTATTTTGAACTACTTTAGACTGATGTGTATGGCCACCCTAAGGCTACTTTCCCACAATGAGCTTTTGGTGCGTTTTTGACTCTGCATCTTACAGCTCCAGCAAAGTGGATGGGATTTATAGAGATCTCCTGCCCGCTGTGCTTTTTATTTACTCAGTGTAAACTGACCTGTGGTGTGTGATTCAGATTTATTTATTTTAATCACTTACAGTTAGGTCCATATATATTTGGACAGAGACAACATTTTTCTAATTTTGGTTCTAGACATTACCACAATGAATTTTAAACAAAACAATTCAGATGCAGTTGAAGTTCAGACTTTCAGCTTTCATTTGAGGGTATCCACGTTAAATTTGGATGAAGGGTTTAGAAGTTTCAGCTCCTTAACATGTGCCACCCTGTTTTTAAAGGGACCAAAAGTAATTGGACAGATTAAATAATTGTAAATAAAATGTTCATTTCTAGTACTTGGTTGAAAACTCTTTGTTGGCAATGACTGCCTGAAGTCTTGAACTCATGGACATCACCAGACGCTGTGTTTCCTCCTTTTTGATGCTTCACTGCGGTGGTTTTTAGTTGCTGTTTGTTTGTGGGCCTTTCTGTCTGAAGTTTAGTCTTTAACAAGTGAAATGCATGCTCAATTGGGTTGAGATCAGGTGACTGACTTGGCCATTCAGGAATATTCCACTTCTTTGCTTTAATAAACTCCTGGGTTGCTTTGGCTTTATGTTTTGGGTCATTGTCCATCTGTAGTATGAAACGACGACCAATCAGTTTGGCTGGATCTGAGCACACAGTATGGCTCTGAATACATCAGAATTCATTCGGCTGCTTCTGTCCTGTGTCACATCATCAATAAACACTAGTGACCCAGTGCCACTGGCAGCCATGCATGCCCAAGCCATCACACTGCCTCCGCCGTGTTTTACAGATGATGTGGTATGCTTTGGATCATGAGCTGTACCACGCCTTTGCCATACTTTTCTCTTTCCATCATTCTGCTAGAGGTTGATCTTGGTTTCATCTGTCCAAAGAATGTTCTTCCAGAACTGTGCTGGCTTTTTTAGATGTTTTTTAGCAAAGTCCAGTCTAGCCTTTTTATTCTTGATGCTTATGAGTGGCTTGCACCGTGCAGTGAACCCTCTGTATTTACTTTCATGCAGTCTTCTCTTTATGGTAGATTTGGATTTTGATACGCCTACCTCCTGGAGAGTGTTGTTCACTTGGTTGGCTGTTGTTAAGGGGTTTCTCTTCACCATGGAGATTATTCTGCGATCATCCGCCACTGTTGTCTTCCGTGGGCACCCAGGTCTTTTTGCATTGATGAGTTCACCAGTGCTTTCTTTCTTTCTCAGGATGTACCAAACTGTAGATTTTGTCACTCCTAATATTGTAGCAATTTCTCGGATGGGTTTTTTCTGTTTTTGCAGCTTAATGATGGCTTGTTTCACCTGCATGGAGAGCTCCTTTGACCGTATGTTTACTTCACAGCAAAACCTTCCAATACAAGCACCACACCTCAAATCAACTCCAGGCCTTTTATCTGATTAATTGAGAATGACATAACAAAGGGATTGCCCACACCTGTCCATGAAATAGCCTTGGAGTCAATTGTCCAATTACTTTGGGTCCTTTAAAAACAGGGTGGCACATGTTAAGGAGCTGAAACTCCTAAACCCTTCATCCAATTTTAATGTGGATACCCTCAAATGAAAGCTGAAAGTCTGAACTTCAACTGCATCTGAATTGTTTTATTTAAAATTCATTGTGGTAATGTCTAGAACCAAAATTAGAAAAATGTTGTCTCTGTCCAAATATATATGGACCTAACTGTATATAGCGCCATTAATTCCGCAGCGCTTTACAGACATTATCATCGCTGTCCCCATTGGGGCTCACAATCTACATTCCCTATCAGTATGCGTCCGGAGTGTGGGAGGAAACCGGAAAACCCGGAGGAAACCCACACAATCACGGGGAGAACATACAAACTCCTTGCAGATGTTGTCCTTGGTCGGATTTGAATATAGGACCCTAGTGCTGCAAAGCTACAGTGCTAACCACTGAGCCACCGTGCTGCTAGCCACTGAGCCACACGCATCTGCAACATTTCAATTTCTCTTGTGGGTCCGCTGAGTTTCCTATTTAAATTTTCCCCATAGATTTGCATTAGATGTGGAAAATCTGCAGGTAAAAAAGCGCATTCATTTTTAATACACTTTCACGGTGGGAACCCATAAAAAATAAAGCGCATGTAATCCACACCACGTATCAATAACGTTTTGTCAAAGCCAAATATCAGGAAGTATCAAAAACAAAGCCGCTTTATATAAAGCATGATACACCAAGAAACTGCAGCATCAAAAATACGATAAAAATGTATGTTAAAAACTGCACACAAAAACGCTATTAACCCAATTTATGTAATAGGTGCCGAAATTCTGCAGCATCAGTATCTCATTGTGGGAACACAGCCTATGGCCACAGTCACACGTTCAGTATCTGGTCAGTATTTACATCAGTATCTATAAGCCGAAACCAGACGAGGAGCAATCAGAGAAAATGTATAATAGAAACAAGTCACCAATCCTGTATTTATCACCCACTCCTGAGAAAAAATACTGACCAAATACTGATAGTGGGGCCGTGGCCTAATAGAAACACGTTTCCAATTCTGTTGGTTGTATGTACTGCTGTAAAATACTGACTAAGGCCTCTTTCACACGTCCGTGTGTCCGGTACGTCTGGTGACCGTTTCCACACATACCGGAGACACTGACACATGCAGACGCATTCAAATCTATGTGTCTGCGCACTTGTCAGTGTGTTTCCACGGACCGTGTGTCCGTGCCCTCCACATTCTGACATGTCCATTTTTCTGCAGAGACACGGTCTGTAAAATGTCTCGCTACTGGTGCTGATCGCAGCGCCGGCAGGGAACCGTGATGAGGGCAGCGTTTCGCACCCAGCGCTTGGGAACAGTGCTAACTGTACCGCTGATTCCCAGGCGTCGGTACGTGTGATCCTGATGCAGCAGACGGTTGCCACATGTGTGACACACATGGGACACGGATATTTCCAGTACGCACATGTGAAACCAGCCTAAATACTGAACGTGTGAACGTGGCCTTAAAGAGAACCTGACGGAAGATTAATGCTGCACGAGCCGCGAGCAGCATACTCCAGACGCTGGCTGCATTATTGCAGACCTGTATAAAACATTCAACTGCTGCTATGTTTCAGACAAAACATACTTTCAAAAGAGACAAAGTGGGGTCTTTTTATAATTTTGTGCAAAATCAAAAATGGTTTTATCTTTGGCCTTAGGTATTTTTATGATTTTTTAGCACAGGAAGTTGCATGTTTCACAAAATATCTAGCGTTCATATAATTGCTCTAGAGGGGGTGCTGGAGTACATTTGTAATACATTTTCCAACTTTTTGTAGTGTGAATTGGACTTGGTGGTCCTGTGACATCAGATAGAGAATCCTGGATGTGCCAAATAAATATAATTATTTTCGCCCTTCACTGCTGCTATTAGAATCACCGGTTCCCTATCGGATCCTCGGCTGTGCCGCACTAAGCATGGGCAGACCCCTGATATTTGTAGTACTCCTTGTGTGTTGTACTGATGCGGCTGTAACGCCTTGTATTCCTGTATTTGCCAAGTCTGCCCCTTGTCCACAGGACCGCGCCATTCATCCCAGGGCTGTGGAGTCAGAGTCGATGTCCATTTTGATGGAGTCGGAGTCAGTATAAAGTGGACCGACTCCAACTCCTAAAATATACACTGCTCAAAAAAATAAAGGGAACACTTTTTAAACAACAGAATGTAACTCCAAGTAAATCAAACTTCTGTGAAATCAAACTGTCCACTTAGGAAGCAACACTGATTGACAATCAATTTCACATGCTGTTTTGCAAATGGAATTGACAATAGATGGAAATTATTGCCAATTATCAAGACACCCTCAATAAAGGAGTGGTCCTGCAGATGGGGACCACAGACCACATCTCAGTACCAATGCTTTCTGGCTGATGTTTTGGTCACTTTTGAATGTTGGTTGTGCTTTCACACTCGTGGTAGCATGAGACGGACTCTACAACCCACGGAAGTTGCTCAGGTAGTGCAGCTCATCCAGGATGGCACATTAATGTGAGCTGTGGCAAGAAGGTTTGCTGTGTCTGTCAGCGTAGTGTCCAGAGGCTGGAGGCGCTACCAGGAGACGTGGAGGGGGCCGTAGGAGGGCAACAACCCAGCAACAGGACCGCTACCTCCGCCTTTGTGCAAGGAGGAACAGGAGGAGCACTGCCAGAGCCCTGAAAAATAACCTCCAGCAGGCCACAAATGTGCATGTGTCTGCACAAACGATTAGAAACTGACTCCATGAGGGTGGTATGAGGGCCCGACGTCCACAGATGGGGGTTGTGCTCACAGCCCAACACCATGCAGGACGCTTGGCATTTGCCACAGAACACCAGGATTGGCAAAGTCGCCACTGGAGCCCTGTGCTATTCACAGATGAAAGCAGGTTCACACTGAGCACATGTGACAGACGTGACAGAGTCTGGATACGCCGAGGGGAGCGATCTGCTGCCTGCAACATCCTTCAGCATGACCGATTTGGCAGTGGGTCAGTAATGGTGTGGGGTGGCATTTCTTTGGAGGGCCGCACAGACCTCCATGTGCTCACCAGAGGTAGCCTGACTGCCTTTAGGTACCGAGATGAGATCCTCCGACCCCTTGTGAGACCATATGCTGGTGCGGTTGGCCCTGGGTTTCTCCTAATGCGGGACAATGCCAGATCTCATGTGGCTGGAGTGTGTCAGCAGTTCCTACAAGATGAAGGCATTGAAGCTATGGACTGGCCCGCCCTTTCCCCAGACCTGAATCCAATTGAGCACATCTGGGACATCATGTCTCGCTCCATCCATCACGTTGCACCACAGACTGTCCAGGAGTTGGCGGATGCTTTAGTCCAGGTCTGGGAGGAGATCCCACAGGAGACCCTCTGCAACCTCATCAGGAGCATGTCCAGGCGTTGTAGGGAGGTCATACAGGCACTTGGAGGCCACACACAATACTGAGACTCATTTTGACTTGTTTTAAGGACATTACATCAAAGTTGCATCAGCCTATAGTGTGTTTTTCCACTTTAATTTTGGCGGTGACTCCAAATCCAGGCCTCCATTGGGTAATAAATCTGATTTCCATTGATGATTTTTGTGTGATTTTGTTGTCAGCACATTCAACTTTGTACAGAACAAAGTATTCAATGAGAATATTTCATTTATTTAGATTTAGGATGTGTTATTTGAGTGTTCCCTTTATTTTTTGAGCAGTGTATAATAAATTGGGTACAGTAATTCAATGCAGTTTGTGGGGAATATTTTTTTCATAAGAATTTGGGAAAGTTATGAAATGTCCTATAAATGTCTGTCCTATTCCTGATCTAAGGGTCTAGACTTTTAGCTGAGATTAATCTGTGCTACAGCAAATTTATCACTTAAACATGAGCCATGTATGAGGGAGTCGGTGTCATGGAAATGTCGGAGTCGGAGATTTGGCTTACCGACTCCACAGCCCTGATTCATCATGCACTTGGGCTGTGCATTGCATCACTTGAATGCGAGCGCTTCCTTCACATTGATTCTAGATAGTGTTCTCTGCAGAATTACCACATGTGATCATAAATCTTTCCCGCATGTAGGTAAGACTTCAAGTGGTACAAATGGTGACAGTAGTAATGGAGAGGACGGTGATAAAATGACCATTAAAAGGCGAGACATTGTTCTCAACTCTTTACTACCTGCCCAGATAGCTCCTGAGCAGAAATCTCCCAACACACAGCGAGGTACAGCAGGATGGAGGGTCTGTAACCATGCCACCTCTTACTGAGGCTTATTTCCTCTGTGAGCCCCTCATACACAATAGCTGAATATTCGGCCGACATCTCCTGACTCTTCCATAACCGCCTCCTCTGGTGGCGGCCGTCGTCACTGAGAACAAAAGGTTTGCCAGGCTGAATCAGGACATGCCAAATCCTTATCTCCCCCGACATCATCTGTCAGGGACCTCCACAAGCATTAGCCAGTTGGCCGAAATATTGGCGGGTTCGGCCATCGTTAGGTTTATATGTATGTGTGGCTATTGCCTGCAAAGAAGGTTAAAAATTTGGAAAGATGAAATGGAAAATAATGCAACGACATGTGGAAATGCGTAGTAAGGAGTGAAATGCGACATGGTTTTCAAGAGAAATCCTCTTCAGGGATCAGGTTTATTTTTTTTACCAGGTTATCAGACCTGACAAGGTTTTTTTTTTTTTTCTTTTTGATTTGACATTATCAAGTTTGAGGCTGATTTTACGAGAGGTGTTCAGTACCTCCACATATATCCGATAGAAATCATTAACAAGCACATTCATAGAGTATTTGTGCTGTTTTTACTTCTGATTTCTGGAGAGGATCCACATCACAATTCTGTGTGAACGTACCCTAGGGACCGACCCGATCCGGATATAAGGAGCGATAGCTCGATCTCTAGGGTGGTCTGTTGTTCCTGTGCTTACTCCAAAGGGTTCATTCACACGACCGTATGTTTGGTCCAAGTGCTGTCTGTAAAGCAAAAAAAATGGACTTCACCTGGACCAATATTATTCAATGAGGCAGTGCAGATGAGCGTTGTTTTTTTTCCTGAACGAATCTGCTTGGGGAAAAAAATGGCAGCATGGACTCTTTTCTTTTGGAAATTGGATGAAACTCGCCCATTCAAGTCTATACGTGCGCAAAAAAACCAGATGCCATATGGAGCCACAGTACAGAATTCGATTCTTACTAATACATTGCACTTCTGGAGCATAGGAAACTGTAAATGGTCCTGACAAGTATTAATAATCTGCTGCTGCTTTCTGCATGACGCTCTGACTGGTTTTTATTTTTTTTATACGTTCGTGTGAACCCGACCCAACAGAAATCTGCTCTTTGTACACTGACGTTCTGGTAAAGCTATCTAAGCCCATGAAGGTTATGTACTGTACAAAATTATAGCAGGCAGAGCTCTAGTTTAAAGTATGGAGGGGAACAGCAGCCACATGTCATGGCTGATGATAGTCCATCCCTGACTCCCATTGGACAGTGCAACTAAACTGCTCCTCTGATGCTGAGTATTGGTGGCATACAGCTGTATCTACTGCTGGGGAATCGGGTGTCTGAGGCCAGGGACATTCCTGGTACTTTCTCACCACTTTTGAGCTGTTCCATTAGGAAATGTTCTCTACTACCCTCTATCGGGATCTATTCCCAATTTCAGTGGAGGATGAAACATGGAGTGTAAGTATCACTGTTGCTGTGCGCCTCCGTACATAGTATTGCCATCTGCACGAGACCCTCAATCCTTCACCTTGTTGGAAGAATCGGTTCCTAGTAATCCAGTTCATTTCTGTGACCCAGGAGTTTGGCTTCTAAATAAATAGTGTTTACAAGTTAATAATTACCAGTGGCAAATACTTGGCTTACCCTCTGAATAGAAGACACACTTCAGCTTACTACTTGTGGCTTACAATGATAGCTTGGCATTCAGTAACATCTTCACGATTGTTTCTAATGTGTATTCAGTGAGGTGTCTGATATCTTCTACATCTGATTTATTAGTTTGCATAAGGAAGGACAATTGGGGTTATGTATTAACAACAGGAAAGCCAAAAAATAAAAAGCAAAGCAACCTTATGTTAAAGAGGTCTTTTTACTAAATGTTTCACGTGGAACAAGACACAGGATGCAATAATGGCTGCACAGCTGAATAAAACGTTTAGTTTTGTTCTTAATCTCAACTCTCTGTTGCAGAAATATTGGCAATCAAAGCATTTCGCACTTAATGAGTTAACTTTTGTTAAGCCCAAGTGGGTGTTATCAGACAGTTTTCACTGGGGGCGTGTACTTTATATCCCTGTATGATGCTGACCAATCATAAGCAGGCAGCAACACAGCAGATAAGAACACACCCACTCATAGCTTAGAGCAGGTGTGTGAGATGTAATGATATCTTAGAAATCACAGATGACGAACACCTTTTACATGAAAAATTTGTTGAAAGGTCCTCTTCAAGAGACCAACAGGATCCTTCCAAAGATGTTTCCTATGCAGCGGCCAGTTATTAGATTGAAATAAATGGGCTTTTAAAAAGTTGTGTGCACATTGGACAATACTGTTTTGTCCTAGCACTGCTATGTTCTAGCTTCCTATGTGACCATATAACCATAACCTTAGAGGTCACAACCTTTTACTACAGGGGCACCACAGGTGCCTGACATTTTTCCTGACCACCGGGGATGAATACCTGGATACACACAACGCTCACATCCAGCCTATTTTACTAGGAGAGACACTCCCAGAAGACAAGTCTGAAACTTGTATTATTAGGCTGTAAACTGCGTATCAGGATGGTTGAAAATAAATGAAGGAATGAAGACGGTAGTCTGATACTTAGTGACATTTTATTAAAGGGGTTGTCTCCTTTTAGAACACTTTCTGCCATACGTTGATATAGGTCTAAAAAAATCAAACTGAACTTATCCTCCCCGGGTCCAGGGTCGGCTCTTCCCTACTGCCCTGGTCTCTGTTTAGCTGCAGCAGTGACATCACGTGGACAGCGCCGTAGCCTGCTCGGTGACTCAGTGATTGGCCGTAGCCAGCTCAGTGATTGGCTGCAGCGTTGTCAACATGATGCCATTGCAGCAGCCAAACAGAGGCAGGGGAGAACTCATACGGTTTTTGTTCTCCCCTGCACAACTGCACAGTACCTGCCTATAAGTTGTCGGGCATTGCAGATCATCTCCATTAAAGTGAACAGGCTAAGCTGCAATGCCATAAACAACCTGTGGACAGATGGGGCGCTGTTTAAAAAAAAAAAAAAAGTTTCCTGACTTGCATTGTTCATCAGTCTGCACTGTACTCCAGACCTGGCATAGGTGGTGCCCCTATATGAGGGGACGTGAGCCCCTCCAGTTATGCCCGGCATATACATGGTGGCACCTGCTGGTTCAGCTGATCTAGTACAGAGTGCTCGCTGCCTTTTATCATTCCATGGGTAATATTAGGTTCTCGCCAGAAGACATAGGTTGGTGACGCTGTTTGCCAATATCTTGCACAAGGATGGATGGGAAGCGAGTAAAACTCCACCCAGATGTCATGTTGTCATGGAAACAGTCTGTGCAAGCGAGAATTACAGTATTTCTGATGGTAACTCTGAAAAATGTCTATCTGCCTGAGTAGTAGCGTCAAGAAGCCGGGTCTAATTTTATCTCCTGTGACACCACATTGGCACATGTATTTCCAGTCACACAAATTCTGAATTGTGGACCCTCCCACCCCACCCCTTAACCGCACTGAGCAGGCACCACCCTTGCTCCTCATATGGCCTTGCTCCTCTTTAGCTCTTTCTCCCATAGAGCGATAATAATAGCCGTTGTGTATGTTTTCCATAGTCCGCTTCATGAATATAGTTGCCAAGAAAAACCGTAAAAGTAAAGATTGGCAACGTGACAGATACAAGAAACCACTGATGTGCGAGTGAAGGCTGGATCCCCGAGTAACGAAAAGTTCTGCAACTTCCTAATATACATGGGGATATTATTCTACCATATCAAGATCCCTGCTTGCTGTCAGTGAGACAAAACATTGTTGTTGTAGTTTATGGGGCTGATTACATGTGAGTGACGCAGGTCCACTGCTTCTTACACATCGATGGCGCTGCACAGAAAGCACTACTTCTCTACAAAGATAGAAGGTGCCGTCTGCTGTTACTCCTCAGCCCCATCGTCTTCACTAAGGTTCAGTTGCAAAGCCAGACACAATCCAAAGAAAAGTCCTCCAGCCGTATTCCAGAGTAAAGGTAAACTTTATTCCAGCATATTTAAAAGGATGAAACAGCTTCAAGTATAATCCATTTCCTACGCGTTTCAGACTGTAGCCCAGGCCTCACTCATGGATAAGACTGAAACGCGTAGGAAAAGGATTATACTTGAAGCTGTTTCATCCTTTGAAATATGCTGGAATAAAGTTATAATGTACTATAGTGATTACCTCCCAATACAAAACAAGTCCAATTTTCTAATTCAAGTTATTTAGGAATTCTTTTATTATGACATTTTCTTTATTTTTTTCTATTACCACAGATCTTCTTTTAGAAAATAAACAGCCATCTAACCTCATACAGTGCATACGAGCTGATATCACATGTCCAAAATTCACAGTCCCAGTACAGATAGTGCCGTCCGGACCGTCTGACAATGTCCTGAATCCCAATTTAACAGCGTCATGTATTCCTATGAGGCTACTGAGGTCAGGTCAGAAGACCCACGGCCGGTCCACACACAGCGGTCTGTACTCGCACTGTGAATGTCAAACTTGTGAAACCGGCTCACGAAGATGTTCATCTGTGTCAGCAGGACATGAACGGGATAAGTTATTATCCTCTTGCTAGAAATAAGCAGCTTTCATTCACTGACAGCAAGCAAACATCTTGAAAATAATGAGAAATGTGTCTATATAGAGCGGGAACCCCCTTTATGATCGCCTCCTTGCTCAGGACCCCGCCTGTTCATACATTACAGAGTCTGAATGGCTGACATGTAATACCGTATTTCTGACTGGCGGCCCTGACATTGTAAGAATACGTGTGCTGTGCGGTACCTGATTTAATTTCAGAAATCCTCTTAACGGAAACCAAAGTGGACTACACATTGTAGGGCGACTAAAATGGCTAGTCTTTGCTTACATCTGGCCCATAGAAGTCTACAGACATGAACACTACGTGCGCACACACCCATTATGGTGTGAACACAGCATTTTCACACCAGTCGTTGTGTTGACTGACTTTCTTTTCTGTCTTTGTGATCTCTTTCTCGAAACAATGTAAAAATGTAGTGTTTCCTTTCTCTTTTCCGTTTGCCTTTCTGTAGTCCATTTCCCCTTTACTCGTTGTGTGCCTTTTAGGACCGAATTCCAGGATTAGACATCTACATGGTACTTCTTTACTGTTGAGGGTCACTCCTGATCGATAAATCCAGTTGTACTGTTACTATGATGTGTTACTTAACGGGGTTGTCCAGTACTTTTATACTGATGGCTGATCCTTAGGATAGGTCATCACTATTAGATCTGTGGGGGTGCGTCATCTAGCAGTCCCGCCGATCAGCTGTTCCCAGTGCTGGCGGCTGGCAGATGTCATCAGTTATATCTGTATAGTGGCTGCCATGGGGCACTGAACCTACACCCTTATTAATCGGAGTTCGGGCAGAAGTGCAGTACGCGCACGCGGCCACAATACAGTTGATGGAGCTGTGCCATACTGAGCACATGTGCCGGCCACCGGATGTGCTGGGTGTCCCACCCCCACCAATCTGATAGTGATGACTTGTCCTAAGGATAGACCATCAATATAAAAGTACCAGAGAATCTCTTTAAAAAAATAGTGGTTGTGATGTTCTTGAATGTCCAAGCTTTTTCAAAACTATTTTTACTCAAGTGCTCTTAATTATTCTGTGACAGGATTTCTGCAGAAGTTGTATGTAATTATCATTTTATATCGGAAGGTGTCAAAATATTGTGTTTTTTTTTTTTTTTTTTTTGTAAGATGAGTAATGCAATTAGTAATACCTGTTTTTGTGTACATGCTCTACTAAACTGCTCCAAAACTAAGAGTGCACTTAAAGGGTATCTATACTTTCAAGTAACTTCAGAATAAGCTGCCCTGTGTGAGTACATGTGGAGGAATAATGCTACTTTTGGGCATTATATGACTTGTATCCTGCATTTTTACCAGTGTTACCCTCTGCCTCTTAATTTGTAATTGACTCTGAGCTTGTGGGAGGAGACTCGCTGTTGTAATGTCTACCATACACTGCACGCAGAAAGAGATTCCTGCTCTTAACTACTTAGCACACAGAGAAGCAGTAGCATGACAGACAATATACAGCAGTACTGAGCAGTATAGATGTGAATCCATCTCTAGTGAGTCACATTATGAGATGCCGTGATGACATTCACACAGATTAGATTTGCCTGTAATGTTCATTTTTTCTACTTTGATTTTTGGAGTGATTTGGGATCTAGCCCTCAGTTAGATTTGACTGTTAATACAGCAATTATTCTAACATCGAATCTCGCTAAACAAAAGATTCAAGTGTTCCCTTAATTTTCTTGTAGAGCAGTTCATACTTGTGCTGTACAGATGCATGAAGTTTTATATATATGTTTAGTACGTTTGCTATATACGATTTGGTTCCCACTTTGCTATGCATTTATGGTTTAGTCCAGTTTGAAGAGAAGTGCTGAGTTAGGACATTGCACAGCAAAATATGAAGTTTAAGAAATACTCGCTGAGTCGAACTTGTCCTAAGAAAAGGGTTATGCAAAATAAAAAAAAAAATACAAAAATGTATATAATGGGGCTAATTTACTAAACCTTTCTAAATTTTAGACTATGTAAACCAAAATTAGCCAGTCTTTAGACTTGTCTAAATGTATATTCCCTATTGGTTGACATTTGTCCAAAGTTTTACAAAATTCTGGCCTGCAAGATTTTATTCTACACCACACCGCTTTCCTGACCAACCACAACTTTTTCTGATAGATCATGCCCCATTTTCACGGGTAAGATATGTATTGTACCGCACAATTTTGGTGCATTTAGTTTAGCGAATCAGACCCAATACAGTATTCCTTATTTTATTTATTTTTACATTGCCGTTCATTTTAATTAATATTGTTTTCACCAATTCATGTATAAAAATGTGTGTGTGTATGTATGTATATATATATATATATATATATATATCCATGCAAAAATGGAGGCTGCACACAGAGTAGAATAAAGTGATAAGATTCAATAGCCCATATGGCAACGTTTCGGTCCAAAATTGTGGACCTTCCCTTGCTTGAGGAAGATCCACAATTGCGGTGTCTTGATAATTGCCAATAATTTCCATCTATTGTCTATACCATTTGCACAACAGCATGTGAAATTGATTGTCAATCAGTGTTGCTTCCTAAGTGGACAGTTTGATTTCACAGAAGTTTGATTTACTTGGAGTCATATTCTGTTGTTTAAGTGTTCCCTTTATTTATAGACAATAGATGGAAATTACTGGCAATTATCAAGACACCCTCAATAAAGGAGTGGTTCTGCAGGTGGGGACCACAGACCACATCTCAGTACCTATGCTTTCTGACTGATGTTTTGGTCACTTTTGAATGTTGGTTGTGCTTTCACACTTATGGTAGCATGAGATGGACTCTACAACCCACAGAAGTTGCTCAGGTAGTGCAGCTCGTCCAGGATGGCACATCAATGCGAGCTGTGGCAAGAAGGTTTGCAGTGTCAGTCAGTGTAGTGTCCAGAGGCTGGAGGCGCTACCAGGAGATAGGCCAGTACACCAGGAGACGTGGAGGGGGCCGTAGAAGGGCAACAACCCAGCAGCAGGACCGCTACCTCCGCCTTTGTGCAAGGAGGAACAGGAGGAGCACTGCCAGAGCCCTGCAAAATGACCTCCAGCAGGCCATAAATGTGCATGTGTCTGCACAAACGGTTAGAAACCGACTCCATGAGGGTGGTATGAGGGCCTGGCGTCCACAGATGGGGGTTGTGCTCCCAGCCCAACACAGTGCAGGACGCTTGGCATTTGCCACAGAGCACCAGGGTTGGCAAAGTCGTCACTTGTGCCCTGTGCTTTTCACAGATGAAAGTAGGGTCACAGTGAGCACATGTGACAGACATGACAGAGTCTGGAGACGCTGCGGAGAGCGATCTGCTGCCTGCAACATCCTTCAGCATGACCGGTTTGGCAGTGGGTCAGTAATGGTGTGGGGTGGCATTTCTTTGGAAGGCCGCACAGCCCTCCATGTGCTCGCCAGAGGTAGCCTGACTGCCATTAGGTACCGAGATGAGATCCTCAGACCCCTTGTGAGACCATATGCTGGTGCGGTTGGCCCTGCGTTCCTCCTAATGCAGGAACATGCCAGACCTCTTGTGGCTGGAGTGTGTCAGCAGTTCCTGCAAGATGAAGGCATTGAAGCTATGGACTGACCCGCCCATTCCTCAGACCTGAATGCGATTGAGCACATCTGGGACATCATGTCTCGCTCCATCCACCAACGTCACGTTGCACCACAGACTGTCCAGGAGTTGGCGGATGCTTTAGTCCAGGTCTGGGAGGAGATCCCACAGGAGACCATCCGCAACCTCATCGGGAGCATGCCCAGGTGTTGTAGGGAGGTCATACAGGCACGTGGAGGTCACACACAATACTGAGCCTCATCAGGAGCATGCCCAGGCGTTGTAGGGAGGTCATACAGGCACGTGGAGGTCACACACAATACTGAGCCTCATTTTGACTTGTTTTAAGGACATTACATCAAAGTTGGATCAGCCTGTAGTGTGTTTTTCCACTTTAATTTTGGGGGTGACTCCAAGTCCAGGCCTCCATTGGTTAATAAATTTGATTTCCATTGATGATTTTTGTGTGATTTTGTTGTCAGCACATTCAACTTTGTACAGAACAAAGTATTCAATGAGAATATTTCATTCATTCAGATCTAGGATATGTTATTTGAGTGTTCCCTTTATTGTTTTGAGCAGTGTATATATGGATGGATAGATATAGAGATATACCGGTAGATAGATAGATATAGATATGCAACAAGAAAACTGATCAACACATCCTAGGTGTGAATAGGTGCCAGCTGCAGATAGTGCATGATATATAAATAAAGAAAGCGCAGCAGCAGTCCACTATGGCCAAGATACTAAAGACAATAAAAACATGATCTAGATTGTATTAATACTCAGTAAGCTATACTTACTGTAAAAAACGGAGGTTCTTAGCGCATAAATTGGCCAATTCATGTGTGCCCATCAACCGCTCCAAGGTGACCTCCCGTCTGATGGGTACTATTCTGCCTACACGCGTCTCCTGGTACTATAAGCCTACATGGACTGAACATGTCTCTTTTGGGCTAGACTTGAGTTTTAAATGGGCTGTCAGAATAGAATATACGTCACCTGCTAGTGAAATGGGAGGAGTGCACGATCAGCCAGAAGCCAGTTTCTACCTCCTATAGTAATATGCAACAAGAACCTCTGTTTTTTAAAGTATAGCTTACTGAGTATTAATACAATCTAGATCATATGTTTTTATTGTCTTTAGTATCTTGGCCAGAGTGGAGTGCTGCTGTGCTTTCTCTTTCTATAGAGAGATAGAGAGATAATATATATATATATATATATATATATATATATATATATATATATATATATATATATATAATATAATATAATATATAATATAGCCTGAAAAAAGGAAGGAGAAATATTTTAGTATTGTTCAAAGCCGCATTAGTATCTCCAAACTTCATTGTTATCATCCTTTTATATATAGAGCTCGAACATATTAGAGAGTAGTCTGTCGAATTTCTTTACAGCGGAGCTCACAGAACTGTTCTCTTTACAAAACTGTCGCTCGACAAAGATATTTGTATGAAAGAACCTGTCTCCTAGATGCAATTTATTTAATAAAAGCACTAAACATCGGTGTGCGTCAGTAGATAATAATAATTTTTATTTTTTCATAGCGCCAACATATTCCGCAGCAATGTGTATATAGTAATATTGTGGAATCGTGATGTTGTCTGATGATCAGTATCATTTAAAATCCTTTTAAAAAAATAATATGTAGAATATTTAGGATTAATGAGATGACCATTACTAATTCTCACCATGGATGTGACTATCATTTTTAAAGTTTTTTTTTCAAGTTTAGCAAAAAATTTGTGAAAGTGGGGAAAAAAGATAAAAAGAAATAGTAAATGCGCCAATGCTCCCTGGCGGCCGTTGTTTGCTGCTGGCTGCAGTGATGGCACCACATTGACGCGCTAACCTCTGTAGCCATTCCCTGACCTCAGCAGTGACAGCTAAGGCCAATGATTGGCTGCAGCGGTCATGTTTGTTGATTAATTGCCACAGCCAAAGTAAATAGAGACCAATGAGGAGTACCAAAGTGACAGGGAATTTAGCAGATAAGTCATAGTGGTCCTGATATGTTATCATAACACTGCTATGTCCAGGATAATTATTTTATTTTTCTTTTTTTCATTAATAGGGTTGCTGATGAAGAAAGTAAGCTCTGTTATACTCTGCACCTGTTCCTCTCCACCATTGCTCCAGTATTTGACAGGCTGCAGTGGTGACATCACGACTACAGTGAATGTAACTCTGCACCCAATCACTGGTCTTAAAGGCCTGTTCCATTTAGATTGGCATGACTGGCTGCAGGGGTCACGTGCGATGTCGTCTTGACATCAGTGATGTAGCCTGTAAATGCCTGTGGCATAGAGGCAGCGCTGTAGAGGAGGAAGGAGCGCCTCAGAGTTTAATACTTTTATCATATGCCATCATATGGCCAAGTTTAGAAATGGCTGTAGTTTCACTGTTGTATATCATTGCTTGCTGGGAGTTGTAGTTGATAGCACTTGGAGAGCCTGAGGTTGGAGACCATCGCTCAAAACATTGTCTAGTCACAGGAGCGGCATCCCCAACATGGCTGCTTGGTGCGGACCCGCATCCGTAGGCCACAACCTGTCCGTTTTCTGGGTGTAGTCAGTCTGAGCGGTCCGTGCCCCTGTACGCCGGCGCCGGAGACTTTACATTTCCCTGTAAACTGTTCTTTCCTGTTTTAATCTTATTTGCTTTCACTTTCTATTTAATCTAGATGTAAACGGAAGCCTCTCCGAGTATTACTGCCGCCTAAAATTGTAAAGGCCCCCATCTGTTCTTCTTCACATTAATACCAGAAAGCCCTGATGTGTCTACACCTTGCACTTGTCATATATTTCTTCCATTCAGCACTATGAAGCCATCATGGCTGTTGTTTAATGGCACATAGTTAAAAATCCACCTCCATCGTTATCTTTATTATGTGGTGTCTGAGGAGGGAATTTTAAAGAGGATCTATCACACAATTCGTTTCAAATTAATGATTTTTAATTAAGTCATAGTATTATAAATATACAATTAAATGATTAAAATAAATACATATTACGGTGTATTATATACAGTATATATATAATAATTAATTTTTATTTTCTTTCATTAATATTTTCTTCAGGCCCCTGGGGTTGCCATTTTGTTTTGCTGATGTGTGTCAGAGCATGACACTAAAGGATTGTTCACAAGTTGCATTTTTGACACATATTTCCCATTAAAAATGCATTGTTTTACTGTACTGGTAAAGTGAATGCGATTTCTGTGATCTTGTGCACACGTTGCTTATGTTTTCCTTCCATATTTTAAGCAGTTTCATTTCTGCATCATGTCAATTCTTTCAGAGTTTTTCACCCATTCAAATGAATGAGACAAAAAAATGCACAAAAAAGCTGCAAAAGTGCATGTACTTTATGCAGCGTTTTTCCTGCCAAGAAACACAATTTTTGGGTCAGAAATGTGTGCTGCACATGTGCTCATCACCTTACACACAGCACATATGGCTGACGCAGGCCTTACGGATACCGATCCTATCTCTCATGCTGTGGCCCCCCCACTATGTACACCCCGTGTCATGTACAAGTTCACAGCTATGGGGGGAGCCAGGCTGTCACATGGAGTGCTGGGTTGGCAGCTGCCTCTGCCGTCTCTCCCATACACAGGAGCGCTCCTGTGTTTTCTATGAGACAGCTGCTGCCGGCGACTCATCTCTGGGAGAACAAATAGATTGACAGTCGAAAATTGGACATGATGGATCCTTAACCCCCCCACGGCAGTGATTTGTCTAGGACCCACATACATATTAGACTGTCGGCTGAACCGGTCGTTATCAGATGCTTTGGCCAACATTAGTCTAAATGTGTATGATGTGAATGTAGGATAAATTTCACTCCGTTCTCCTCAATTAGACTTTTCAGTCGCTAAAATATTTTGGGAAAACAAATGTAACTTTCCTTACAGCTTAGTAATTAAATACAATTTTCAGGGGAGCTCTTCAGCAGATCGCGTGACACAACAGGCTCTTGCCAAACAGGCAGATAATGACCTCCTGCTACCATGACAGTCACAGGAACAAAAAGCCAATGCATGTTTATCTCCTGAGGAACGGCCTCCAGGTTAGGGAATTCTGCGCGCCGGTGCGCCGTGTTTTCCTGTGCTAAGCTGTTTCTACACAGAGAAGGTTTCATTTCCTTACTGACAAATGGAACAGCGAGGGGTCAATATGAAGTGGGCTTTACTCTGAGCACCGACAAACACAAAAGAGCAAATGTACGACGAGAATCCTTTATCACATATTTTTTTTATCGGGACCCTGACATAACAGTCATAGCCATCTTTACTATCAAGGTGTTATGTGGGTTAATTGGTTATTTATTTTCCCAGGTTTACACGGCAAGATCGCTGCCAGTGAACGACCACCAATTGGCTACATGACAGCCGGTCGTTTAGTAGCATGTTGGGAACATCCTACCACACGTCGATGGTGCTGTGCACACAGCATATCATGTTATTGGCCGCACAGGATAATGTGCTGTCCAAAACGATGATCTTTAGTCCAGCTTAAAAATCATTGCACGCAACGGACGAGCGTTTTGCTTGTTCATTGGGTGTTTGCTGGCCCGTTTAGATGGGTCAATAATTGGGTGATTATTTGCACATTTAGATGAGGCCTTTCCTGTTGACAAGATATGGTCATTTGTCACATGATTCACGGTGACAATGGGGTCACTTTGCATATATTATTATTTATTATGCTCACTTATATTGCACCATCATATTCCACAGCGCTTTACAGACATTATCCGCACTGTCCCCATTGGGGCTCACAATCTACATTCCTCTATCAGTATGCCTTTGGTATGTGGGAAGAAACCGGAGAACCCAGAGGAAACAAACACAGGGAGACCATGCAAACACGGGGAGACCATGAAAACACCATGCAGATGTTGTGATTTGAACCTAGGGCCTCAGGGCTGCTGTCCATATTGGCCACACGCACACTAGCTTATTTTTTGAGTGGAAGGGGGGAAGGGGGCGCCCATATAAACAACGAGAGAACATACAAAAGTCATGCAGATGTTGTCCTTTGAATCCAAAGTCAGGAATGAGTCACCAATGAGACTTATAAATATCTTGGGCTTTTTTGGGGGTTAATTCATTTTTTTTCTACCATTGGTACCACTGGTCTTTTTATGTGGCAAAGGTGGCTTTGTTGTGTTGTGGCCTTCTTAGTTATAAGGGCTTGGGTGTGACTGGTGCTAGAGATGATCAAAAAGATTTGCAGAACCCTGGTCCCACAACTGCATCAGTAGTCTTCTCCTGTTGGGCCAAAGACTTGTGGACCGCCTCCTATTTGCTGGAATCCCCAACTCCTCTTGTTATTTATCGGTCCGGCACACGCATTACATAGCATTGGACCTCCTAATCAGAAGTGGTGTCGGGAATTCCGGCAAGTAGGAGAAGAGTTGTAAGGCCCTGGCCGCGGGTGGCCATGAACTGTCTATATGGCCCCTGGACCAGGGTACTGCACATCTTTTTGATCATCTGTAAGTGCTACCCTATACCTCTGCCCCTTATACCTGCTACGTGCCTGCTCTCCGCTCTCCCCTGTATGGAGCAGATGTGTTCTAGTAATGTAGATGGTGGTAGGTTCAGACTCACCTTAGCCAGTGATGGGATAATTGGGTTTCTGGATTGTTGTGCGGCTTTGAAGTAGAGTCCAGTGGGTACTGGATAAGTGTCAGAACAGGAGTTTGCGGACTCTTTGACGGTGTTACTCATCCTTTTATTTTTCTATACCAGTCTGGGCCCTTTTAAAAATAGTTTTTATGCCCCAATAAATATCTTTAACAGGTCATTTGTATTGTATTGTATCGCATCAACTGTGGTTGTCTCCATGTTGGCTATCTCTGACGTTGTTCTGCTCCCGTCATTGCCTTCTATAGTAAAACTCTTTCTTGAGTATCATGGTTTTTGGTCAGGGAACGGAAGTCTAAACTCAGTGACCTCTTTGCGGATGCCATGTAAATCATCAGCTGACAAATAAGGGACAAACTACTTTGAAGTCTCCAAAAGGAAGAGTAAACTGATGGGATTATCAGCCATATATCAACTTCCCTTCCTGACCACTGTTTTATTCCGTGCCTGCCATTTAACCATTTGGCTGCTTGGTCATATTCGATGTACAATGGTGATATTACCGTGTATACTTCCAGTCCTAGTGAGTGGGGCACATTGAGGCTGTATTGGCATTTGGGGGTACATTCATTGTATATATTGGGGGTTATTTCCAGTATGCTGAAAGTATCTACAGACCCCCATAGACTGCTGTACTTACCTATACATTGGGCTACCAACATAAAAAGTAAAGTTCTAACATTGGGTCAAGGATACGTGATAAATATCTAAGTACGGACCTGCCCCAATAATGAATCATGGGTAAATCTTACTAGTTGCCATGTTTGGTTAGACATTATACCATGCAAATAGCAGTCCGGCCAGTGATGGTCCTGTTGTATCGTCGGGCCAGGCTGCGATCCCGTAACTGTGATACATATGCCGTTCCCTTGCTCTGTATGTAGAGTGCCTCCAACTGGATGGAGCCTGGAAATAAATCCGTGTCTAAATAAAGACAAGTGCATTACATTTATAGCAGCAGCTGACTTGCAGAACCGTGGGATGAACCCGCTGGAAATAAATGCTTTATTTTTATCACAGGTGTGAACCACCCTTGTCCCAAACACCGCTCCGTCACGTGGATTGCAATTCCAGTGATGCGCTTATCCCAGCAGCACATTTATTTTCATCTCGGTCTCGGAGCGTTTTTGATGTGTGTGGTTTTTTTTTTTTTTCTGCCCCCCCAAAAAATGCATTATTTTTACAGTAGGAGCAAAAACCGCCTGTCAATTCTTTAAACATTTTACTGCATTTTTCTCCCCTTTTGAGATCAGGGAGAAAACCATGCAGTGCTTTCCACACCAAAAATTCATCAATAACTGCACCATTTAATGTGGAATTGGTGCTGAGGTTTTCCAGCAGTTTACAGCATTTTTCTATTGGGTGTAGGGAAAATGCCACATATCAACATACCCTTATATAACAAAAAACTTAAATAAAACCTCACCTCATCCACCTCCTTCCCGATTATCAGCCCCTGTTGGCAGACGTCAAACGAACAATCCAAATGCTCCTTCTTTGGGTCATTTATATTGGCAGCACACCGCCCCCGTGGAAATAAGAGAATCTGCATATGCGGCACAGCGGGCAGCATCGTGATGGGAGGAGTATCGGGAGGCCTGAGCATTTTTTCTGTATAGTGATGCACTCCCGTGTGCGCTATTCCAGGGAATTGCATTATTTTGGTCCGATCTGTATTACGGCACACGTAAACTCCCACCATTTTATTTGGAGGCGCAAAAGTTGTTTTCCTCTTATGCTGCAAGGTCCTCATTGCATTTACACCTGGATGTTTTTTTATTTTTTTCATTTCTTTTTGTAGTAAGATTCTGCACAGGTAAGCAGATATGTTACTCCGCACTTTGGGTGTGGGGTGCGTATGTGCCACAGCACGTTTTTAATGTATTACTACAATAAGTGAAGTTAATTGACATATGGATTTAAAAATTTGGCACAGATAAATGGGTGTTTATACTATAGGTGAACCTTTCCTTTTCGCTTCTTCTGTTTAGGGTTTATTATGGGCCAAACTTGATGGAGAAGTTTATGTACTGGTCCCCGTTGTACTTATATTGTGTTTCGAAATTGTCATTTTGGTGAATGCTAAGTACCATACATTATGCTCCTTTCACAAAAAATGAACTAACCAGAACAGATTTATGATTAAATGTGCCACTATGTACCACTACATCTTTGCTATCTTGCTACGTAATGTAAAAAAAAAAATCCTTTTTGTGTTCTTGTGCAATATGACTGCTCCTGCGTAAGTCCACCAAAGCCGCTATCTACATTGAAAGACCTTAAAGGGGTTTTCCTGTTTTGTAAAACCTGTGACTCCTCGGCTGCAGTTTGTTTGTATCTTTAAAAAAAAACAAAACATATAAAAAAGGTATTTTTTTTCACCCTCCCCAGGTCCAGTGCTGAATCTCCACCAATGCTTTCGTACTGACTAAAGACTGAAAAGAATGAGCGTATTTTTTAAGCGTTTTGCCAGTGTTTTTGCTGGAAGAACCACAAGGGGAATGAATTGAGTTTAAAAAAAAAAAATCAATGGAAAATGCCAGGAAAAAAGACGCTACAAAAATGCTCAAAAATAAGTCAGTGACCAAAAACGGGGAAGAAGCGGTCAGGAAACAACAAAAAAAAGTTGCTAAAAAGTCACTTCAGAAAATAAATAAAATGCCGGTGTCTTCCTCCACAGCAGATTCACCTGCTTGAAAAAGACGTGTCCACATACTCTCAATGGTTGGCAGCAGGGCTGTGGAGTCTGAGTTGGTATAAACCGACTGACTCCTAAAATATATAATAATATGGGTACAGTAGTTCAATGCAGGATGTGCTATAAATGTTTTCATAAGAATTTGGGAAAGTTATGAAATGTCCTATAAATGTCTGTTCTATTCCTGATCTAAGGGTCTCGGCTTTTAGTTGAGATGAATCTGTGCTGCACTTTATATACACGCTGAGTAGTAAGGCAGGGCCGTGGAGTCAAGAGTCAGGGAAATTGAGGAGTGAGAGTCAGTGGTTAGGCTTACCAACTCCACAGCCCTAGTTGACAGCGCTGCAGCCAATCAGTGAGCTCAGCGGCTCATGTCATCAACTCTGGCAGAGCCTCTGAGCTCACTGATTGGCTGCAGTGCTGTCGACATGACATCAGAGCTGTAGGCAATAAAAGACACTTGGGAGCAGTGACGTAGAATCAATTATGAACCCGGGGAGGGAGAGTAAAGAACAGGGTTTTTTTTTTTGTTTAAAAAAAAAAAAAAAAAAAAAAGCAAACTCCTGTCTGGGGTCATGGGTTTTCCAAAAACATATAACCCCTTTTAAAGCACCACTCTAGCTTTATTTTTTATTACAGCACTGTTATGGTGTCACTAATCCTTGTTCCCTGCCCCTAGTATATACTCACCATCCACTTTCTTCATCTCTTCCCTGTGCCGCTCCGGTCCTGATCCGCCAACTTCTGTCTCACCAGTAGCCACAAGCTCTCAGTGTAAAGTCTATGGGCCTCGTTCTGCCTCTCATAGACTTACATTGCGTTCTGACTTCCGACTCATCCAGCAAACACTGGAGCGATCCGACAGGTCACAACCAGCAGAAGAGGATTGGTGCTGATAACAGGAAGACAACGGCTGGTGAGTGTAATACTAGGTGCCGGGAACTCACATTAGTGGTAACATTCCAGCCGTAAAATCTAAAAAAAAAACACTGAAGTGGTGGTTTAAAAAAATAAAGTAAAAAAAATAGTTTGGTCATTCTTCCTGGCATGTACACATTATATCTAATAATACAAGAAATGCTAATTATTAGCACTGCATTATGTCCTGGCTCACACCATGCAGTGCGCACTGACTAGCCCGTGCTATGGGGTCTGTGCAGAGGGGCCACTAGGCAGCTGCTTTACATAAGTTATTGTAAGAGCTTTTTCCAGCCATCCGACATCTCGCAGTGCCAATCTGCCTCGGGGGTCATTTTTGTTGTCTTGCAAGGCTCTGCTCCTGCCTCTAAAGTACATTCCTTGTAAAGCGGTACCATATGTAAGTGATTAATGGTGCTGAAAGTCCCAGTTAAAGTGGCAGTCCCTTGTCTGTCTCATGAATGCGCTGTTTGTCTCGCTCTTGTCTGAAGCCATCATTGTTTTTAAATATTTTAGACTCTTCGGAGGCCTCTGCTGCTTTCTGCAGTGTCTGCGCGTGTAACATCTGCTCAGTATACATATTTGTGCAAATCTGAGCTGTTATTTCACCATGTATACCCCACCAGCGTAAACTGTAAGGTGCCACGGACCGGCACTATCCAGTTAGTAGCGGCAGATTTAAAGAAACAGTATCTTTTACCATCTTGCATTTTTCTTTATTTTTCCCTAGCTATGCGCATTTGGTACTGCTGGAGAATCACAGGCTATGTTCACACTCAGCATTTTTGCAGCATATTTTTTTAATGCAAATAAGAAGCTTCATTTTACAGTACCGGCAAAAGCTGTGAGATCTCATAAATCTCATGCACACGCTTGTGTTTTTTTTTTTTTTTTTTTTTTTTTTTTAGAATTTGAGAACCGAGCGTTATTGAAATTTACCAATGTCAATTCTTTCAGCATTTTGCAGAATTTTTTTTACTTACAGAAAGCAACAAGAGGGGGAAAAAAGTATACAGGCTTTGCTGCATATTTCCTGCATTTTTGTTGAATATTGGCTCTTTCACACTGAGCTTTGTCACATGTTCGGTGGCCTGGTCGGGGCTTACGTCCAAACTCCCTACCCTACAAAACGGGATTCAGGTGCATACGCCGACGGGGCCATTGACTATAATGGTGCCGAGGGAGTCAATGTGCTCTCTGTCGTGCACCATTTGCGGGTATATACGCCTACTGGAGGCAGACACTCAGACAGTGTACTACATCTGAGTGTCTGCCTCCAGTAGGCGTACACGCCTGATAATGATGCACAATAGAGCACTCATTGACTCCGTCGGCACCATTATAGTCAATGGCCCCGTCGGCACATACGCAAGAATCCTGTTTTGTGGTGGGGTGTAAACCTGTCGCAGGTTTACTGCGACAGAGAGGGCGCAGAAGACTGCAGCCTCTAATTTCATGTACTCCTGCACTGATTAGAAGCACTTCAACATCATATTAAACAGTGCAGGTTTCTTCTAGCAGTGCAGGGGTTAAACTGTTCAGTTGAGAGTTTCTGGAGGTTTCCAGTTTGATGATCTCAGCTGTTCAGTGTTGGCCACTCCCCTCTCCTATATATACTCTACTCTGGCAATCAGGATTGACAGTGTCAGTTTCATACTGCCTGGTGTGGAGTGGAGGTGTTGGTTGTTTGAGGAGGCGTTTGGAGTGTTAATCTAAAGACAATTGCTTTGTGTTTGTCTGTGTGCATATCCTCATCCTCTCCTATTTGTTTTTTAACTTCCTTTACTTCCCGATGTTCCAATCTGTTGTACGGGAGTGCATATTTGTGTGATTAGTATTTCCATTTATCCCTGTACGTCTTCCCTTGTTAGTCTGGGTTGTGTATTCTTATACACTACTACTTTCCACATCCCTAGGTGGGGGAGAGGACAGTTTAGGGCTGATTTAGGAGCTCAGCAAGGTACGTGGCCCCGGCATCTTCACCAATAGAAGTAATCCGGGGAACAGGGATAGGGAAGGAGCCCATAGCCCCAGGATATCAGACAACAGAGCGGTGCCAAAAACATTGTGGGAGCTACAGTAACAAAAGCACAAATAAATTGTTTTTATTTTATTATTATTTTTTACGTTCGTATATTAGGGGGGTGGCCTCTACAATTAATGAGATGACCCGCTCTAAAATGTGTCATCTGTCTATTATGCAGGTCATCAGGCAGTCAGACTCCATCAATATAATGGTAGGTCTGTGTATTGCTGCCATTTTAGTGTATTTTTTCCCACAAAAATGTAGGTTTTATTTTGCTACCTGTCTTGTGAGTTTTTAGATTATCTCATGGTTCTGTGGAAGGAATGAGACTATAACATTAGATTTTATACGGCTGACTAAAATAACGTCAGGTTTTCATTAGCAAGAACTGCTTTTAACACTACTTAAATCTTGCCAAATCGACCTGCTCACATTGTGCAGTCTATAATATTTGCAAGGACCATAAATGTGTTGAAGAAACAGGTGTTTAAAAAAAAAAAAAGAAAGTCAAAATGTTATAGAAATGGATTTTTCTTTACCTCATACCATCATAAAATGTCAATGAATGGTGACAGGTGTACTTATGGAAAACTACAGAGAGCCACTCGGAAGCTCTTATGGCTGATTACGTAACCTGTAGATTGCACTCGACTAGAAAGTTACATTACGTTCTGTTTCAAACATTTTACATTTTGTTCCGACAGAATTTGTTTTTTTTTTTGCTATTTTAGATTTACAAATTTTATCCAATATTTTATTTATTTTACTTACACAGCCATTATATTCCACAGACCTCATTGTTACTGTCCCCATTGGGGCTCACAATCTATCTTCTCTATCTGTATGTCTTTGGAGTGTGGGAGGAAACCCACCAAACACTGGGAGAACATGCAAACTCCTTGCAGATGTTGTTCTTGGTGGGATTTGAACCCAAGACCCCAGCGCTGCAAAAAAAAACATTCTAACTACTGAGCCACCGTGCTGCCCATATCTACTACATTTTCTGTCCTCCATAGTTGGTTTACATTGATCTGGGAAACCTTTCATACTAGTCCATCCCATTGGTTCCAAAATTTTGGCATATTCGCCACATATTAGGGAGTAACTGTATTCATTTTTATTTCAGAAATCAATAGTTCACATGGAAATAAGCAACTTTGTAATATGTCTTATCAGAGAGATCTGCTTCTTTCTCTGCCAGAATTGATCAGTCAAGGTCAAAAATCAATACTATTAATTTTTTAAATAAAAATTAAAAAGACGGTTATGCGTTAACTAAAAACGCACATTACTTCAGCATATTACAGTGTTACATAGGTGGGATTCAGTGAGCTGGACCTTTTTCCCCACTAGAATCTTCATAAATATAATTGGCTGCTTTAATGGGGGGTCTTGCTGATTGGATTAATGCAGCATTGCAATTGTTTAAGGGTTATTCCCATCTTCATATTTGATTATTGTCGGACAGTCCTTGTAACTACATGCAATTTTGCAGTGAATTGCTTCTTAAAATTTTCCGCCGTTCTTGAGATATTAAAACTTTACTTTTGTTTTTGACCTTGTTGCTTAGAGACCGACGACCTCCGCTACGTAACAGAACTTGCCCAGTACTTACTAGCTCTGTTATATTGAGCTTGTAAGCATTGTTAAGAAGCTGGCCAGATTCACTGGAGCAGGCTGTTACCTCCTAATCCTGCTTGACTCCAGCGCAGGGCTTACTATGTCATATTTCTCCCAGCACTTTTGACATTATGTATATCTGCCTTTAACCTTCACCTGGGAATAAAATATTAACAAAATAAGCATCTTTTGGAATAAGATTGATGAATTATTCTCTACATGTACCAGGGGTTACACACCCCGTTCCACCAATACCTCGAAACATTGACCGAGTGCATATTCTCTCCTAGACAGCAGCGGTGGTCGGTCTCGTAGGTAACAAGCTGTAAATAAAAGTGTTAATATCACATTTTTATTACCAGAAAGTTGCAAAAGTGATTAATTTTATAAGCACTATCTGACATTATCCATCTATGAAGCTGGTAATAACCTTTTCATTTTTCTATTTGGACACAAACCCACTGCATATGGTTGTATTAGGGATCTGTGTAGTATGGGTTCCAATGACCCCCATGTAATAACTTTCTTACTTACCAGCACCTTGCTTTGCCTCGTAGAAGCTCCTACAGAACATATACATTGTCTTCGCTTATTTAAAGTCTACCTCTCGTTTCATATGACGTTTGAGATGCCCCTTCGTCAATGAGGGGCTAAGACCCCCCTGATTGCTGACATGAAGAAGCATTCACATGTGATGGAGTGCTGTGCTCCGTTCAGCCCTCCTCGGAAATGCCTCATATATTTTCTATGATCCCACCACCATGAACCTGGATTACTTGAAATGAACACTATATTCTGCCATACACTTTTTCAATGAGGGTTTCAAACGGGACCCTCGCCAATCAAAGCTTTTGACATGTCCAAAGTTTTCTGATAATCGGAGTACATTTTAAATAAGCAAGGTGTAGTATACTAAGGATAGTAGTATTATGTTAAAAAGACCAGCTAGTAATTATTTTCCACCATTTGATTGAATATCCTAATGTAGTTAATTTAGTTTGTAGATTTATCGATTTGATTCATTGTTTTTTTTTGTCGCTTTATGACATTTGCTTTTATACATCTGAATTGTTGAACAGCAATCTTGTTTTCAGCCTTTTCAGTTTAATTGTATTCAGAAGCTTGAAATGACTGTTGTCTGTTTTGGTTTTAGAACATTATTGCAATCTCTGTATTCTACCGTATGTTGGTGGATTGTTCATGATGGAGTAATAGACTGTTGTGGGACTGTTTGGCGATGTGTATGTGTCTGATCCTGTGTTCTCGTGGCCACGACACAATACCTGACACATATTGTTATTCACATAGGCTCTTCATGCCGAAATGATGACACAGTGACAACGGACGGGAGGTCTGAGAACACAAACGTGCCACATTCCTTTTTTCCCACCCATTTTCTAACATATTTCTCCATAGAAGTATTGTTTGCAGTACTTTTCAAGAGAATCTGTCACCCGGTTTTTGCTATATAATTTGAAAACACTATGATGTAGGGGATGAAACCCTGATTCAAGTGATGTGTCTCTTACTGGGCTGCTTAGTATATTTTTGATAAAATCACTGTTTTATCAGCAAGGACTAGTAAACCTGCAGCCAAGAAGTTAAGCATCTTCATGGGCTCTGTGTAACCCACCCCCACCGCTGATTGGCAGCTTTCTGCCTACTTACAGTGTGCACAGAAATCTGCCAATCTGGTGTGGGCGGGGTTATACCGAGCTCAGCATTCAGAGAACTGTTAGATCTTCCGCAGATAAAACCGTGGTTTTATCAAAATGACAACAAACAGCCCAGTAAGTGACACATCACTGGAATCAGGGTCTCTGCCCCTACATTATGCTGCTTTCAGATAGAGTAGCAAAAACGTTGCCACAGTTTTCTTTTAAAGGTTCCGCATACATATTAGATGAAAGTCTATCAAAAGTTGGGCTGATCTGAGCATTCATGTGTACTTGGTAGTCTGGTAATTGAAAGAGACTGCTGTTGGCTGCGAAGCCCTTAAGCCCCGACACACTTTAGATAGGTGTCAGCCATTTCACCGAACTCCCCTACACAGGGGTGCTTGTTCTGCCGAGTTCTCCTGTGTTCTCTATGAGAGAGCCGCTGCTGGCAGTCATCTCTGCGATGGCTCATCTCTTAGAGAACAAAAGAATTGTCAGTCTGTAATCTGACATGCCAGATCCTTATCACTCCCGACATCATATGTCTGGGGAAGGTGCCCCATACTCATTAGACTGTCGCCCTGTCGACTGTTAATATTGGTGGGTTCTGCCGACATTAGTCTTGTGTCTTAAAGAGATTGTCCGCTACTCGGACAACCCCATCTCCATTGCTATATTCCCTTTCTAAAATAAAAACAGACTGTACTAAACCCAGGGTCGTAAGTGTAGTAGGTGCAGGGGTTGCAATTGCACCTGGGTCCTGGAGACTAGGGGAGGGTTTAAAACATCCCTTTTCCCCATATGAAAAGACTATTACTATTATATACCTGTGATAGTTGGGGACCTGTTGGAAATTTCACACAAGGCTCACAAACCTCAAGTTACACCATGGATGGTGTCATTCCAGCAACGTCAGTGTTGGGTCTCCCGGGGATTGCATGACTTTTTATGTCATGTGAGCGCTCCAGCACTGCATGCAGTTGGCGGCCTTTAAAGGGCGGCTGCACTCTCACCTCCTTCGGATGTAACTTACACCCGGGGGGAGTCAGAGAGCAGCAGCCGCTCTCACTTCTTCCCCATGTGTGAACAAGGTGTATTACTGACAGGTAGCAATATAATTTGCATATTAGCACAGTTTGTATTGCCAAGTGTTTAAAGGGCCTTTCAACTAATATTGAATGACTTGATGTGTCTGCTGCTACTTTTACCTTATTCTTTCAGTACAGTTGCCCATTTGGTCTGGTATTTTCTTATGGATATTTTTAGATTTCTATAAAAAAATGGCAGCCAATAAAAAAAATATATAAAACTTTTTAAAGTCTTCTCAAAGACTTTGGTATTAAACGTCACCACGTGAATCCCAGCGTGCAGAATGCAGGAAGAAATGTGTGCCAGGAAGAAGTGTTAGATTGTTACATTCAAGTGGGTAATAAGTGCAGAACAATCTCATTGCACCAAGATAACGAGAGCCAAGTTCTAATTAACAAAGGTAAACACAAGTCCACAGATAAAGATGTGATTCTATCCCTCCTAATCAAAGGGACATAATTGCAATTGTGTATCTGTGTTTACGTAGTGCTACTTTCACATATGACCTGTGGCACAGTATGATAAATCCTCTGCAAGCTGAAGTGGAAGACTAATACACCGAAGTGGGAAGCAAAAGCGAAAACGCTAATGACAGTCATACTGCAAACATCTACCTCTGGCTTCATATTACTATCTGCAGTCCATCTCTTGTCACCTGTCAGTTTGTTATACTTGTTTTAAAGGGAATCTGTCACCAAATATTCATCTGAGAGCAGCATGATATAGGGGCAGAGACTCTGATTCCAGCAATGTGTCACTTATTGATTTGATAAAATCACTGCTTTATCTGCCTTGCAGTTCTCTAAATGCTGAGCTCAGTATAACCACGCCCACACCACTGATTGGCAGCTTTCTGTGTACACTTTGCATAGGCAAAAAGGTACCAATTAGCGGTGGGGGTGTGTTACTACCTGGCAGCTGTCCTATAATGATAATCTCCTGCTAATTAAAAGCGTGGTTTTATGAAAACTACAGCAAGCAACCTAGTCGGTGATACATCGCTGGAATCAGGGCCTCTGTCTCTACATTATGCTGTTCTCAGATTAGGTGGCAAATTCCCTTTCAGAACAATGTGGTGATCTACCCACGCCTTAACTGTATTGAAATATGCAGATTACATCCACTTTTTCCTTTTTTTTTTTTTTTTTTTTTTTTTATATATATACAGTACAGACCAAAAGTTTGGACACACCTTCTCATTTAAAGATTTTCCTGTATTTTCCTGACTGAAAATTGTACATTCACACTGAAGGCATCAAAACTATGAATTAACACATGTGGAATTATATACTTAACAAAAAAGTGTGAAACAACTGAAAATATGTCTTATATTCTAGGTTCTTCAAAGTAGCCACCTTTTGCTTTGATGACTGCTTTGCACACTCTTGGCATTCTCTTGATGAGCTTCAAGAGGTAGTCACCGGAAATGGTTGTCACTTCACAGGTGTGCCCTGTCAGGTTTAATAAGTGGGATTTCTTGCCTTATAAATGGGGTTGGGACCATCAGTTGTGTTGTGCAGAAGTCTGGTGGATACACAGCTGATAGTCCTACTGAATAGACTGTTAGAATTTGTATTATGGCAAGAAAAAAGCAGCTAAGTAAAGAAAAACGAGTGGCCATCATTACTTTAAGAAATGAAGGTCAGTCAGTCCAAAAAATTGGGCAAACTTTGAAAGTGTCCCCAAGTGCAGTTGCAAAAACCATCAAGCGCTACAAAGAAACTGGCTCACATGAGGACCGCCCCAGGAAAGGAAGACCAAGAGTCACCTCTGCTTCTGAGGATAAGTTTATCCCAGTCACCAGCCTCAGAAATCGCAGGTTAACAGCAGCTCAGATTAGAGACCAGGTCAATGCCACACAGAGTTCTAGCAGCAAACACATCTCTTCAACAACTGTTAAGAGGAGACTTTGTGCAGCAGGCCTTCATGGTAAAATAGCTGCTAGGAAACCACTGCTAAGGACAGGCAACAAGCAGAAGAGACTTGTTTGGGCTAAAGAACACAAGGAATGGACATTAGACCAGCGGATATCTGTGCTTTGGTCTGATGAGTCCAAATTTGAGATCTTTGGTTCCAACCACCGTGTGTTTGTGCGACGCAGAAAAGGTGAACGGATGGACTCTACATGCCTGGTTCCCACCGTGAAGCATGGAGGAGGAGGTGTGATGGTGTGGGGGTGCTTTGCTGGTGACACTGTTGGGGATTTATTCAAAATTGAAGGCATACTGAACCAGCATGGCTACCACAGCATCTTGCAGCGGCATGCTATTCCATCCCGTTTGTGTTTAGTTGGACCATCATTTATTTTTCAACAGGACAATGACCCCAAACACACCTCCAGGCTGTGTAAGGGCTATTTGACCAAGAACGAGAGTGATGGGGTGCTACGCCAGATGACCTGGCCTCCACAGTCACCAGACCTGAACCCAATCGAGATGGTTTGGGGTGAGCTGGACCGCAGAGTGAAGGCAAAAGGGCCAACAAGTGCTAAGCATCTCTGGGAACTCCTTCAAGATTGTTGGAAGACCATTTCCGGTGACTACCTCTTGAAGCTCATCAAGAGAATGCCAAGAGTGTGCAAAGCAGTCATCAAAGCAAAAGGTGGCTACTTTTGAAGTACCTAGAATTAAAGACATATTTTCAGCTGTTTCACACTTTTTTGTTAAGTATGTAATTCCACATGTGTTAATCCATTGTTTTGATGCCTTCAATGTGAATGTACAAGTTTCATAGTCAAGAAAATACAGAAAAATCTTTAAATGAGAAGGTGGGTCCAAACTTTTGGTCTGTACTGTATGTATGTGTGTGATATATATATATATATATATATATATATATATATATATATATATATATATATGTGTATATATATATATATATATATATATATATGTATATATATTTATATACATACAGTGCCTACAAGTAGTATTCAACCCCCTGCAGATTTAGCTGGTTTGATAAGATGCAAATAAGTTAGAGCCTTCAAACTGCAAACGAGAGTAGGTTTTATGAACAGAAGCATAAATCTTACAAACCAAAAAGTTATGTTGCTCAGGTGAATTTTATTAAATTTTAAACATAAAAGTGTGGGTCAATTATTATACAACCCCTATGTTTAATATTTTGTGGAATAACCCTTGTTTGCAATTACAGCTAATAATCGTCTTTTATAAGACCTGATCAGGCCGGCACAGGTCTGTGGAGTTATCTTGGCCCACTCCTCCATGCAGATCTTCTCCAAGTTATCTAGGTTCTTTGGGTGTCTCATGTGGACTTTATTCTTGAGCTCCTTCCACAAGTTTTCAATTGGGTTAAGGTCAGGAGACTGACTAGGCCACTCCAACACCTTGACTTTTTCCCTCTTGAACCAGGCCTTGGTTTTCTTGGCTGTGTGCTTTGGGTCGTTGTCTTGTTGGAAGATGAAATTACGACCCATCTTAAGATCCTTGATGGAGGAGCGGAGGTTCTTGGCCAAAATCTCCAGGTAGGCCGTGCTATCCATCTTCCCATGGATGCGGACCAGATGGCCAGGCCCCTTGGCTGAGAAACAGCCCCACAGCATGATGCTGCCACCACCATGCTTGACTGTAGGGATGGTATTCTTGGGGTCGTATGCAGTGCCATCCAGTCTCCAAACGTCACGTGTGTGGTTGGCACCAAAGATCTCGATCTTGGTCTCATCAGACCATAGAACCTTGAACCAGTCTGTCTCAGAGTCCTCCAAGTGATCATGAGCAAACTGTAGACGAGCCTTGACATGACGCTTTGAAAGTAAAGGTACCATAGAGGCTCGTCTGGAACGGAGACCATTGCGGTGGAGTACGTTACTTATGGTATTGACTGAAACCAATGTCCCCACTGCCATGAGATCTTCCCGGAGCTCCTTCCTTGTTGTCCTTGGGTTAGCCTTGACTCTTCGGACAAGCCTGGCCTCGGCACGGGAGGACACTTTCAAAGGCTGTCCAGGCAGTGGAAGGCTAACAGTAGTTCCATAAGCCTTCCACTTACGGATGATGCTCCCAACAGTGGAGACAGGTAGGCCCAACTCCTTGGAAAGGGTTTTGTACCCCTTGCCAGCCTTGTGACCCTCCACGATCTTGTCTCTGATGGCCTTGGAATGCTCCTTTGTCTTTCCCATGTTGACCATGTCTGAGTGCTGTTCACAAGTTTGGGGAGGGTCTTAAATAGTCAGAAAAGGCTGGCAAAAGAGATCTTTAATCCACACATGTGAAGCTCATTATTCTTGGTGCCTGAACTACTTCTTAATACTTTAGGGGGACCAAACAGAATTCTTGTGGTTTGAGGGGTTGAATAATAAATGACACTGAATTTACTTTTAACGTTTTAAAAAAAAAAAAAAAAAAAAAATTTGCTGCAGTGCATTTCCCACTTCCAGGCTGATCTACAGTACAAATGTCACAATGCCAAGTTAATTCCGCATGTGTCAACCAGCTAAATCTGCAGGGGGTTGAATACTACTTGTAGGCACTGTATATTATATATGCAGTCCGTGGCAGATGTAGGAAATGGTATCGGCATATGTTTGGTGGAATGAGGTGTGAACGGAGCCCAGGGCGTTCTATCACTGCTCATCTAGACTAGATCTCCATACAAACCCTGATAGATTTGTGTTTTGTCGGCCGGTCTGCTTCTCATGCTAGGAATGTTATCTGCTGGTTTGTACATTTCTGGCATTTCCGTGGTGAGCTGTAGAAGGCATTAGTAAGCGCAGCATGTACATCTCTCTGTGAAGACCTGCTCTTATCTACCTAAATGTGGCCATCTGTTTGAATTTAGCATTTCTGAAATCTAATTTTTTGCCGCTAAGCCATAATTAAGGTCACAAACGATTGTTGCAGCCATTATTTACAAGATTTCACTGTTACTTCATTTGCGTCTTTTAGGCTGAGTACCGTATACCATACGGGGGTCTATAGGAAAGGTTTGTTTACATGCCTTCCTAATTAAAAGAAGGACAATAGTGCGTATTAATGTGCACGTATTATCAGAGGGCTGATCTTCAGACACCAGTGCGGCCTCAGGTCATCAATGTGCGTGTGAAGACAGCTGGGACATGCTCACTGCAGATGTGTAGAAATAAGATGGTTGGCTTGGCTATGGAAATAGAAGTCAGCCAGGGCCCTTATAACCCTCTTGTAACTTCTCACTATCGGAATACCCCTTTATTACTTATACACAGAATAGGCGATAAATCTGACCGATCGTCTGGCGCTTTTTTTTTCTTTATATCCCAGTGCGCATACCCAACCACTATTCCCTCCATTATAAGACTAAGTTCACACAAACATATATAAAAATTGTCTGATTTTCATCCAGAAAAAAATGTGTTTTTTTGAGAGTATTGTCATCATATGGCATCCATCTTTATAGATCACTTCTTAAAATTTACAAGACCAAATACAGTTTCCTATGTTAAAGAATTGTGATGTGTCCGTTGACTTGAATATGGGAGTCTCCTACAAAATACAGAGAAGACTGGAGCATGCTGCAATTTTTTCATGTGGACATCCAGTCTGTGAAATAAAAAATTATCATCTAAACAGCCCCATAGAAGAACATTGGTCCAAGTGCTCTGTGCTTTTCACAGACCGCACCAGGTCCAAAAGTACAGTTGTGTGAACATAGCCTAACAGGGATAAAAGTGCCCCACTCCAGTGATGCCCGCTGATCTAGAAGTTAAATGGGAATCTGTCACCAGGTTCTTGCCACCTAATCTGAGAGCAAAATTATGTAGAGACAAAGACCCTGATTCCAGGGATGTGTCACTTACTGGCCTTTTGCTGTAGTTTTGATAAAGCCACTGTTTTATCAGCAGGAGACTATCATTATTAGATAACTAGTATATCTGCTGCCATGTAGTTCTCTATGTCCTCTATATTAATGAGCTCTGTATAACCCCCATCCCCATCACTGATTTCTGCCTATGCACAGTGTACATAGAAAGCTGCCAATCAGTAGCGTGGGCAGGGTTATACAGAGCTCAGCATTCAGAGCACTTCTAGATCTGCAGCAGATAAAACAATGAACATATCAAAACTGAAGCAAGCAGTCCAGTAAGTGACACATTGCTGGATTCAAGATCTCTGCCCCTATATAATGCTGCTGTCAGATGAAGTAGCTAAAACCTGCATTCCCGTCTGGTGCCGCCGCCGTTCCAGTGGTGTCGGCACTCACATTCCTGGGGCTCACGTGAGGTTATGTTATGTGAGCCCTGTGCCCGATCAGCGCTGGCGTCACTGTCCATGCCTGAAGACCTGTAAGTAATCGGGGAGGCGATCGGCCCACCGCAACCCTCACCCCCTGTTGATTACTTATACGTCTGAAGGCGTTGACAGTGACGCCGGCGCTGATTGGCTGTTGGGCTCACATGACATAACCGTTGAAATGGTATCGGTAGGGAAGTATAGTGTTTGTATTTTAACGGGGGCAAATATTCAGATTGAGAAGTGGTTGTCCTAGTAGTGGACGACAACCCCTCGAAGTGCTTTTAATGTTCACCTTGCATGTCTTTATCACAGAATGTTTATACATGAGTGTATTATGTGGCACACAATTCTCAGGCCACCGCAGTAGTCTTGGTGGTTGCACCATTACATCTTTACTACACAGCAGATATGGGGGTGCAGGTTGCCGCCACCTGCCTTGCAGCCCACCGGCAGGATAGATGGCATAGAGAAGTCATCTATGGACGCTGCTAGTGTCAGGAGCACGGGAGACACTGGCTGAATGACTTGTTTTGCTCAGGAAGATTTGTGAGTTTGGCATCTGTGACTTGTCTGCTGCCAATGTTTAATTAGGAGTTGTTTCTGTTGTGAGCAGCAGAGGGGTTTTTTAAGTAACAAACAAATTCTTAGATCATGAAATTGTTGTAGCCAATGCCAACACGGGGGAGGTAGAAAAAGTCCTGTTCTTCTAAGAGCATGGCCGCACCTGCGCGAGCGTACGAGTCTCGTGTATGAGGCTCTAATCCACATTTCCCATACAGCCCTGAGAAGTGTACAACATCCATGCTGAGGCCAAGAAGGAGTCTCCTCCGGGGTGCGGGTGTCACTGGAGAGCGCTCCTGAGCCGGCTGCCAGACGTACCCTACAGGCCCGGAGTCTGTGGTGCAGGGCATTAAGGGCATGGGGGCTAATCCCACACATAGTGGTCAGTGTAGACACCAAGGCTGCTGCTGCTTCTAGTTGTTCCTACATCTGTTTTCTTATGTTGTTAAAATATGCGAAACGTGGAAATTATTCCTTTTTCCTCCTAAATGAAATATTGTGGTGTTGGCACGTTTATGGGTCTGTGATATCACTGACCGCACACGGACAGCATCAGCGTGTGATCCCTGTGCTGTCTGGGATTAATAATGGGATGAATAGGAGCTTTGCAAAAATCTTTTTTTTTTTTTCACGCGAAAAAATCACTGATGAAACTCTAATGGTTAAAACTAACACGGACCAAACACTGAGGGAACTTGGATCAAAACACTGATTAAGATCAGACCAATTTTTGGTATTTACTAGAAAAACCACGGACGTCTGAATGAGATATAAGGCCTCGTTTCGCTCATGAAATGTGTGCCCATTTGGCCACATTCACATTTTCAGTATTTGGTCAGTTTTTTACCTCCGTATTTGTAAGCCAAAGTCAGGAGAGGAACAATCGGAGGAAAAGTATAATAAATACAGAAGTGGTGAGGAGTTTTTCTCTCACCCACTCCTGATTTTGTCTTACAAATACTGAGGTAAAATACTGACCAAATACTGAGCGTGTGAACGTGGCTGTCTCTGTTCACATGTCCGTGTTCAGACTGTGAATATGTCTGTTTTTTATTTGAGTCATGGAAAAATCATGGATGTTATAAATCACGGCTTCTGCGTGTGATCCAGCTGCTCTCCCTTTGTAAAATTGTATTTTTTTTTTTTTAATTTGAGAAAATCTCTGACAAAACTCTGATGGTAAAAACTGACCCCCGGAGCAAACTAATGAAAATGTGATCCAAAACAAATCGCTTTACATAGGAAAGAAATCACTGATGTCTGAATGAGGCCTTACTGAAGCTGATGCCTCCTGTCATCACATGGAAATGTCAGTAATCCCATTTATCCAGGTTTTTTCTTCTTTTTATAATGATGTAGATGAGGCAAGTTTTCCTGCACTCTGCCCTATCTGGGTGTATGGAGCGAGGCTGCACCCACTGCCCGGGGGTATGTATAACTCATACGTACCCTCCGGTCCCGGCTCAGAAATCGGCGAATCCCCACAACACACAGTGCGTGTGCTGGGGGGATTCATAAATCTGCAGTCACACAGAGTGACTGCAGACTTATCGATTTGGACATACTGGATTCCAACATGTCTGATCCCTTATACGACTGCGGCTTCTTTCTCCTTCTTGATAATGACGCGCCGCCTGTGCTGGGGAACCCGGAACCGGGCCTTCTGTAAGATGCTGGGGGTTGTAGTCTCTGTGGCGCTGACCCAGTCCGTGCCCAGGGTGGTCAAACCAGTGGCAGTCTATTGGTGTTATAATAAGTGTCCGACTACGCCACCCGTGGATTGCGGTCAGTGGGGACCGCCGCTGCGCTGCAGACCGCTGAGGCTGGTGTTGTATGCGCAGCCAAGTATGGGATAACTCCCCACGGGAGAAGTATTGCCTCAGGGCAGCTAATGTGGATGATGGTGGTAATGGTGTGAGCGTCCCAGTACTAATGGTTCTGGTGCGGCGATGAAACACAGAGACGTGTGGTTGCAGTTTCCAATGCTTTACTCACAGTTCTTTACTGGTCCTAGTCACCTCGGTACCGGCGGTGACTGCCCAAGCCATGCTGCGTCCACCAGGCAAGGGGCTCGACCAACTCCCAGGCAATTCCAGAGCGTGGCACAGGACTCCCTTCCTTTCCTTTCTCTGGCCGTCCCCACCAGTGACCCACCTTTGTCCAGCTTCCTTGGGCCTTCTGTTGGCGAAACCTCTCTCCGGTTTCCCTGACCCTATGTGGTATGCTTTCCTGGTGGATGTAGTGAGGGGTCGCACCAAGATGTGGTCACAACCTCCGGTTTTGGCTGAGGATTAGTCGCCTCCACCAATTTGGGTTCCGGTACCCTGCTCTGCCAACCCTTCACCCTGTATCTCCAGGGCATATGGGGTTCCTTCTGTCCTCGTGTCTCTGGGCCTTTCTCTGTGTTCCTGTTCCTTGCTTCCTTTCTTACTGTCCATTCTCCTTTCTCTCTCTCTCTCTCTCAGGCTCCAGCCTCCTGACAAGGCCTGCCTGCGGAGCAGAGCCCATGCAGGGGCTCTGCTTCCTGTCTTCTCCTCTCACTTTTAGCTTCTTCTCTGCACTGCACTGACCACTGTTCTAAGATGGTGCCCACCTTTTATACCTCCCTCTATGTGTGAGCCCAGGTGACTAGCAACCAATGGGCTCCTACCTATGCCCAGAGACCCACCCCTATCTGCTCCTACACCACTGGGTTTTCCTCCCCCTCCCCACTCCAGCCAGGAACAGATGCTGTCGTGCCTGCACTTCTGTCTAGTGGGAGCACCGTTGAGCTGTCCCTCGGAAATGGGGTGTGTGTGCTGTATGCAGCTAACTGAGCCCTGGTCCACACTCCATCCTTACCCGGGAGTGGAATATCACACCTCTGGTCTGAGGTGCAATACCCCTGTAGCAGCCGAGCCCTCGGGGTGCTACAATAACACATTCACACTTGATCTAGGAATAGATATTGGCTGTAAGAGCATAAGATATGACCGGCAACCTAAGGAGCTGCTCTGGGAAACCCATCCATCGGCCTGGCTTTACAATAGTCCCCTGGCAAACTCCACACCTCAGGTGATCAGCCGCCTCCACTCCTGCTGCATTGTGGAAGGTGTGGAAATTTTAAGAAAACTTGATAGAGATAAAGATTTAGACATTATATGATTATTAACCAAAACGCCCCAATATTGTAGGAAACGTTGCCTGTTTTCCCACATGACCAGTGATCTGCGCAGGAGCGTGGACCCTGGGAGTTTTTGGCGACTCGTCTGCAGAGAACATGATGAGAGTTAATTACATTGGCAGTGCTGTGTAAATAATGTCAGCGCACATCTAAGGCAGTGTATCATTTATCCAGTAATTGAATCGTCGTCCTGACTTCTATTCAGTAAGCATTGTTGGAAAAACAAACTCTGCCAATTTTTCAAGGTATAGATATAAATCATCTGCCTGATAGGAGGCTGCGTTTTGCTGTGGCATTTTGTAATAGTTCTCAGTAATCTGTCTAAGCGATCTGTTTGAAAATGTGCGCTCTCTTGAGATACGCTTTTTAGATTACGGTCTCGGAGACGTTTTTTTTTTCCCTTCATAGAGTGGAATGGGGACTGCATCGCAAAAAAAAGAAGAAAAAAAAGTTCTGATTCTGAAAATTTCACTTATTTTGATGTGACTCCTTAAAGCTGTAAAGCATGGCTTCTGTCTTGTAGTAACAGCACCACACCTGACCATAGGTTGTGCCGGGTATTGCAACTCGGCCACATTCACTTCAACAAAGCTGAGCTGATATCACACTAATCATAACTCGTTTTCTGCAAATGACTCTTAATGAGATTGTCCTCCCCGAAATCTCCTGTCCTTGTGCACTTATATTGATGCCTACATAGTAGAATGGATCCTCCATTGATTTCCATGGGAGCTGAGTGTGCAGGTTGTGCTAATGAGCAGCGAAATCAACCCACGCTGCCATCAGTCTATTACATGTTACTCTTCGCCGTGAGCAGAGACCTCTGCACACCGGACTCAGTTCACAGTTCCTTAGCCATCATTGACTACCTTATCCGGTATATCTGAAGGTTTAGACACTAGTGATGAGTGAGTATGTTCTGTTAACCCTTTCGACGAGCATGCTCTAGTGCTCGCCGAGTATCTTCAGCGTGCTCTGGTGTTATGTTTGAGTTGTGCTGTGCGCATGATTTGGGACTGTTTGACAGCTTTAACATGTGAGGAATGCCTAAGAAACAGGTATTCCTCACATGTATTAAAACTGTCAAACAGTCGCAAATCATGCACACGGCGTGACTCAAACATAACACCCGAGCACGCTGAAGATACTCGGGAAACACCCGAGCATGCTCGCTCATCACGAATAGACACCTTACATCTGAGAGCTCGCTCCTGCATCGGGAAGCATATGTCTGTACCAGGCATCTCATGAGACACAGCGGGGCTTCTGGACAGCTTCGCCCAACGTTAGGACAGCAATTTTCATTTATCCATAGACTTGCAGATGAAAATACCAAGCACAGTAATATTCACCCTCACATGGGAAGCACGCCTGAAAAATCAGATATACAATTTACGATGCTATAATACAGCATGGTGTTAGGAACACGTTACAGGGGCTGTCAGGGATTAATGTTTATTTCCCCAAAGGCTTCCAGATATAGAAAATGAAGCAATATTCGCACACGCCAGATCCGGCTCTGCCTCTTTGCCGCTGCGCCGGTCTTTGCTGACAAGCTGCAGAAGTGATGTCAAAACTACAGCACGGGACCGCTGCAGCCAAATGAGCTCAATTGTCTGCCAATGTGGAGGACACAAGCCGCAGGGCTCAGTGATTGACTGCAGTGGTCATGTGTGCTCCCCTGCAGCCTGTCAACAAAGACCAGAGCAGCAGTGGAGAGGCAGCACCGGATCTCTGAAGTATCACTGTTTTTTAAATGAAAAATATTCCTGTCCAACCCTTTAATGTTTAGCTAGAGGCATGCATGTCTGGAGCTCAGCTATGAATAGAGAAATAAACGCTCCAGAAATGCATTGCATACCTTATCCCATGACTTCCTATGACATTCTGCAAGTTCTGTGCATATGGTCAGGATTTTTTCTGCTCAGATTTTACCAATTCTTGTGCTTTTCTGCATGCGTATTTGCCTATACAATGCATTGGAAAAAAGCATGGGAAATACGCATGCAAAAACGCGTCAAATACACATCAAAAACGCATGTAAAAACCGCATGCGTTTTTCTGCCAAGGAGATGCAGAAATGCTCAGGAAAATTTCTGCTTCATTTCTGCATCGTGGGCACTAAGCCTAAGAAAGGTAAGGGGGTGCAAGCTTTGGACCTCAAGCCATACATTGTCTGGGACCTAAAAGGTTTAAAGGTAGCCTGAGGCATGAACGTGGTTGTGTGGGACAGTTACTTTATAAGCTGCTATTTATGGTGGTTTCGTCGCTTATAGTTTTATATTGCTTTTGTGGGGATATTGCTCCAGCAAGCACTCCATTTTTGTTTTTTGAGCTTGTGTTTAAAGGGTTTCGTGTATATGATCTTATTGACCGGTCTTGAGAATAGTATCAGATCGGTGGGGTCCGAATTGATCTCTTTTGATTAAAGCGTGCTAGTCAATCAGAAAATCACATTACTTAAAATTATGATGTCTTATCACTAAAAAATGGCGACAACTAGGTGTCTCCCTGTCTAACTTGCTGAAAACTGTCTGTTGTCAAGTATAATCTGTCCATAGCAGCAGAGACATCAAATCGGTTTACGGAAAGTAGGGTGAGGCTTTCCCTCTCTGCTCCCGGGGCTTTCCCTCTCTGCTCCCGGGGCTCTCCCTCTCTGCTCCCGGGGCTTTCCCTCTCCCTCTCTGCCCCCGAGGCTTTCCCTCTCCCTCTCTGCCCCCGAGGCTTTCCCTCTCTGCCCCCGAGGCTTTCCCTCTCTGCCCCCGAGGCTTTCCCTCTCTGCCCCCGGGGCTTTCCCTCTCTGCCCCCGAGGCTTTCCCTCTCTGCCCCCGGGGCTTTCCCTCTCTGCCCCCGGGGCTTTCCCTCTCTGCCCCCGGGGCTTTCCCTCTCTGCCCCCGGGGCTTTCCCCCTCTGCTCCCGGGGCTTTCCCCCTCTGCTCCCGGGGCTTTCCCTCTCTGCTCCCGGGGCTTTCCCTCTCTGCTCCCGGGGCTTTCCCTCTCTGCTCCCGGGGCTTTCCCTCTCTGCTCCCGGGGCTTTCCCTCTCTGCCCCCGGGGCTTTCCCTCTCTGCCCCCGGGGCTTTCCCTCTCTGCTCCCGGGGCTTTCCCTTTCTGCTCCTGCTCTCCTGTCTGCCTGAATGTCCACACACATAATGGAAAGATGGACTTTCAATTCAGGGCAAGCAAGCCATTGGAGAATGGCAGAGGCAATGCCACCTGTGTAGTGAGAGAACGTAAGTTCTTGTGCCTCATGTGCTTGCAAAATTTTAATTAAGAGCAACGGCTCACTCAAAAACAATTACAGGGCTTGAGAATAGGCACACTTCCTGGGTATGTTACACTGGTATGTGCACCAATAGCAGTTTTACCCAGTTGTAGGGGTTGGAGGCAGAAAAACTATGCTTCTCTACAGGTTTTGCATGAAAGGATAATAATGCTTTCAAGAAAGCGTCACTGCAGTGTAAAGCATGCCAGGAAAAAAGACTGGGTCACTAATTCGATAGGTGTGTTATGGTTTATCCTGGACTCCCTTGGAACTTGGACTACAGAGCAGCTATTCTGCAGTCACTTGTCACATCTTTGCCCTATTGCAAGAGGGCTAAGAAGCAGACAAGGCTGAGCTAGTGGCTTAAAGGGGTTGGCCACTACTCTTTTATTATTATCCTTGGTATAGGCCATTAATAGCTGATCAGTGGTGTACGACACCCAGCATCCCCGCCAATCAGCTGTTACCAGTATTGGCCAGAAGTTCTTAGATACTATTGAACACAGCAGCGCATTCAAAACTATAGTGGCCAGTGCAGGGTACTGCAGATCCACCTCTCATTCATTTGAATAGGGATTGGATCTGCAATACCCGGCCACTGCCACTATAGAAGTGATGGCGCTGCTGGGTTCCAGCAGAATCTGAGAGCCTCTGGCCAGCATCGGTAACAGCTGATCAGATATTGGTGGCCTACCCTTATGATAGGCCACCAGTAAAGAATTATTGGGCAACCCTTTAATGATAAGAGCCGTATTCTTATGTGACTCTGCACCCGTCGTAATAAAGTATGTGGCAAATGACTGATCTAGTCACAGCATCCAGATATCCTCAAAGGATTTTCCTATTATAATGGGGGACTAAAATCTATATTTCTACCCAACCAATGAGATGTCTTTGTTTTTACTTACCATTTCTTAATTGCTTACTTGAAATCTCTATTTAAAACAGCACTTTGTATAATTAATTACCATCAGTCGGAGTAATTGTGAACACTGTGTGTGCTCTTATTGCCATGTAAGTGTTGCATTGGGACCATAACTGATAACATTGATTATTGTACAGAGGAGCTGCCTTGCCAAGCCTTTGCCTTTTATTCCTAAATTACCAGCGTGTTAATTAATAATAAACTATAAATGGTCTATTACTCAGTGCAATTATTTTTAGTAGGTTCAATTAATGATTCTGTTTTGATGGCCATTGAGGCTGTGCATGCAAATATGTACACATTTATAATTGTAAGAATATGATGCCATCTACAAGCCAAACACTCAAGTGGCAAGATGGGACTTTTTTTTAACGAATTCCTGTTGTACTGTCATGCCCCCTGTATACAGCTGGGTCATATATGTCATGTGCCCTCTGTACAGAGCCATCCTTCCTGCGAAGCACCTATATGCACATGAAGTTCAATGGGCAATGCTGTAAATTGTTTTTCCCTGAGTCCTTTTAAAGGTAATCTGTCACTTTGAAAATGGCTGATCTGCAAGCAGCCTTAAGAAGCAGCAGAAGTTGAACAAATTGATTTGCAGATTTGGAAGAAAGGCTTCAGTATAATAACTTGCATGTTATTCTAAGAAACTTGTACTTTTTATGCTTGAGTCCAATGAGTGGTCCTAATCCGCAATTGACAGCCTACCCTTCACTAAGTGGTACCACTAATGAGTGTGTGCTAAGGTCATTATGAAGGCACAATGTGTAATGCTGCCTCTGATGATAATGAGACTATTGAAAAGTCTTATTGAAATAACAGGATGAATGAGTTTAAATATATTTAATCTATTTATGTATATTATACAGATTGTGATATAAAAAAACAATTTGCCAAAAAACAACTTGATTTAAACAATAGGACAGTTTTTGATGATACATTCCCTTTAAAAGTTATTCACAAAATAACAATATGGTGTTATAATGATGTACATATATAGTTAATTATTTGTGCCCCATGTTGCACATTTTACCCCCAAGAGATGCTCTTCTGAGCTCTATTTACAGTACCTTGTAGTTGCAATTGGCTTTGTCTGGCTGTAGCGCCTCTGCTCCTGGCTGAGCATGCTCAGTGAGTATAGTGTCTCTCAGCCGGTTTCAGTCTGGTTCTACTGTGCTTCCACCACTGTGTGTTGTATGTATAGAATATACTATTCTTCTGTGCACTATTCTTCTGTGCACTGTATGGTCATGTACAGTAGTCTGTCAGGCCGACTTTTATCTTCTGCCATCTACATCAATATAGCTGCATGTGTCTTTTTACATCATTGATCTGTTAGCTGTTTCCCAGCAGAGATCAGCAGCGCAGCTGTGCCAACATAAAAGAGCAATGTGTAGTTGAAACAAGCAAGGCTGAACTGTATTTGATGCATGCTACTGACAGATTAGTGATGTAAAGTCCAAATGCTGCTCCGTTGCATATGGCAGAAGATAATCCTCTGCCATGTGCATTAACAGAGCAGCATTTGCACTTTTACATCACTGATCTGTCAGCAGCAGCCAATAAACACAGCTCAGCCCTGCCTGTGTCATCACTACTTTGCCTAGTTATTACAAGCTCCATTGTACAGGCAGAGCAAAGTGCAGGACTGTTGATTTCTGGTATAACCATCTAATAGATCAGTGATTAAAAGCCCACATTCATCCATGTTGATGTGGATGGCAAAATATTTAGTCAGTCAGGCAGAGTTTATTACAGGACCATACGGTGCACTAAAGTATAGATTGTATTCTAATCTTTGATTAGCTTGTTAATGTGAAGAAATCTGTGCTGTTTTATACATTTATCAGCCATCCTGATACCAGCACAGCATTGAGTTTTCAATTCAGAGAAGTTGGGCTAGTAAGGAGCACATTTGAGAGGGAGGGGTCTGCAGCACTGAGTAGAAGCAGGGTGCTGCTGGGAAATGTAGCTTTTACAGTGTAGATGAAAAATGCAGATGGAGATGAAAAAAACAAAAAAAACATGATTAACTATTAAATGACAGATGCACTCTGGAAAAAATGCACAAATCTGCGTGCAGGTCATTGTATTTCTATGGACTCCTCATGAAGTTGTATTTGCTGTTGCTCATGCTGCTGAGATTTCGGTGTTCTTGCTCCTGGAGGAGCCTTCTCTGGCTGTGATTTGCCTGGAGGATGTAAAGTGTTTAAGTGTTTGCATAGTTTGCACCTGTAGGTTGTAATCAAGTATAATCTTGTAATCAGAACTGATGTATTCACTCTATCTTTGGCTGGGTGGTTTCAGTTTCCTACTTCTAGAGCAGACGGCTAGATTTGTGTTCATGTGGCTAAATATTGTATATCTAAAGAGGGAACTTTATCAAGGTCCTGAACGTGAGTCTATAAAATCTCTCTATAGCACAGATCTCGTACTCTAAATTAGTTTAGTTGCATAACAATTCTGATCACATATTGTTGATTACATAAAAAACTGATAAGAACACATTTATTTTACAAATCTTTATATCATACCAATCTTCAGGCAGTATAGTCTTTGGGGGTGATTGATCAAAGCTTTTTCACCAGATTTCTGATGAGAAAAGTTTTGAAAAGTTGCAAATTTTACACAGTGTGAGGTTCGTCATGAATTTGATGAGCGGGGGTTGCCACGCTCCAGCTTCGCCCACCTTGTCAGAGCTGGGGCGAGCACTCATTCCCAACTAACCCAGATGTCAATCGCCCAACGAACAAGCAAACTGCTCATTTATCATCAGATGTGCTGGGTTTCATGCCGGCTTAAAAATCCTAATTATCATCATCACATAACTCTAAACAAATGATGTGCTGACGAGAACTGATATTATAAGCGTCCAGAAGGATCGTATTCGTGAATATTCCGAGCGCGTGCAATTCTGGTCAGACTGACTAAGCAGGACAACAACCACCAATCAGCTGTCTATTAATGGCCAGAGCTGGCTCAGGTATATGGACCCTAATAGCCAATGTATTGCAGAAAGGGACCCTATGATAACAACTAAGGGACCCGTATACACTTGTGTCCTAGGGACTTTGGGATGACTATGACCAACATTGACAACTTTTTTTTTAAAGAAGATTTTGGTCTTGTCATCTGTTGGCTAAACTAAGCATTCACTGTTTATGTAACATACAGTATAACCAGCAACCCATTTTCCTTGTCGTCAGTCTAGTGGGTATGGCTTTCTTAAAGGGTTATCCCAACAATAAAAGTTTTCACCAATCCAAAGATGACTCTTTCCCTCTCCTACCACTCACCTACCCCAATAACTGAGCTCTGAAATTCCCTATCAGAATAGGGGGGCTTTATTCATAGTCTATCACATACATGTCAAACTCTGGCCCGTGGGTGAAATTTGGCCCTCAGGGTGATTTATATTTGGCCACTACACCAGCACAACCACCACCAATATGGGCCCAGTATACTGTATGGAGGGCTTTGTTGGGCCCATTATACTGTATGGAGGACAATGTGGGGCCCATTATACTGTATGGAGGACAGTGTGGGGCCCATTATACTGTATGGAGGACTATGTGGGGCCCATTATTCTATATGGAGGTCTATGCAGGGTCCTTTATACTGTATAGAGGACTATGTGGGGCTCATTATACTGTATGGAGGACTATGTGGGGCCCATTATGCTGTGTGGAGGACTATGTGGGGCCCATTATGCTGTGTTGAAAGCTATAGGGCCATTATACTGTTTGGAGGAGTATGTGGGGCCCATTATTCTTTATTTTGTATAATGTGTGAGGCCCATTATACTATATACTGGTTGGCCCTCGACTTTCTCCAAGTTTTTCATTTTGGCCCTCTCTTTGTTTGAGTTTGACATCCCTGGTCTATTGAAATACCGGAATTAGCAGAGCACGATGCTAGGATATGAATGAATGGTGGTGTGCACAGGTGGCCACTGATCCATACATACTTATCCATTCATATTTTTTATAGGTA